>NC_059159.1:137477808-137796065 GCF_019923935.1 Bubalus bubalis
CCTATGGATGAATATTTAGGTTTTTTTCCCCATTTTTGAAATATTACCAAAAGGCTGCAGTGAGCAATTTTGTACATACATCTTATGCATATGTATTATAGTATGCATAAGTATACTTATGCATATAGTATGCATATATATACAGTATATATATAAATACTGTAGTATTTATATAGGAAAAATTCAAAAAAGCAGAGTTGCTGAGTTGCGAGGTATACGCATTTGAAATTTTGGCAGGTATTGCCAATTAACCCTGCATGAGGTGGTGTGCCCACAATAGTGTATGATAGTACCTGTTAGCCTTTATCTTTGTCATTGTTTAGTTGCTAAGTCATGTCGTATTCTTTGTGACCCCAGTGGAAGCACACCAGGCTTCCCTGTTCTTCACCATCTCCTGGAGTTTGGTCAAACTCGCCCATTGAGTCAGTGATGCCATCCAACCATCTCATCCTCTGTTGCCTCCTTCTCCTCCTGCCCTCGATCTTTCCCAGCATTAGGCTCTTTTTCCAGTGGGTCAGCTTTCTGCATCAGGTGGTCAAAGTATTGGAGCTTCAGCATCAGGACTTCCCATGAATATTCAGGGTCGATTTCTTTTAGGATTGACTGGTTTGATCTCCTTGCTATACAAGGAACTCTTACCTAGTGTTTCAAAATTTTGAGATCTCCTTCAACCATACTTATTGAGCACCTTCTGGGTGCTTTAGAGACTGCGCTAGGCTCAGGGATTTGAAATGCAGTCAGTGAAGCTGGAGGAAGATTTGTTGGTAAATTACTCTTCCTTTGGGACTAAGAGCTTTTACCCTTCTAGAAACGGAAACTGCAAGCTGGTGAGGTATTTAGTTTCAATTTAGCTTAATGGAAACCTGTTAGGGAGTTTTAAAATAAGGACCAAGACAACTGAAATGGTGATCAAAATCTCCTGGGGCCCCAGGAAGGAGGATGCAGTGTCTGTGGGTTTGCATGCTTCAAAGAACCGCTCTTTCCAGAAAAGAACACATTTCACCAAGGAATTCTTGGGTGGACATGTGAGCTGCTGAAGACTTGTAGTCATCCCTAGGGCAAGTGCTTCCTAGTAAGCAAAGGGACAGACAGATCTTGCATGGCTAGGCAGAGCAGGGTGTATAAGTGGGAATAATAATACTACCAACAGTCCTTTATTGGACACAGACTCTGGCCAGGCATTGCAGTTTGCATTTTATGTATATTCACTCATTGAATCCTCATAACTATGGGCTATAGTTGCCTTCAGAGGGCATTGGTATGATGCCCATTTAAGAGATAAGGATACTGAGAAGACAAGTAACTTGCCTAGCAGATGGCAGAGAAGGGACTCGAACCAGATATGGTTGACTTCAAAGCCCATATTTGGGCCCCATGGATACATCTGATCACATACTTGTTTTTAAAATAATATCTTCATAATAGGGAGCAATTTAAGAAGTTTTGATCTCCTGACTTACCCCTAAAATATATTCAGGGACAGCTGGATTGCTTACATTGTGTAGTATGTCATGTATCAAAACAAGTCTGCATGCATGCTAACTTGCTTCAGTAATGTCCAATTCTTTGTGACCTCTGTCCATAGGATTCTCCAGGCAAGAATACTGGAGTGGGTTGCCATGCCCTTCTCCAGGGGATCTTCCTGACCCAGAGCTAGAACACCTCTTATGTCTCCTGCATTGGCAGGGTTGTTTTTTTTTTACCACTAGTGCCACCTGAGAAGCCCCAAAACAAGTCTAAGTGCAGATAAATGCCCAGTGTGTGCTAAGTGGCTTCAGTCATGTCTGACTCTTTGCCATGCCATGGACTGTAGCCTGCCATGCTCCTCTGTCCATGGCATTCTCCAGGCAAGAATACTGGAGTGGGTTGCCATGCCCTCCTCCAGGAGATCTTCCCTACCCAGGAGAAGAACCCGTGTCTCTTACATCTCCTGCATTGGCAGGCAAGTTACCACTAGTGCCACCTGGGAAGCCCCAAATGCCCAGTAGGTGGCAATAATAATCATCTGTTACATTGAATTTTCTTTTTCAAAGCACGCTTCCATGGCTGTGGCAGGAAAAGAGTTGGAGATGTGGTGGATGCCATGTTAGGGATCTGGGGATTCCACTCGTGGGTGACGGGGAGCCCTTAGAGGCTTTAAAGTAGGAGAGTGATCAAGTTTACATTTTAAGAAGATTACTTATAGTGAATAAGAGTTTGGGAACATGTTCATGTTCAGCTCTGGGTCAGCTGCTTCATCTTGCTATGCCTCAGGGTCCTCATCTGTAAAACTCCTGTTTTATAGATTTTAATGATGTTATAATCCTTCCCCATAGGATGGTTATGAAGATTAAACGAGATCATGTACATAAATTGCTTAGTAAATGATTGGCTCAGGGTCAGTGCTCAATAGCTGAAAATGGTGATAGATATAATTATGAGAGTGGAAAGAAAATGGAGTTAGGGTAATCAAATGCAGTTTGGCTAGAGGGAGTAAGGACTTGAATTAAAGGGGGATATGAATGGAGAGGATAGTTATAAAAGATATTAAAGTGATAGAATCGTTAGACTTAGAAATATGACCCTAGTAAAAGGATGAGGGAAAGACAGGTAACTGATGGCTCCCAGTTTCCAACCTGGGTGCTTGAATGGTCGTACACTTGAGTGAGATAGGAAATACTAGAGGAGATGGAAGTTTGGAGTGGGAAAAAAAGATGATGGTTGGGGTGTAAAAAGAACACAATGAGGTTTATTTTTTAAGATAATGAGTATGAGTACTCTGTCACAAATTTAAAAATCTAAGCTTTGTCATTTGAGCTTCAGGACAAAGAAGAAGATGAATCTGTGGGTGGGCATAAGAGCACCCAGGAGAATGTGTAGAAACAGAAGACTAGGGGGTCAAGCACCCATTCCCGGAGGGGTCAAGGATATTGAGAAAGAACTATTGGGGGTGGAGAAGTTTCTAGACGGAACAAGGGAGCCCTCAGCAATGTCAGGTCCTGTAAGAGAACTGAGAACTAGGCAGTGGAGTCATTACCAGTTCCTGCCCTCAGGATGCTCACACTAAAATCTCTTAACAGTGAAAATAGAAAAGTGCTTTACTATGAAGGAATTCGCTGGGACAGCTGTTATCCTATTGATCTTCAGGGTTACTCTGATTGCCCTGGTGGCCTGGAGGGGCACCACTCCTTCCTGGGCTCCTCCCTTGACTTCACAGAATGACTGAAATGCTGCATCCAAGAGTAGAGGGTCTTCTTTGGTCAGTGTTTTAGAATGGGGGATCTCCCTTGCTGGAATCTCCTAGCTGCCTCTGATGTGCACTGCACTATATGTTTCTTTCTGTAATTCTGTCCCCTTTTGCAGAACAAAACCTGGAGACAACAGAGTATCTATTTGAAGTTACAGTTCGTCCTTCATCTCTCCACAGCCAATGCTAATGATGGTAATGTGAGGCAGGGCAGATCCTTGCTCAGAGTGCAGACAGAAAGAATAGAGGGAGGTAGGAGAAAGGTCAGGATTAGATGATGGAACTAGCAGAGGCTAGCTGGGTAGGGTTTTGTTAGGCCAAGATAGTGGGAGCTGAGATAGGGCTTCCTGGGTGGTGCTAGTGGTAAAGAACCCGCCTGTCAATGCCAGAGATGTAACAGACGCAGGTTTGATCCCTGGGTTGGGAAGATCCCCTGAAGAAGGAAATGGCAACCCATTCCAGTATTCTTGCCTGGGAAATCCTATAGACAAAGGAGCCTGGCAGGCTACAGTCCATGGGGTTGCAGAGTTGGTCACGACTTAGCATGCATGCACAGAGGGGAGGGAGGGAGAAGGAGAAGATGGCATTCTTGGCAGGAGGAATGGTAAAAGCAAAGGTGCAGAAGTGGGAAAGCAGAGGCCAAGCTCAGGAAATGTGAGTACCTTGCTGTTTGCATCTCAGAGTAGTGGGAGACCAGGCTGGACCAGAGATGTGGGGTTGCATGATAGAATTCCGAGGGCCAAACGAGGGACTTTGGGCTGTCTTCTTCTGTGGTTTGACAGCTTCTGGGAGGAACCCTCAGAAACCTTTCAGGAATTCAGGCTTGTCTGCCTCAGACTTCTCCTTCTGAAAGACCAACAGCCCAAGGTGGCAGCCTGACATTCAATCTCCTTTGTCATGCTTGGGAAGTCAGGGCTGTAGCTGATTTCATTGGCCTGTTTTGCATTTATTATAGTGTGGCTTTTACAGTGTGTTAATTGAAATATTTCCAACTGCCAAAAACAATTACACTCAAATTGCCTTGTCAGTTCTTTTATTGCCAGATAAATGTTTTACAGACATATTTACGGGGGGCAATGGTAACTGGATCTCGTTTCCTATTTAGGGCTGGCAGCCTGGAGTGGGGCTGGCCCTTCAGTGCTCTGTTGTGGGCCAGAAAACTGCTGGACACTGTGGTGATTCCATTTCATTACCTCAGGGATCAGAGGCTCTTCAAAGGAAAGCCGCTTTCTGGCTCATGCGGCTTAGCCTCAGAGGAGGGTTCCCATCCCTGGAAACCTAGGCGGCCTGGCAGAAATCTGAATCCGGCTGCTGTCCTCCTAGCAACAATCCCTGCCTAAGCCAGGACATGCCCTTCTCACCCTCTGGAATCCCCTCCCCATCCACCATCAAAGCCTCTCCACAGCCCCTGCCATGGAAGAGTTGTGAGAGTCCTTCCGGTCTAACCCCCTCACTTTGCATTGGGAAACCAGGACCCAGAGACCTCCTCTAAGATCACTCAGGTGGTCAGCGAGAGCTGGGAGCCGAGGTCTCTGCCTGGTGTGCCAGGCCTTCACCAACATGTGCCCTTTGGTTTCTCGACTGCCTTGCCCCCTCCTTCAAGGCCTAGACCTGCTTCTTCCAAGCTTAACACTCCCCCACCCCACACACATCTCCAGTCTCCACTGATCTCCTTCTTGCTCCATCACCTGAAACAACTATTTGTTCAGTGTCTATACTGCAGGGTTTTGTTTTATTTCTTTGGTGGAGCATTTTATAGTTTCTGTTATTGTTCTGCTCTTGCCATTTCACATGCTGTTTTCCTCTTCTGGACAGCCTTTCTGAAGAACATTTTCTCCACTTGGATAACCCATACTTGTCTTTTGATATTGAGCTGAGAAATAGCCACCTCAGTGAGGCTTTCTTTTGCACCCAGGCTGGGTTGGTGTTTCCATGCATGAGCACCCTGGGCACGTGTCTCTACTGCTGGCATAGAGCAGACTTTCAAGAGAATATGCTGAGTGAATCAGTGAGTAAATAATGAGCACTAATCACATGCTTCTGTCCTCCATGGACCCTGAGCGAACAGGGATAGGGACCTCATCTCTCTTCATCTTTGTCTCACTGCTTAGGTTAGTCCTTGACTCGTGAGTAGATGCTCAACAAATGTTTATCTAGTTGAATCTAGCATGCTACTCTTGGGACTTCCCTGGTGGTTCAGTGGTTAAGAATCTGCCTGCCAGTGCAAAGGACATGAATCTGATTCCTGGTCTGGGAAGATCCCACATGCCACATGGCAACTAAACCTGTGTGCCCTGATTACTGAGCCTGTGTGCCACAATTACTGAAGCCTGTGTGCACCAAATCACGTGCTCTCCAACTAGAAAAAGCCCACATGCGGCAGCGAAGACCCAGCACAGCCAAAAATAAATAAATAGATACTTTTTTTAAAAAGCATGCTACTCTTGGGAACATAAAATTTTAGCATGCTAGAACTGGAAGATCATCATATCCAATCTTATGCATCTTACAGTAGATGAGAAAACAGCCTTCAAGAGGAGAAACATTTTCCTGGGGTCATGATTACTAAGGGGTTTGATGGCATTCATTCATATATTCAGTAAGTGTTTTGAACACCTGCTATATTCTGAGACAGCAGTGTACAAAGCAGAGTACCCAAACCTTCATCATAAACAACTGTTTATAAATATAATATGCCCTCAGAATCCCCTTAATGCTTGGCACAGATGAGCACTTAGTATATGATTTTTAAAAATGTTTGTTGAGCTAATTGCAGATAAGAAATGCCAGGCAGTAAGTTACCCAGTTGCTCTTCAGGGATCAGTCTCACTGATGCTGGAATCAGGTTGCCTCAGATATAGGGCCTCCTTGGCTGGGCACCTGTTGCCAATGAGAAGACTGTCTGTGAGATTTGAGGAAGCTCACTGTCGCTTGTCTTTGAGGTCCTTGGGCAGAAGCCCCCCTCTAATTCTCTTTCTGATATTCCTATGGAGAGTCACTTATGACTAATCTTCTGTTTCTGTTCTTTTTTTCAGAGCATCAGCATGGGCAGAGGAGCCAGGAAGAGAGTAAGTGCTGAGACCATGCAGTTTTTCAGCAAAAAGCTGTTGAAATATTAGTTGTAACTTTTTAAAGAAAAGCAAAAAGAACGTTAAAATCACCCTTAAACCTATCACTCCGGGAAACCGCTTAGTTAACATGTGATGCTATATCTTCCCAGATATTTCTATGCACATATAAAAATTACATGTATTTATTTTTAAATGGAGTCCAACTGCATGTTCTTTTACAATCTGCTTTTTATGTACTATTTAGAGTACTTTCCATTGTCAGTAAATATACTTTCACAGAATCATTTTCAATTAATGCACACTCTTTTACCTTATGTTCATTAAGGCCATTCCATCATTTTGTTCAACCATTGTTGGACATTTAAATATTTCCTCTTTTTCACTATTATGATCAACCCTCCAACAAACATTCATGCATTTAAATCTTTGGGCCTACCCTTATTTTTTTTTTCTTAATATAAATTCCTATAACATAGAAATTTGGTACAAAGAGTGCAAATAATATGTTGGCCAAAAAGATAGTTCAAGTTTTTCCTTAACATCTTATGGAAAAGCCCAAACAAACATTTTGGCCAACTTAATACTTTTTAGGCTTTTGATCAATATTTCCAAATTGCTCTTTAGAAAGGTTGTACTAATTTACAAGTGCCCATTTTCCCACAGCCTCACCAACACTGGATATTGGTTTTGTCTGTTTGGTTTTCTTTGGTTTTAGTTTTAAAGAGTTTTTTTGGTTTCATTTTGTTTTGCTTGCTTGCTTGTTTTTTGTGTTCAAAATGTACTGGTTAGGATGGTTTCCCATCCCTCTGGATTCAGGGTGCTTTTAGGGCTGGCTCTGTCTGAAGGAGCATCCTTCTGTAAGCTTTGCAGTTCCTCCTGTAGGCTGGCTGAGGACAGTAGAGCAACACACGAAACTACTGTTTGTGAGTGTTGGCTAAAGACAGAGGTGATTTTATAGATTCCTGGGCATTTCACATCCATGAAGTAGGAACTGGTGCTCTGCACCAGGTGCTTCTTCTCGTATCTCCTCTTCTGGACAGGGATGAAGGAGAGCCTCTGTGTTTTCTCATGGGAAAGCAGTTACCACCCTTCACCAGTTTAATAATGAAAAAATTGCATTGTTTTATTTTCCATGTCTTTGATTGCTAGTGAGGGTGAATATTTTTTAATATGTCGTGGGCTACTGTGGCAAGGTATTTAACTGTCTATCAGGGAAGGGGAAAACTTCTAGTTTTTTTTTTTTTTTTTTGCTTCAAGGCTTTGATAGGACTATGAGGCTTCAAGTTACAAAGTACAGGGAGTTTTACTGTAACAATAACCTTAAGGTGGCAAACTAGAAGGTAAAATGTGAATGAGAGTTGAAGTAGCTTAAAGAATGGCTGGAGGCCTTTGCACAGCTGGTCCTGGCTATTAGCTTCCAGGCTGCATGGGAAGCAATAAGAAGGAGCCGGTTCTAGTCTTGCTCCCGGGGCCAAAGACCCAGCACAGTATTCCAGCTAAACCCAGACCCCCAGGTCTGAGGGGGCCATGATCTTCCAGGCAATGAGAACTCTGGTCTGAGCAGTTCCTTTGGACCCTCGCATGAGCGCTCTGTTGTATGCTTTGTGTTCGATGTCTTGGGGCAGAGCTTGGCTTCTGGGAGGATGGTGAATGAAAGGGCTTCCTACAGTGCTGCTTGCTTGTCTAAGCAGGTAAGGCTCTTGTTTCTCATGTGCGGTTTTTGTCCAGGATGAAGACTCAGGGACTGAAGTAGGGGAAGGGACAGATGAATGGGTGCAGTCCAAAGCCACAGTTAAACCCCCTGACCAACTGGACTTGACTGATGCGGTAAGTGAGCAGCATCTTCCTCCCACCCCTTCCACCGCCTCCAGCCTTGGAGATGGACTCTGCGCAGAACCTAGATTGCCAGATGTCTGCTTACATCCCAGGGTATCTTCAGAGGGGGTGGGGGCCTCTACATTTGACCCTCTTGGTGTTTCTCTCCCTCAGGAGCTGAAGGAGGAGTTCACCCGGATTCTGACGGCCAACAACCCACATGCACCCCAGAACATCGTCAGGTACAGCTTCAAAGTAAGTCATCCTCTCTGGGGTAGAGGCCTCTGGGTGCTCCTGGGCTTGGTGACTTGCTATGTTGCAAAAGCCCCTCAGCTCTTTTTAAAAAAATTTAATTTATTTTTGGCTGTGCCGGGTCTTTGTTGCTGTGCGCAGGCTTTCTCTAGTTGCAGCAAGGGAGAACTACTCTCCAGTTGCGGTGTGCGGGCTTCTCATTGCAGTGGCTTCTTTTGTTGCAGAGCACAGGATCTAGGGCAAAGGCTTCAGTAATTATGGAGCATGGGCTCAGTAGTTGCGGCTCACTGGCTTAGTTGCTCCACAGCATGTGGAGCATGTGGAATCTTCCTGGACAAGGGGTCAAACCTATGTCCCCTGCATTGGCAGGCACATTCTTAACCATTAGACCACCAGGGAAGTCCTGGCTCTCAGTTCTTGCAGAAATCACCTTTAAAGTGAGTTCGCTGGCTGAAACCCTGAGATTTTACATGGAGTTTTCTAGAGATTTTTGAAATTTTGTTACAAATCTTCCTTCAGTCTCACTAATTACATCATCTTAAGTGCCCTGCAGAGCCACTCTTTTCAAGAATCCTGAAGTGAATAATTTGGTAGGAAAAGGACTTTTCCAATGTATGTAATGTGTTAGTCGCTAACATCAATCATTGGGTCTCCAGAAGCCAGTGTGGCAGTGTCAGGTCCTATATTAGAACTTTTACATAGGATATCTCATTAATCCTCAGGGTTTTTTTGCTATAGGAACAATTTTTATCTTCATTTTATGGAAACCAAGGGTAAATAGATAAAACAAATTACAAAAGTCACATAGCCAGGATTCAAAGCAAAATTTGATCTAGTTTGATTGACTCTAAAGCAACATTACACTGCTTCTTTAAAAAAATGGTATGTATACATACACACGTACAGATACAGAGTTTTGAATATATAAAAGAAATCTAGAAACCCATGGTACTAGCTTCCAAAGATTTTTTGTTGTTGTTGTTTGCTTCAGAAGATTTGAAAGAGCAATGAATATACAATAGAAACGAAACCTCCTTCTCCTGTCCTTTTCTTTGGAGACAGCACACTCTGAGCAGTTTCTTTCTCTTTTTTAAAAACAGTTTTATTGAGATATAATTTTTACATACTATAGAATAACCTATTTAAAAGTGTACAATACAGTGGCTTTTTGTATATTTACAGATTATGCAACTATCACCACAAGCAATTCTAGAATGTTTTCATTTTCCCCCAAAGAAACCCCATACCTCTTAGTTGCCACTCCCTAGTTTTCCATTTCTTCCAGCCTTAGGCAACCACTAATCCCTTTTTCAGCTTTAGAGATTTGCCTCTTCTGGGCATTTCATACAAGAGAAATCAAATAATATGTTATCGTTTGTGACTGACTTCTTTCACTTAGCATACTGTTTTCAAGGTTCATCCATGCTGTAATATGTCCCGGTGCTTTATTTCTTTTTATTGCCAAATAATATTCAATCATATGAGTATATATTTCATTTACTCAATTTAATGTCCATCAATTGATCGACATTTGGATTGTTTCTGCTTCTTAGCTATTATGAACAATGCTGCTATGAACGTTCATGTACCAGTTTTTGTGAATCTCTTTGTGAGCACACTGCTTTTTATTCAAGATTGAGTAGGCACCGCCTCCACAAAGAGGTTGGGACAAATTCAGGTGTAGTTCTTGAGAGGTCCCACTCGTGAGTTGTGCTCATGGTGTCCCTCAGGCAGCCCATTAAGGGGCAGGGGGTAGGTGGCAGAGAGAAGCTGCCTCACATCCCTGAGTTTATGCTGGAGTGCAGCGCGCTCTATGAGCTCCTGTTCTTTTGACCTCTGAAAGAGGATCTCTTTGGGACTCAGTGGGAGGCATGCTACAGGCAGAGGATTGGTGTCAGTGTACCTCTCTTGCCCTCTTGGAAGCCCAGTTATTAGAAAAGATTCCCGTGAGTCAGCTGCCAGCTGGGTAGCCATGGGCTCCCAAGCAGGCTCACCTCCTCCAACCTTCTAACAGCCTCCCAGGCCTGTCTGGCATTCCTCCCACAGAGCTGGCCTCCAAGTCCTTCCCTGAGATCGAAGAGCTTTAGGTCTCCAAAGCTATTACTTTCCCTTGAAGTGCTGGCCTGGGGAGGCAGAGTGTTCAGATCTAAGCATGCCTCTCCTCCTTGCACAGAAGCAATGGAATCTGAATTCCATCCCTAATTGAAGAGGAAGGTCCTAGTCACTACTGGGGACAGGATGAAGGTGACATCTCAAATGACAACTATATGGATAATTTATTCTCATGGACATCTCCATTGTCAAAATAATAGCTAGTATTTTTACTGAGCACTTACTATGCGTCAGGCGCTCTGTTTTGAGTGCCTGATAGATTGCTTTCATTATTTTCAGTACTTAACTATCCTGTAAACTACTCATTCTCATTTTGCAGATGAAGAAATTAAGGCTTAGAGTGGCTAAGCCTAAGATCATGCAGGTAATAGGGAGGAGAATCAAGATTTGGATCCAATTCTGCCCACATCCACAGACCATGCTCTTAAGTACTGCACTGTCCCATCTTCCCATCCATCTGTGTTACTGAGAGAGGAAGAGCTTTTATGGTGACTTTTAAAGGCAGAGTGTCCCATTCTGTGTACAGAAATAGTGATTCTTTCTGTTCTCCAGGGACAGGTGGGCCTGGTACCAGCCATGGGCTGGTTTCCTCTGTGGTGAGTTTATCTCAGTGTGCCATACAAAGGTAATAATTTTCTGTATGACTTGGAAAGGGCTGGGGACTTCCCTCGTGGTCCAATGGTTAAGAATCTGCCTGCCAATGCAGGAGACACAAATTCAATTCCAGGACGATTGCATGTACCTCAGAGCAACTAAGCCCATGTGACATAAGTACTGAGCCCATGCTCTAGAGCCCACGAGCCACAACTACTGAAGCCCATGATCCTACAGCCCCTGCTCCACAGTAAGAGAAGGCATCCATGCACCACACCAGAAACCAATGAACTAGAGAATAGCCCCTGCTCGCCACAACTAGAGAAAGCCCCCACACAGGAACGAAGACCCAGCACAGCCAAAAATGAATAAAATAAAATAAAAAAAGAAGTGAACCCCTGCTCTCAAACTTTAGGGCTAGGATGCTGATCACTAAGGAGGTAGCCTAGAGGAACCAGACTATAAGCTTTATAAAAGCAGGGATCATATCTGCTTTTGCTAAGCTTTGTATCTCTAGAACCTAGAAAATACTTGGCACATTGTGTCTATTCAAAAATTATTTGTTGATGAAGGAATGAACAAGGTTTCTTGTACTTTAATAGTAGCCATGTTTCTCATTTGCCATGTGACTTGACAAGTGCCACGCAAGCCCCAATCTTTTCTAGATTTTTGTGATCCTCTTAAGGGATGGGGGACTTGGTGTCTCTGAGGATCTATCCAGCCCTGGCATCCACTAAATAGAGTGGAGAAAAGGCCAGGTCAGGTGTGTTTGATGACTATGTGTGACCTCTCTGAGTTCTGGTAAGGCAGGCAAGATAGAATCTCTTGACATGGATGAAGGAGTCAGTGACAGGTCAATTCAGAGCCACTCAGAGTTGGAAGAATGTATTTTAAAATATGTCTTTGACAGCACATGTAAAATAATGAAATTAGACCATTCTCAAACACCATATACAAAAATAAACTTAAAATGGATTAAAGACCTAAATGTAAGACTGGAAACTATAAAACTCCTAGAGGAAAGCATAGGCAGAACACTCTTTGACATAAACTGTAGCAACATGTTTTGGATCTGTTTCTTAAAGCAAAGGAAATAAAAGCAAAAGGAAACAAATGGGACTTAATTAAACAGTTACCTAATTAAATGATTACCTTTGCACAGCAAAGATAACTGTTGATAAAACAAAAAGACAGCCTACTAAATGGGAGAAAATATTTGCAAATGATAAGGAGTTAACTTTCAAAATATACAAATAGTTCATATAACTCAACATAAAAAAAAAATCCAAACTGATGGGCAGAAGACCTGATTAGACATCTTTCCAAAGAGGACATGCAGATGGCCAGCATACACATGAAAGGGTACTCACTATCACTCATCATCAGGGCAATGCAAATCTAAACCACAGTGAGGTATCACCTCACACCTGTCAGAAAGGCTATCATCAAAAGACCACAGATAACAAATGCTGGTGAGGATGCATACACCGTTGATGGGAATGTAAATTGATGCAGACACTATGGAAAACAACACAGAGGTTTCTGAAAAAAAAAAAAAAACTAAAAAAAGAACTACTATGCGACCCAGCAGTTCCACTCTGGGTATATATCTGAGAAAAACAAAAACACTACTTCAAAAAGATACATGCGCCCCAACGTTCATAGCAGCACTATTTATAATTACTAAGATACGTAAGTAATCTATGTGTCCATCAACAGATGAATGGATAAAGATGTGGTGTATATATATATACAATGGAAAACTACTCATAAAAATAAAATTTTGCCATTAGCAGCAACATGGATGGACTTGGAGGGTATTATGCTAAGTGAAATAACTCAGAGGAAGACAAATACTGTATGATATCACTTATATGTGGAATCTAAAAAACACAATGAACTAACAAATTAACAAAAAGAAGCAAACTCACAGATATAGAGAACAAACCTAGTAGTTTCTAGTGGGGAGAGGGAAGGCGGGAGGGTAGTATAGGAGCAGGGGTGTAAGAGGTACAAACTATTAGGTACTAAATATAAAATAAGCTACAAGGATATACTGTACAACACAGGAATATAGCCAATATTTTATAATAACTATTATCGGACAACAACAAAAATTGGAATATAACCTTTAAAATTGTGAATCATTATATTGCACACCTGTAACTTATATAATATTGTATTGGGTTGGCCAAAAGTTTGTTGGGATTTTTCTGTGAGGTGTTATGAAAAAATCCAAACAAACTTTTTGGCCAACCCAATACAACAGCTATACTTCAATAAAATTTAAAAAGAAAAGCAAAAAAAGTCTTAACGAGAACTTAAAAACAACCACAACTTCATTTGTTTTCTCTTCTTGAAACTGGAATGCAGTGAAAACTTCAGGTTAACTGAGAATTTAGTAAGTGATAATTCTGTTAACAGATGGACGTCTCAGGCCTTTTGAGTGAAGGCAGGCTATATTTTGATGCCAGCCCTTTGGGGATCCCTGGTCTGATGCAGCCCCTTTCTTCCCAGGAAGGCACATACAAGCTCATTGGCTTTGTGGACCAGCTGGCAGTTCACTTCACCCAGGTCGGGAACCTGATCCCCAAAGACTCGGATGAAGGGCGGCGGCAGCACCACCGTGATGAGTTAGCAGCCAGTAAGCCCCCGGGTCAGCCTGAGGCTGCAGCCCAGAGCCCGGTCCCCTTTCTCTGGTCACTGTAGGGAGGAGGTGGCTAAGCCAGAACACTGCAGAGCCTCTCCTTTCATAAAGTCGAACAGCTGGCTCTCCTGGAGAGGTCTGGGAGAACCCTGGGGCAGGCGAGGTCTGAAAGACAGAAACCAAGAAGGCCTTGCCCTGCCAGGGGATAGGGGAGTGTGTGGGACTTTGGGCTCAACAGCAGTATCCCACCAAGGTTCTCAGGAGTCCGCCAAGATGATGATTTCAGAAACAGAAATCCTGGAAGAAGAAGAAGAGCCCAAGGAAGTTGAAGCTGGGAGTCAAACAGATGTGCCTATAGTTGAGGTGCAGTATAATATTACTGTCCATCCCACCCCTTCCCTGGAGGAGGAAATGGCAACCTACTCCAGTATTCTTGCCTGGAAAATCCCATGGACAGAGGAGCCTGGCAGGCTTCAGTCCGTGGGGTCACAAAGAGTCAGACACGACTGAGCATGCACTTGCCCACCCCTTATGGCTCCAGCTTTGGCTGGAGGCTTTAAGGACACTCGGGGGGTGGGGACTGAAGGTGAGAAGTGAAGAGGCCACATTGCCAAGACCTCTGGCATCATCCTTCCCTCACATTCCCATCCTACCCCAGGACACGACTTCTCCCCACTCCCCACCCCACACCACCTTCTTCTCACAGCTCAGTCCTGGTCCTGTGGGCCTGTTCTTTTCCTCCCAGGCATCTGACAAAGTGGCTGAAGAAGAACTGATGACTCCTAAGCAGCCCAAGGAGCGAAAGCTCACCAACAAGTTCAACTTCAGTGAGAGGGCCTCACAGACCTTCAATAACCCTCTCCGGGTAAAGCAACCCCCCACCCAGTCCCTTTGCCTCGAAGCTCCACACTGTCCATAGTGGGGAAGAAGCAGGCCTGACCCCAACCCCTGCAGCCCTCAGCCTGGCAGGTGACGGGGCAGATGGAACCGTTTCACTCTCCAAGGAGAGCTGGGAGCATGTGTTCATGCCCCTATGAGTCATCCAGGCAGGAGTTCAGAGGGAGTAACAAGGAAGCTGGATTCCTCTATCAAGAGACTGAAACATGAATTGGGCCTCAAAGCTGAGGTCAGAGTTTGGGGAAGATAGAGGAGATGAGAGTGTGCCGGGGAGATAAGACTAGGAGCCAGTTTGACTGAAGCTGATGGTCTCTTTGATAGACTGGCTGGTATTTCCCTGGCTCATAAATATGGAGGAACCTGAGTATGGGCTGAAAGCACCTGTCAGGGTTTCAGGTGAGAGACTCACATATATAAGGCAGCGTTCTACACAAGTCAATCTGGGAGGAGGGCAGATATTTACAAAGGAAATAAAAGCAAAAAGAAACAAATGGGACCTAGGTAAACTTAAATGTTTTTGCACAGCAAAGAAAACCATTGATGAAACGAAAAGATAACCTACTGCATGGGAGAAAATATTTGCAGGGTGGGTTTTTGCCACTCCTAACCACCCTCTGTAGTCCCTGTGCTGACACTGAGCAATCTGGGTGAGACACGATGGTGGTGGGGGCGGAGGTGCCTCGCCAATGTCTTGCCAGAGGTTGACCAGAGCATCCGGAGGCTGGCCAAGGCCTGACTTCTTGTAGATCTGTCCATCCCCCACTTGGAGTTCTTTTTGATTGAAACTGTCATAGTTTGGCTTCAGTGGCCCTACTTTCTAGTTTAGGCTTCTTCTGAAGGAGGCTTGCATAAAAAAGTCTAGGCTTTCACTGCATCAGTTTGTCCTTTGCCCAGGCCACTCTTTACTTCCCCAGTGCTGTGTCCCACCCCTCCCTCAGCTCCAAGCAAATGCTTCTCATGTGGCTATACCACTGGGGAAAGAGGAGTTAAGGGCTTTCTGTGGGTCACCTGTTGTCATTGTTCTCTAGGACCGAGAATGTCAGATGGAGCCTCCTCCTAGGACAAACTTTTCAGCCACAGCCAACCAGGTGAGACCCTGGGCCAGTCTAAAAGCCATCACTCCCCACCCCACCCCCATACCATATCCTTGTTTTGCTCCCTCAACAACAAGGAAGACTGGTGTGCTCATAGATTCCTCTGGAAGTCTGCCCTCCTCATCCACCCACTTCCTGGCTCCTTGTCCAGTCTCTGAACTCCAGACACATGAGACAGTAGGTCTCTACTCAGAGGGCTTAGAAACAGCCCAGGATAAGACTGTCCAAGGGGGACACAGGTATGGTTTCTAGAAGTTCCTCCAAGACTGGGGAGAATGTACATTCCCCAGGACTCTCTGCAGCCCGTGGCACCTCACAGCTGACTCTGCAGTGTTAGCACTCTGACCCTGCCCTTCCAGCAGCCTTCAGTGTTCCTGCAGACCCTCCTTCCCCCTCCAGTCCCATGGGATAACCACACTGATTTGGGCAGGATATGGTGCTAGATATGGTGCTAGATAACCTGGGGTCAGTCCCCAATTCTGCTGCTCACACTGTAAGATCCTAGGCAAACCCTGTCACTCTTCATGCCTCAGTTTCTTTATTTATCAAATGAGGATGACAGGCAGCTTCACAGGGTTGCTGGAGGGCTCTGAGTGAGATAACAGAAGTACAGTGCAGTGTGCAGGACCGGCCCCTGGGGGAATTATTAAAGGGCGGATTGCCTCTCTGGCCTGCAGGTGGCAGTGACTACTCAGCTCTGGGGAGCACACAGAGCTACCTGGGGCATTTGCCCAGCCCCTGATCCATGTGGCTTCCTCTGCTACTATCCTTGGGCTTCTCTTGCTGTCAGATCCAGTTAGCAGGAATTCCCTTACTTTTGTTTATCTCTTTATGCTGAGAAGGTATGATCAGGGCTGTAGACAGCCTGTTTATCCCATCTCTATAGTAGGGGGTCATTTTTTAAATTACCTAGTTCAGAGTCTCATAAATCACTAAGAAAAAGGTGATCTAGCTGATCACTGCCCATTTGTTCTGCCAAGCGGAGGTGGTAGGCTGGAACGATACTGATCTCCAGCTGATAACCAAGCCCCTGGGTTGCAGGGTGGAAAGACCAGCTTTCATGGGTGTCCTGAGAGTCCCTTCATTCCTGTCCTAGAGCTGACCATTAGCAGTGAGTGTCACTGAATGCATAATTGCAGTGGGCCAAGTAGAGGTTGCTATGAAGGCATGTGACTGGGTTTATTTTTTTTTTTCTTGTTCAATAAGTTTATTATTGTCTTATCTGAAAAATCTTGATAGAAAATTGTGGTTTGGTTTAACTCTCAGCAGCTTGTTCCTGAGCTCTAAGGAAGCTTGCCTTCTTCTGAGCTACATGATCTTTCTCCTGGGCAAGTGACATTTTGGGACAGTTCCACCTCTTCTTTTTAACTTCTTTCTTAGGCTTCTTCTCATACACTGGATTCTCTCGTATTGCAGCATGAGCTTTCTTATACATCTCCTCCATGTCTGGAGTTACGTTGTTCTTTATGTACTGAGAGAATTGTTTCTTGTAAGCATCTTCATCTTCTTCAATCAGGTAGCGCATGTAATCTGCAATGTTTTGCCCCAAGATGTGCTTTCGGTGTACCTCAGCACTGAATTCTTTGCTTTCTGAATCATAACCAGGGAACTGTTTGGTACTGTGAGGGATAGACAAGCCTCCATCGACAGCTCCCTTTAGGGCCCCAAAAACTTTATTCCCGGTAGTAGTTCTGGCAAGTCCTGCATCCAGGTAACAGGTGAAGGCACCAGGTTGACCATTGATGCTTTCCACATTGTATTCATCTCCAGTCACCTCGACTTGCCCTTCATAAATTTTGTCCATACCAAACCTATTAAGAAGCCTGTGGGCCAGCAGCAGGCCAGTACAATATGCCGCAGCATAATTTGTCAGGCCAACCTTCACACCATATTTTGGGAGTTCGTGAGCATAAGCTGCACAAACTATCATATCTCCTTCTATACGGGCATAAGCAATCTGACAAATGATATCTCTGTTCGTTACACGAATAATCATTCTGTATTTAGGTGTGTTGTACTTATTTTTATCTTGGATTACCAATCGTTTACGAGCATAGTAGTCAGTTTTGCCCTCTCACCTTCTTCTGAATTTCACTTGGTATCTCTTGAAGTAGGCCTTGTTCTTGACAACTTTAACAAACCCCATCCTGCAGATCAGAACCCAGATTCCATGGCTTGCCACAGAGCTGCAGAACCAGCACAGCTCCAGGGGGGAAAAAGCGTGACTGGGTTTAGGATCACCTCCTCAAGCCCTAAAGGCTGAAGAGCTGGTCAGGTGAAGATTGTGCCCTGAGATGATCCTTCTCATCTTGCCTTTGCCTAGTGGGAGATCTATGATGCCTACATGGAAGAGCTCGAGAAGCAGGAAAAGACTAAAGAGAAGGAGAAGACAAAGACCCCAGTGGCTAAAAAGATGGGGAAAATGGCCATGAGGAAGATGACATCTATGGAGTCCCAGGTTTGGCAAGGGCTCCCATGGCTCTGTCACAGAGAATGACTAAGTGGGGTCTTGGCTCCTAGGTAGAAAGAAGCCTGGCTGTCTGGTAGGACTTCACAGACACTTAAGGGCAGGGGGCCATGCTAGTGATACTTATGAACAGCCCTTTCCTTGTAGGAAAGTGTGAGGAGAGCTATAACTGCCTCTGGCATTCCACACATTCCTCCCCCTCCCCCCCAACAATTATAGGTCTGGAGGCTAGCAGGAATTCAGAATTGTCGGGCTAGGGGACAGCGGGAGACATGCTATGCTATGCTATGCTAAGTCACTTCAGTCATGTCCGACTCTGTGTGACCCCATAGATGGCAGCCACCAGGCTCCCCCGTCCCTGGGATTCCCCAGGCAAGAACACTGGAGTGGGTTGCCATTTCCTTCTCCAATGCATGAAAGTGAAAAGTGAAAGCGAAGTTGCTCAGTCGTGTCCAACTCTTAGCGACCCCATGGACTGCAGCCTACCAGGCTCCTCCATCCATGGGATTCTCCAGGCAAAAGTACTGGAGTGGGGTGCCATTGCCTGATATGCACCTTGGGAGAGCTGGGGAGGCTTCCCAGGACAGAGCGGCATGTGAGGATAAGGCTCCACCTCCTTGGGCAAAAGCTCATGAGGTTTGAGAGGGAGATTTGCTTTTTGGGCTTCAGTCCTTGGGTTTACTTGCACTCAATTCTTCAGGTCCAGGAGGCAAGTCAGAGCTAATCACAGGTACCAGAGAGTCCAGGCCAATGAGTGACCACCCTGGGTTCAATTTGCAATGAAGCTATGCAGGAGTCATAGTAGAGGTCATGGTTGGGAGCTCACTGTGTGTGTAGCCAGCATAGGTTGGGGTTCATCATGGAAGTTACAGTGAAAAGTCACTGCAGGGATGGTCACCACAGGGAGATGCTGAGGGGCCATGTGTATCCCTTCAATAGAGAGAGAGCTGGGTCAGGAGCCAGGGTCCCAGTATGGAGATCAGGATGAGTCTGATCTGCAATTGGGCAGGAAGGACAAGTTCCACAGAAAGCTAAGGTCATGTTCAGCACCTTGGAGAGCTCCCAACAGCTCTCAGGGAAGTAGTTCTGCTCCACCCTGGAATCGAAACCAGATCACACTCTCCCTTTCTCTGAAGTATGCCCACTTCCACTCAATTCCACGCCCAGGATAAAGTCACATTTTAGGAGAGGTTTGAGGGTTCCAGGCCCTGACTTAATAGGAGCTGTACAGTTGAGTTTCATGTAATCAGAGCAAGCACTTGGTGATCAGGACTGTGCTGGTATTGGGACCCTGAGGTGAAAGCTAAGTCCTGGCCCTGCATTTGTCTTGTCCAGACCCTTAACTTCCCCTGCACTGTTCTCTAGAGTTTAGGGGCTTCAGGGGGGCTACTGGCCTGGGTCAAGATTCACTTGAAGATTCATCAGGGTTTGGCTCTCTACTGGGAGCATGGTTAAAGAAACCTTAACTGCAGTCACCAGGACCCATGAAGTAAAAGAAAGATCCCTTTGATTAAGGCTGAAAATTGTCCTTAGGTCTCAACCCTACCAGAATTGGTGTCTAACACCCTCAGGGATGCAGGACCACACCAGGTTCTTCTAGCTTGGTTAACACGAAAAGCTGTGATGTAGGCAGATTCCAGCCCTCTGGACCAAGAAATGCAGTAAAGCAGGATACTGGGGGTATAACATAGCCAGTTAACACTTTAGTATTCCAGGTTGTCACAGAGCACAAGTTTGAGTTTCCTGAGTCATACAGCAAATTCCCACTGGCTATCTATTTAATATATGTACTGTATATGCTTCCATGAGTGGGAGGGAGGTTCTAGGAGGGGACATATATACACCTATGGCTGATTCATATTGATGTATGGCAGAAACCAACACATTATTATAAAGCAATTATCCTGCAAATAAAAATAAATTAATTAAAAATAATGCTTTAGTATTCTATTCAGCCTTCCCCCAAGGGAACTGATTTCTAACTGTGGATTGTAAGTACTAGGACAGGCTGTCTGTAGACCAGAGTGGAGGTAAGAGTTGCCTTCCCCTTTGCTGAGGCTCAGCATGTGAACAAAGTCATACCGCTTTCTCAGAGACCTGGATCTGATTAGGTTGGTATAAAGCTCAAAAGTATGGGAGAGGAGAAAGCAGAGTAACTTCATGATACCCTGAGGAAGGTCTGCAGTTTTAGACCTCAGGTTTCTGTCTCATTAATGATTTGGGTGAATGTACAGAAATGAAAGCAAGCTTTTCTGATCTGAACAATTAGGACAGGAATGGGGGAAAGGGCTCAGAGGTCACAAGTTCAGTCAGAACCAATAAAGATCCACATCTGCTCCAGTAGCATAGTTTCCCAAACCACACTCTCTCCTCAGAGCACATCTGGAGCCCTGAGTCTCCCAGGACCAGGCTGGTCATCTGGGGAGGGATGGCTCTTTGTGTGGGGCTCAGAGCATGGGCCCTGGAGTCCATAGGTTTGAGTTTACATCCTGACTTTGTCACCAAGCTGAAAATTTTAAAAACTTGTTCTCTCATCTGTGGTGGTGGTTTAGTTGCTAAGTCGTGTCTGACTCTTTGCAACTCCGTGGATTGTAGCCCACCAGGCTCCTCTGTCCATGGGATTTTTCAGGCAAGAGTACTGGAGAGGGTTGCGATTTCCTTTTCCAGGGCATCTTCTTGACCCAGGGGTCAAACCTGTGTCTCCTGCATTGGCAGGTGGATTCTTTACCAACCCAAGGAAACAGCCTAATGACACCTGATTTGCAAGCTTGTCTTGAGAACCCAAGATGATGTATGCACAGCCCCCAAGATAGTCCTTGCTTGATCCTGGTTGATAGGTGTTGACTGTTAAGAGGCCACCAAGGCTGATGGAGCTGGGCAGGGCCACCTGAGGGAGTACTGACTTGAGGAAAGAGGTCCTGTCCTCCCACATCAGAGGAGCTGTCCCCCGGCACACACACCTTTCTGTGGCTGGAGGACAGAGTTAGGACCATGGGGATAACCATGGGGACCATAGAACTCAGGGAAGTAGGTTTCAGTTAACAGGCTGTCTGACCACACAAAATACCACCTGGCATGGGGAGAAACACTTGCCAGGAAGCTGCTGAGGGGGACAGATTCTTGCTTTGGGTCAGAGGGTAGGGGGAGTAGCTGGTTCCAGGTGAGCTCTGAGGCTTATGATTATAAGACTCCCGTGAATGTCCTTGGTGAATGTTCTGGAGTCAGTTTTGAAAACTGATCAAAGAGTCTCAAAGGGCAGTCCCCATGTGTGACTTTGTCAGTCCCCCCTACACCAGGCTGCATGTTCCCTCTGACAGCACCATCACTGTTACCACTGGGCCCTGGGTGAATAACACCACGGTGATTATTACACGTCCTACATGTATTAGGGCCCTACAATGACCCTATGACTCAGAAGGCATCATCCATCCCTCTATGGCAGGAGTACTCTAAGTCACAGAGACCTTCATGTACCTAAGGTTGCCATTGGGCTCCTAATCTGTGTGTGTGGGGAATGCAGACCTGGGTGGCCCCAGAACCCATTCTCTTAACCTCTGCGCAATGCTGGCAGTCCTGGGAAAGCGTGTCCCAGAGAGCCGTGGCCCTCTGGGGCCCCCTTGGAGGGCTGTCCACTCCACTGGTTCATTCCTGCCACCTGCCCTAGACATGTTGGACCTGTCTTGCCAGCCCCAAACTCTTCACTCCTCTCTCAACCTGCTGTAGTGGTGTTCCATTGAGGATTTATGGAATTTCACATGATAATGAACTTGTTTTTTTGTTCAAATTGAGTCATTTTCCCCTGATATGAAACTTCCTGCTTTGTCTTTGGCCATGGGCAGGGCCTTGAGTTAGAAGTTAGTTCTGTCTCATACTCCTTATAGTAGAGACATGTCTCTTTCCCCTCCCTGGACCTTCCCCTCAACTTTTTTTTAAAATTTGTTTTTAATTGAAGGATAATTGCTTTACCATATTGCTTTGATTTCTGCCATACATCAACATGAATTAGCCATAGGTGTATACACGCCCCTCCCTCTTGAACCTCCCTCCCACTTTCCACCCTTTCCTACCCCTCTAGATTGTTACAGAGCCCCAGTTCCAATTCCCTGAGTCATACAGCAAATTTCCATTGGCTATCTATTTTACATACCCCTCAACTTTTGACTGAATAAGTTGGACCACAAGATTTCTGGGACCTTTAATGGGAGTCCTTGTTGTTGCTCAGGCTGCTGAAACCTCTGTCCCCACCAGAGAAGCCTCCTCCCGGCCCTGTCTGCTCTCCCCTCCAGTACTCCTTCTGGGCTCTCCTCAGGGCCCTGTCTTGTGCTTAGAGATGAGCCATCTCCAGAATAAACTCAGGATGAAAGAGCAGGAGGCAGGCTTTACCTAGGGGCCAACTATGGCAATGCAGACTCCTCATGCCACTTGTGAGCTGGGCATTCCTGGAAGAGGGTGGTGAGGAAAACCTTTACAGAGCTATCTGGGGTGGGCGGGGTCAGAGAGGCTTTGCTGAACCAATTGCAAGTCAGGGCTATAGCTCAGGGCGAGACCTTCCAGAATGGTGGCTTATGAGGACCGGTGGCCCCTGTATCTCCACAGAGTGATGACATCACCAAAGTGACCCAAGCAGCTAAAATCGTGGAGCGGATGGTCAACCAAAACACATATGATGATGTTGCTCAGGGTAAGATTTAAAGTGCCAGCAACTGCTATTACTACTTTATTAAAAATCGCTCATACAAAGTGAGTATTTGAGTGTCCCATGCTGGGTCCTACAGGGGAAAGAGGAGAAAAATAACCCCTCCCTCCTCTGTATGTCACTAGGGAAATAAGACTTACACAGTTCAAACAGGAACCATGGCATAAGAAAAAGTGAGTGTAGTGATGTGATCTGACAATGGTGCATAAAGACACCAGCACGCTAGTTATTAATATCATCTTCCCCGCAATCGTGGGAGGCAGTGGAGCAGAGATTTTATCCCTTCTTCACACACGAGGAAGCCAAGGCCAAGGGCACCCAAACCTGGGTCTTAAGCCTCCTAATTCCGTGTTCTGTTCTCTGCTCTGCCCAGCTTAGGGACAGTCTAAGTGCTAGACTGCAGACAGAGACTGCTCTGGTCTCCTCGAGAACGGAGGAGGAGGAAGTGAGCAGCGGCCACGGTCACGGAAGGCTTCAGGGAGGACTGAGCTGGATGCCCAGGGATAAGCGGCATCTGAGTGGGAGATTAGCGGAGGGCAGATGTTCGGGCAGGGGACAGCACAAGCAGTGACTCACTCAGTAGTGAAAATGAATGGAAAGGACTCTGGAGACGAGGGACAGCAGGCTCATTGTCCCTGACGGGGGCTCTCTTGGAAAGCGGGGAGAATTCAGGCTGGAGAGATGGTTGGAGCCAGTTAAGAAAGGGCCTTGAATATCGCACAGGGAACCAGAGCTTTCTCTGCAGAGTTCAAAGCTTCCACTAGGCAGGAACAGCCTGAGGACAGCAGGGCTGAGGAGGTGGGAGGGTATGACGAGGCGGAAGATGGGGCAGAGGCGAGGATGAGGTTCAGGTGTGGGTCGAGTGGGCCTCTCTACACCTTACTGAGAATGCATTTTCAGCAGTGGAGAAAAAGGAGCAGTTATAACAGTGAAAAAACAAGCAGCAGCCCTCCCTGGGAACGGCCTACCAGGTGTTGGGCTGTGCCATTTACACACATTATTTTATTTCATCCTGACAGCCACCCTGTCAGGTGAATACCACTACGACCTCCATTTTATGGATGAGACATTCAGGCTGAAAGGTTGCCACTTGTTCCAAACCACAGCTAGCCTGAGGTGTGAGGGACACAGTCGGGACTCGAAGACAGGTCCCCCGGATCCAGAGCCTAAGCGCTTCGGCACGAGACCACAGAGTCACTGATCTGGAAGAGACATTTCAAATAAACACTCAATAGGTCTATGCGAGTGATTAATTAGTGATGTGGTGAAGCAAGAGATTGATCCAGAAATGCTTAAATCCTGGGGGCCTGGGAAATTCTGGCGTCTTTGACAGAGCCAGGGAAACGGAATCCTTCCCATGGCATGAACAGCACATTCCCAAGTGGCTTGTATTTCCCTGAGAGGTTGTGCATTTATTTGGAGCGGCTGCCTCCCCGGAGTTGGCAGTTCCCCACTGCTGGCTGATCTCCTCTGCTGACAGCCCAGGGCTCTTCTCCGTGACTTGATGCTCATTGCTCACCCATGGGACAGAGAAACCAGGGCTGCCAAGACCAGCCGCCTAAACAAGCCCCCTTGTTATCATTCAGGCTGGAAAACGACCTTGAGTGCTTTTCAGAGCTGTCAAAAGTACACGGCAGCTGTGAATGAATTTGTCACTCACACAGCTTGGCTTCCTGAAACCCAGCCTCTGCAAGCAGCCCACTGAAGGGCTGCAAACATGATTAATATCCATGGAGAAATTGGCCTTGGTGAACCTTTTTCATTTATAAGAACACAGGCACATAAAAATGCATTGAACTTTGATTTTTTTTTAATTGCATACACTTTTCCCTTTGGGAAAGTATATTTGTGAAGGAGAAGTGAAAACAGAAGTGTTACCAATTAATCTCTCTGAAATGAAGTCTTTTCAAAGACAGTCCGAGCTCAGGGATTTCTGATGTGATCAAGGCTCACGCCTCTGACCACTCAAATCTTTTTTTGTTCTGAGCCATTTTTGAGGATTTGGTGTAAGTCCCCAAACATCAAAGTGTGGGACATTGGGAGAGAGGCTGGGGCTGTGCCTGGGCTTGTCCTTGACCATGGTGGATGAGAGGGTCATTTTCTTCTGGGGCACCCTTGGTTGGAAAGAAGACTGAGAACTGTTTCCCTTTTGTTGATATATTTTGTTGCCTTCTTTGAACAATCACCGGGTGCCTGCTCTGTGGCTGGCCCTGTGCTAGGCACTGCGGGTCCAGAGATGATAACACTGTGCTTCCTGTTCCCCTAGAGCTGTGGGCTGGGGGAGACAGGCAAAAGGACACAGAGAGGCAACAGTGTGTGGCCCATGTTTCAGCAGACCAGAGGCAGGGGTGGGGCAGAGGAGGAGGTGAACTCTGTCTGTTCAGCAACAAAGTGAAGGCCTCACAGAGGAGGAGGAGCTTGATCTGGATCTAGAGTGAGTGGGAGTTTCCAGGAGGAGCAGAGCATTTTCGACACTTTGATGTAGAGAGTATGTGAACAGCTGGCTGGAGGTGACATGGTAGTGGGTTGGAGCCTTGGTTCAATCAGGAAGCCCCTGTGCCAGGGGGGTCACCAAGGGGTTTTCAGGGCAGTAGGGAGCTGGTTTATTTGTTCTCCCTCTCATGGCTCTGCGGAACGTGGACTGGAGGAGGAATGTCTGGAGGTAGGGAGACCAGCTGGGAGGGTGGTGTCGTAGTCTGGGTGATGGCTGTTGGGGACTGAACCTAGACTGTGGCTATGGAGCTGGAGAGAAGTGAATGGATTAAAAAGATAATCAGAAGGAAAATATGAGGAATGATGAAAAGAGATCAGTGAAGGATTACCAAAATTTCTGGTATAGACAAGTAGAAAGATGGATGCGGCTTCTGCCTAAGTTAAAGGAAACAAGAGGTAGAGAGAGTTTAGGGCAGGAGATGAACTTGAGCTCAGAGCACCCATGAGGGAGCCAGGCAGCTTCACTGTGGTGAGCTTGGCAGTGAATATGAAGATGGGGAAACCTGGAATTTTATCCTCAGGGACATAGCCACTTTAGTGTCATTTACCTCCAAAAACAACGATAACAGTAACAACAACATTACAGAGAGCTTACTCTGTGCCAGGTATTTTTCTAAGTACTTTGCATGTATTAGCAATGAATCCTCACAGTAGTCCTTTGAGGTAGGTATTCTTACTATTCCCACTCGGACACACAAAGAGGTTAATTGTTTTGGCCAAAGAGGTACAGACAGAAAACAGTAGTCCAGGGCTGACTCAGTCTGTGTGTGTTTAAGATTTTAAGTACTATGAGGATGCTGCTGACGAGTATCGGGACCAGGAGGGTACCCTGCTGCCTCTTTGGAAGTTCCAAAATGACAAAGCGAAGCGCCTGGCCGTCACCGCCCTCTGCTGGTGAGTAGAGGCATTGCAGAAAACCTGGAGTGCCTGAGCACCTGCTGGGTACCAAGCCAAAAGCAAGCAGCTCCTACCCAAGCTCAACCACCTTGAAGGTGACACGTAGCATTATGGGAAAAAGTGAGACTGGGATTCTTATGGAACCTCCCTAGGTCTCTAAGGTCAACAGTGTCTGTCTGCAGTGCAGTTAAGGCACCAGTGTACATAGGAGGGCTTGTGTCCATGGGCAAACCATGTCCATTTCCTAGGCTGATGGGTTCTTATTTCTTTTGCAGGAATCCAAAGTACAACGATCTGTTTGCAGTGGGACATGGCTCCTGTAAGTCATCCGGCTATTTGTTCATCTGCTTACTCAACCAACAAACACTAAGTACCTACTCAGTGCAGAACTCTTTGCCAGGTGTGAAAGATACAGAAATGACTAAGATCTAGTCACACTGCCCAGTCTAGGGGAGAAGCCCCACTGTCACACTGGCAATTAGTGCTGCGTGAAGGAATATGCCAAAATGAAGGAGTTATTACGGTGAAGAAAGAGGGGCAGAGGACTTCCGTCTGAGGCAGCAGCAAAGGTCGGGATGCAGGAGAGATACGGGAGGAAATGAGGCTGTAGAGGGGGGTGGGGTAGCCCCAAAGGGCTTGGTAAGCCATCCCAGGAAGCTTGGACCTTCTCTCAAAGGGAAACCACTGAAGGAATTTGAGAAGGGCAGGGACACAACCACTACAGGGAGGAATTGCAGGCAGGAGACTGGAGGCTAGAGACAGTTGGGAGACTAGGGAAGGCATCCCAAAGAGAAAGGGCAGGCTCTGAACCACCAGCATGGAATGAAGCTGGAGATGTGGGCTTGAGAAGCCTGAGAAGGTGGACTGGACCAGACCTGGGAGGGGCTGGATGGTGGGTTCTGCATGAAGAGAGTTTCCAGAGCAGCCCCTGGAGCAGGTGGAGGACAAGGGTTTGACATTCATCGCTGGCCCCTGTCCCCTCGGAGACCACTGCCTTATGGGATGTTCTCTCCCCACCAGCTTCCCTCACCCCTCAGTGGGAGGCAGCACTGTGGGAACTGTGTGGCTTTCCTTCGTGATTCCTGGGCCCTGCAGAAGCCCCTGCCTCCCCTCTGGACTGGACATTCCCCCTTCCTAACAGGAGAGGGCCCCAGACTTCGTGCAAGCCGCAGCTCCCCAGGCTGACAGTGTGCTTTCTGGCTGAGAGAATGAGCTTCTGCAAACAGAAAAACCTTCCCATTCTCCAAGCTGCTGCTGGCTGGCAGGCGTACAAGCTCCCGGTCTCTGCCCCTCAGACCGCCTGTCCGCCCAGCCCATTCTTTGCCCGGGGTGGGGGAGGGAGGCGAGGGCCAAGAGGAGTGGGTGTTTGTCATTCCTCTCAGCGAGGAAACCCTTGGAGCTGCTCCCAGTCTCATGGTCTGGGCCGCCTCCGAGGATGCCCTAAATGCCCGCTTTGTGTCCCCACTCCTGAGGGTGGGCTGCTGCCAAGCAGGAGGCACCCACCCCCTCTGGCAGGGAGCTAGCACATTCCTCCCTCTGCTGCAGCTACTGGGCCTGGACGTGGGCCGGGTGCTGAGCGGGCCTCCTAGGAGTGGGTGTGGACCCCTCTCTGGGGCTGCTCTCAGCCCAGGCTCTTTGCCCAGGGCAGAGGTGGGGAGAGTGGGGAGGCTCCCCAGCAGGTGGGAGGAGAAACTGCTTCAGCTCTCCCGTCTCCTCCTTTCACCGAGGGCCAGAGTGGAATGTCAGCTGGCTGGGGTCATGTAGAGGCTGTCCTTGGGGGCAGTGTTAGCCAGAGGCAGTGGTGCAGAGTGACGCCCCCACCAGGAATTGATGGCCTCAATTCCAACGGGCCCAGTGGCCTCTTTTGAGCAGGCGTGCGCCCTCGAAGGGTCTCTTTGTCCTTTGTCGGCCACACCCACATGTCTGGGTAGCACCACTATCAGTTGCAGACCTTCTGGCTGGAGGATCACTTCCCAGTGATGTGACCTGGAGCTGAAAGCTGCTCTGAGCCTTGGTTTTTCCTCTGGTGACCTGGAGAGGCTGATGCCTGGTACCCTCCATCATGAGACACATGTGGAAGAGAAGCAGCGAATGTGCCCCTTGAGCTGTAGGAACCATATGCACAGAAAGGACGAATGTTGCTGATTTGTCTGTCTTTCTGTTTCCTAGCTTTCCGGCAGGGCTGCAGAGAGAGGGGCCTGTTGGGGACAGGGAGGAGTCAGACGAGGCCCCACCTCTTCTCTTAGACAGCTGGGCCCAGCAGAGGCGGTGGTATTACTCTCATTGGCATGGGAGCTGTTGACCAGCTTTCCACTGGGCATCTATTCCTCAGAGCCTTGCACATCTCAGTACCACCCTGCAGAGGCCTGAGCAGAGCCAGGCTGGACTGGGACTCAAAGGGCTCCGGCATTCACTCCTGAGGTTCCCCCAGGGAGCCCCATGCTGCAGATACCCGGGTGTCTCCTTGGAAGAAAGTGAGCAAAGCCAAGGCCGGGCAAAAGGCACCCTAATGCCCGGATGGGTTGCCGTGAGAAGCAGCTGCTCACCAGCCTCCATCACCCTATCTTTGGAAATTCCCAGATGCCTGCCTCCCATCATCAGACTTTGCCTCATGTGGACAAACTCCGAAGTGAGAGTTTGGGTTTGTTGTTGGGCTTGACCCCGATGAGTTCAGCCCAGGACTCTTTTTGCCTGGGATACCCCAATGTTGACTCTCTAACCTGGTAAAATAAGACTCGGGCAGGGGAAGGCAGGCACCTAGGAAGGACTGGGGCCGAGCCCGCGTTTGGGCACAAGGCCGGCTGGCTGGAGCCAGACTGGGAACAAGCAGGTGGGGAACAGAGCTTAGGCAATTGCCTGCAACAGCACAGAGCAGTCACACCTGCCTTCCCTCGTGGCTGCTGGGCACCAGGTGGTGGGCATGTCGGGCTGCATACAGGGCTGAGACTGGGGTTCCCCCAGGGCCAGGCTTCGTGTCTCAGCTGAGTGGAGAAAGGCTGTCAGCAGGTAAGAGCAGATGGAGGAACACCGGAGGGCAGAGGAAGGTAGTTTAGGAAGAGATGGCCCACGGGGCAAAGCTGGGGTGCAGTTGTGTCAGCCTGCTACACTGAGGGGGTGCTTTCCAGCCCATTAAGCCATTCACAGCAGGGAAATGGGGACTCCTCGTGATCTGTCAGGCAGGGATGGTGGATCAGATCCTAGACCCTGTGTGTGTCCTGACTGGCTCTCACACAGGAGACAGGGAGGAAACCTCCCAGCAGGTCATGTCTTAGAAGGGCGGACGAGCCAGCTGACCTTCAGCCCAGCCTCAGAGGGACAGCACCCTCAAAAGTGGCCAAAGTCAGTCCCTGAGCCCCAGGGCCATATTACACCCATTCCTACTCTGTCCCACCGCCTCCTGGTCGGTCCCTCAGCCTGCCCAGGCCAGGGATCCACTTGTAAGGGATTTAAATCTTCCCTGGTCATTTATTTGTCAGCTTCACTAATTAAGCAGTGTTAATTTCATTTACTGAAAATGGAAATTCATCCATCTCATTTCTCCCCGTTCATCCTCCACACACAAAATCCATCACTCCTCAGCTGCAGGCTGCGTAAAATTTACAGGACTAATTATGTTGTCAGGTCTCTTTGTAAATACAGTCCATAAAGGCCACTGTGCTCGCCGGGTTGTAGTGCAAGGGCATTCCTGTTGTTAGTTTAATTACTGGTTAGTTATTTAGGTTCTCAAATGTTTGCCTCATTTTCCCTAAATCAAATTAAATGTCCCGCTTGATGTATTCTGTCTCCAAGGCCTTGCTCTTATTTCCCACACTGCTTAAATATCCCAACTCCTAATTGGGTGAGAGCTCTAGGAAAAGCCCAGATGCCTGGAAGGCTGGATCCAGCCTGGAACCGCAGTTTCAGGGTCACACTGGCAGTTTGGAACCCTGTAACACTGATGTCCCTTCTTGGGGGCAGCCCTGGGCTTGTCCTCTACCTTTGGAGACTGAAAATCCTAACCCAAGGGACAGTCTGTGCCTAGAGTCCAAGAGGGCAGGACCGGGATGTGGGAAACTGAGAAGGGTTTCCTTATTGTCATCAGGAGAGCTGGGGATCATTAGCTTCCATCCCCCTGATTTCTAGAGGGACTGCTTCCAAATCACCCTAGAAAATGTATCATCTATGGCCTATTGGGCTGCCCCCCACCACAGACTCGCTAGCCCCACATCGCCCCACTGTGAGACCAGAGAAGGAGAAAGTGATAGAGAAACCCACAACTTATACGTAACTGGATAGGGAGTCGTGTAAGTCAGAAGCGAAAGGTCCCTACCACATATGTCAGGTCGCAGATATGACATGGCAAAAACCTTCACTGCTGGGGGAGGAGGAGCCTACCGTTTATAGGGGAATTGACATCGGGTTGGCTCATCAGTCGCCAGGGAAACCAGCAGCTGGGTGGGGGGCAAGCACTTAGGTAGCTGTTGAGTAAGCCCTGTGATTAAGAGGATTGGAAAGTCATGTGAGCAGGTGGAGGTGAAGCAGAGGCTGGTTGACTGGGGGATGTGCAGGGAGCAAGAGAGCAACCATCTTGAGTGACCTCTCCCTCTGATTCCTAAGAGTAGAGTTTGGGTCACACTTACCTGTGACCCAGTTAGTTTCCTATATCTGTAGTAACAAATTACCATGAACATAACGGCTTTGTTGTCATTCAGTCGCTATGTCATGCCCAACTCTTTGTGACCCCGTGGACTACAGCACACCAGGCTTCCCTGTCCTTCACTATCTCCCAGAGTTTGCTCAAACTCATGTCCATTGAGCCAGTGATGCCATCCAACCACCTCATCGTCTGTCGTCTCCTTCTCCTCCTGTCATCAATCTTTCCCAGCATCAGGGTTTGTTCCTATGAGTCAGCTCTTTGCATCAGGTGGCCAAAGTATTGGAGCTCCATGACTATTCAGGGTTAATTCCTTCAGGATTGACTGATTTGAAAATAATGGCTCAAAACAACACAAATCTATTGTCTTACAGTTCTGGAGGTCAGCGTCTAAAATGGGTTTTGCTGAGCAAAAATCAGGTGTCAGCACGGCTTTGTTCCTTTTGGAGGTTTGGAGGGCCATCCATTTCCTCGTCTTTCTTAGCTTCAGGGCTGCCCGTATTCCATGGCTTGTGGCCTCTTTCCAGCTAGCAAGTGTCTCATTCTGACGTCGGCGTCTGGTGTCAGTGCTCTGACCTGCCTGCCTCCCTCCTTCCCTTATAAGGACCCCTGTGATTACACTGGTTCTACCCAGATAATCCAGGATAATCTCCCCATCTCAAGGCCTTAACTTAATCACATCTACAAAATCCCTTTTGCTGTGCAAAGTAACATATTTATGGGCTCTGGGGATTAGGACACGGACATGGGGGGAGGGCATTATTCTGCCCACCACAGCCCCTCTGAGTGCCTCTTACATGACTTAATAAGGGAATCATCAAACAGCTGCTGCCTTGGGCTCAAGCCCTGGGCCGGATTCATCAGGGAGCTTGCAGGAAGAGAGGAGGAGGCCTGCTGGCTGTCGCTGGCTTGGCACCCTTGTCTCTGCAGCTTGGCACCTACTTCTCTCTGACCGCTGGCCTGGCTTAAGCCAGATGCCCCAACATGCCCTCTGCCTGCTCTGCACTCCCTAAATCCTAAGCAGAATCCCAGGCTTCTCCTGACAGCCAGGACTCTCCAGAGCGGCCCCTTACCATCTAGAGCTCTGGGCAGGGGTGGAGTAGTGGCGCTGCCCGGGCCCCAGGAGAGGGTGCTGAGGGCAGTGAGAGCTTCAGTCAATTGTGGAATGAAGCCACCCTTCCCCTGAGACAGTGGCTTTCTGAGAATGGCCAGATCACACTCTATTAGGAAGTTGACTCTCCTCCCCCATATCTCCTGAATCACTGAAGGCCAGAGTCAGAGAGGCCGTAGAGATTATCCAGCAAAGCAGGGTTAGCAGGAGGCAGCTCTCTTTCTGAGAGAGGAAGCCTTCTGGGCCATGCCATGCCATGCTCCATCCTTTGGTGGCAGGCTAAGGAAAAATCTACTTGCAATAGTGATACACCTGTCATAATAGAGTACAGGTAGAGGAATTCCAGGGGGTAGGTGGGCACTCATAGTGGAGAAGCCGAATGGTCTAGAAGGCTTCTTGGAGAAGGCAAAATTACAAAGTGAAGCTAAGGCCAGACCAGTGGCCCTCCCTCTCCCACTGTCTTGGAGTCACAGGCCAGATGGTTTATCACCTCTCCCTTCTCCCTTCCTCACTCTCTCCCTCTCCCCCTTCCTCTGTTCCTCTTTCCCTGCCACCCAGCCAACATAGATTCACTGAAACCCCATGGCCCAGAGGAACCTGAAATTCCTTCACCGGCCCCAGACGTCAGGGCTCCTGCCTCTTATATAATGGAGTGTGGAACTGGGTCCACACTTCTGTGTCGCTGGACCTTCCAGTCCTGCGCTGGGGAGCCAGGTAGTTTGTGGGATTCAGGATCAAGTACCCCAGAGCCCAGGGCTCTGTGAGCCTTGAATGTGATGGGATTCTACCACTCACTGGGAACTGAGGCACTGGGAGTGATCTTGATGTCAATGTCTTACTGGGACTTCTGATGACCTGGTCGGTGGCATCATACTGGGAATGATGGCAGGCTGGGCAGTGATGTCACCAGGACTGCTGGTAGCCTCAGCGATGATGTCACATGGAGACCACTGGTGGTCTGAGTAGTGATATCACTTTAGGACTTTTGGAAGACAGGATGATGCTGTCCTGTAGTACGGTTGCAGGTTGGGGCCCTGACGTCACCCTGGGTACACTTATAGGATAGAATAGTGAGGGTTCATAGGGGTCCAGAGTCAGGGACAAGAACATCATAGAATAAGATGGAGAGGAAGCCCTAGCTGAATTAGAGTTTTTCTCTATTTTCCTGGTGTGGTTTGGCAGACAAAGCCCTGAATTGGAATTCAGGAAACACATGGTCTAACCATGATTAGAAGCTGTGATCTTTATGTCAGCACGGCTTGTTTGGTTGAAAGTAACAGAGATCACTTGAGCCAGGTTAAGAACGGGAGGCTTACTGTCAGGATGTGTGTGGCCTGGGAGCGCTGGCAGGATCTAAGACTTTAGTGTGGCCGGTTGCTTGCTCTCTGTGTCCCTGTCTTATGAAATCCATGGTTCTCTCTGCCAGAACTTTCCTCTCATCACAAGTGGCTGCCCTGGCCTTTACACATCCCCTTGTCCAGATTCTGGAGGGATTATCTGCTTTGCCAGACACCCCATTGCCCCCAAATGTCCAGTGCCCCCTTGCCCTCCTTTCTCTACCTTCATGTAAAGTTTGGATTCATGCTGTTACCCTGAGCAGGGTAACTAAACAGGATATTGGGTGTGACGAGCATCAAGTGATGGGTCTCATGTACTTGGGCACATCATTTCTACCCCCTGGGCCCCAGTTTGAAGTGAAAGTGTTATTTGCTCAGTCGTGTCTGACTCTGCAAACCCATGGACTGTAACCCGCCAGGCTCCTCTGTCCATGGGATTTCCCAGGCAAGAATACTGGAGTGGGTAGCCATTCCCTTCTCCAGGGGATCTTCCTGACCCAGGGATGGAACCCAGGTCTCCTGCATTGTAGGCAGATTCTTCTTTACTCTCTGAGCCACCAGGGCTTCAGTTTATCCACCTATATAATCTGGGGGCCATAGTTCAGCATCTGGTGGTTCTGGGAGCAGGTCAGAGATGTTCACACTGCAGAGTTACTGAGCCAACCTAGGGTTTCCAACCCTCCTTTCCTGGTTCCACTGGTCATGAAGGTTCTGTGCACATTTGTGGCAGGGCAGGGGCTGCTGGAAGTGTGTCTAGAAAAAGCGAGTCATCACTGCTGTCCCTCAAGGGACCAGATCCCTGGGGCATAGTGAGAGCAAGTGTGGGGATCACGCCCACCTTTGACCCTTGGGGCAGCAAGGAGAGCATCCAAATCCTTAGCCTGAGCATCTGTCACCCAACTGCCCACCTTGTCATTCACCCTCCTGCCCGCCCACTCCTCCCATCAGTCTTGCTTGGCATCCAGGCCACAGGGTGTCCAGGGCATCGACAACTCACCTCCGGCCTGGCAGTTAATAGTTTGATTACCTGGCGAGGGCTTGCCCATTCAGCCTCAGGGGTCTGGCTCCCTGTCACCACACCAGGAGCTGCCGAGGGCAGGCCCATGTCTCCAGAGGGCTGTGTCTGTCCCTGCCAGGCTCAGCCCAGAGGGAGGCCCCGATCAGGATTTGGGTAAATGAACAAAAGGGGCTACAAGGGACTGTTCCACTGCTCAGCTCAGTTTCCTTCATGGTCTGATTGGGAAAGACACTCCCCTCAGCCAGCTGTAGAACTCTCCCGAAATTGAACAGTCAGCTCTTGGGGCTTACCCTGGACCCTGCGAGGTGAGGTACTGCCAGCTCCCATCCCCTACTGCCTCGGCGACATGCCAGGTGCAGGGTGACCAGCCTGGCCTCCTCACTTTCCCCGGAGCAGAAGCCTTTTCCTTCCTGAACCACAGTGTGCCTCCCTGTGGTTCAGGCTGGTCCCTGGTAGCTTCCACTCCAGGGGCAGCCACTCCTTACATAGGAAGCCGCCCGTGACCGGGGAGGGCTTCTGTTGACAAGTAGCCACAGCAAGGGAAGATGGGCTTCCCTGCAGGCAGCTGCGCTGGTGGGTGTGCCAACTTGCTCATTGCAGGCCACCCTGGCTCCCAGGAAGCGTCAGCTCTGTCTGCAGCAGGCCCGGGGCGAGGGTACCTGGGACAGTGGTAGCTAGCTCATGCCCACAGCCTGGGGAGCCCAGCCCAGTCACTTGCTCCCCCAAAAAAGGGGCAGCCTTAGGAATAAGAATGACTCAGCAAAACTTACCAAGTTGGGGCTGCCTCCCTTTCTTTCTCACTCACGGGCTCCACCCCTCAGGACTGGCCGTTTTGTCGGGAGGGCCCGGTCTGCAGTTGCGGGGGTCAGAGGAGCTAGCCCTGGAGGCCCAAGGGAAAGCCTTTGTGTCAGCTAAAAGGCTGCCTTAGCATAGGGCCCCCAAGAGGGGGGCAGGGGGTTGTTCTAGACATCCGCCTCACCAGCTCTGGCTCCTCTGAGCTTGGGAAGGGTCCTGGGCTGGTGGCGGGAGAGCCAGAACTGAGGGCAGCGGCTGTGTTCTGTTCAATGACTGCATGATCATGATGGGCGCTGGGTGAGCAGAGAATGAAAGACTGGTATCACCCCCTTGCCGGGGGTGGGCAGGGAGAAGGACGTCTGCTGAGCGGTCCGCTGTCGACCACCAAACACTGTGCCCAGGCCAGAGGGACAGATAACATGGTGGCCTACTGAAGCCCCACTGGCTGACCTGGGACTTCTCGAATCTGGGAGTAAGCATAGAGCTAGGCTTCCCAGGTAGCTCAAACAGTAAAGAAACCACCCACAATGCAGGAGACCTCGGTCAGGAAGATCCCCTGGAAGACGGCATGGCAACCCATTCCAGTATTCTTGCCTGGAGAATCCTATGGACAGAGGAGCCTGGCAGGGCTAAAGGCTACAGTCCATGAGGTCGCACAGAGTCAGACACGACTGAGCAACTGACACTTTCACTTTAGAGCTAGGGCTCGGCTGCAACTGGGGACTGTGGGGCCGGAGGGTATGGGAAGATGCCCACAGGTGGCTAGTGTGGGACCACACAGACAATTCCATGTTAGTCCAGATGGAACCCCTGTCCTTGGCTGGGGATGAGGGGTACACAGCCATTATCCCAGCACCTAAGCACAACAGATGGGCTGGGCATCTAGGGATACTGCTCCATCCCAAGCCCACCCACATCCTTCACATAACAACTCTTTGAGCTGGCAAGCCCCTTTCCTATACCCCCAGGGAGACTAAGGAGAATGACTGTCCATCCCTCAAGTACACCTGGCCACCTTGTCTGTTGCACCCACTGCTGAACCCCAAGGAGGGGGTGGGCCAAGCCTCATGGTTCCGTTTCACAGATGGAGAAGATGAAGACCAGAGAGGACCCCCCCTCACCTCCCCACACTCTCTGCGGGAGACAGAGGGGGCAGGGCTTGTTGGCCCTGTGGGGGAGGGGCTGGGACTTGGACCCTCCAACCACCGCCACCTCTTCCCCGGGACAGATGACTTCATGAAGCAGAGCCGTGGCATGCTGCTCTTATACAGTATGAAGAACCCCAGCTTCCCCGAATACATCTTCAGCAGCGAGAGTGGCATCATGTGCCTGGACATGCACGTGGACCACCCCTACCTGGTGGTGGTGGGCCACTACGATGGCAACGTGGCCATTTACAACCTCAAGAAGCCCCACTCCCAGCCCTCCTTCCGCAGCTCAGCCAAGTCTGGCAAGCACACGGACCCCGTGTGGCAGGTCAGCCTCGGAACCGGGTGGGAGGAATGGGTGTGGCTGAGCGGCAGCGGGTGGGCCTGGGAGCCATGGGAGGAAGGGACCTTGGGGAGGAGAGGGCCACAGACCAGGGGTTGGGGATGACAGCTACCGGCTTAGAGGCCAAGAAGCTGGGTGTGAGAAGGGCAGAGGCGAGTATCAGGAGGCAAGAGGGTCTGCTGTAAAGGTGGTGGTCTCCTGCCCATCCATCTGCTAAGGACCTCGGATCTCTGAGGAGTGCTGCTCAATGACTCAGATTTGGTGGCTGGATGGCTCCGGGCCTGATGGGCCTCCGCTGAGTATGTTAAGGGCTCCAGGGGTCTACAAAAAGTGAAAGTGTTAGTCGCTCAGTTACGTCTGATTCTTTGTGACCCCATGGACTATAGCCCGCCAGGCTACTCTGTTCATGGGATTCTCCAGGCAATGGCCATGCCCTTCTCCAGGGGATCTTCCTGACCCAGGGATCGAACCCAATTCTCCAGCATTGCGAGCAGATTCTTTACCGTCTGAGCTACCCAGGAAGCCAGGGGTCTATGGTCTTCCTCAACTGCCCACAGGGACTCTGTTCTGCCATCTGGGCTAGATTTGAGGGATCTCCTAGAGAAGGGTAGGTGCTGCTGGTTCTCTGCCTTCCAGGTGGGGCTATAAGACCTGGCAGGTGGGGCCTGTGAGTACCCAGCTTCTCCAGATAGGCATGGAATGGGACCATTGTGGTTGCTGGGGCTGGATTTCACCCTGACTTTGCATCTCCACCTTACTGCGCTGGAAGTAGGTTTCACAGTTTCGTTCTCAGAGCCTCTTAGCTCTGGCTTCACAGCCCTTCCTCACTGTGTTCCAAAGGTGTCCCTCCTTCTGAGCCTGGGCACCCTTGCTCCGTGGTCTGGCCTGGGGGAATCTAAGCACACATTTCTATCTCAAGTTGCCCAAGGCCTCTGGGGGCTCAGACAGTGCTGGGGTCTGTCTTCTCATTGTCCTCTGCCCCTTGCCCTGACAGGGTCTGCCGGCGGGCTCTGCACCCCTGCCTGTCTGGCCCTGAACTTCCTGAGTCACATGGATGCCCAGGCCCTGGCTTTTGGCCCCCAGACAGGCCTGAACAGAAGGAGGGTTGTCCAGGCACAGGGGAAGTGGGGGCCTCTCAGCTTCATCCTTTACCCGGATCTGGGGCACAGGAAGGAGGCACCTCCTCCCACCAAACACCCTCCCCTCAACCAAGGCCGGAGTCAGAATTGCAGCTTCAGGGGTTCTCTCCTCTGGAAAGCCTACCTCCCGAGTCATCGCGTCCAGGCACACGGGGCTCCAGACATGGGAAGGATGTCTGCAGAGACATTAAAGCCCAGGGAGAGAAAAGACTTGCTTTGATCAAACTAAACCAGCATCAGACCTGCCCTTCCTTTGCCAGCTCAAACACACAGCCCAGGGCCAAGCGCAGAGCATCTCAGGGTGGCCTGACTCTCCGCAAGCCCAGGAGAGGGCGAGAGGCCAAGGCCAACCAGCCTACTCCCTCTCTGCTCTGTTCTCAGAATCAAATAGCAAGTTGGAGAGAGAAGTGGGGCTCGCAGGAGACCGTTCCCCCTTCCCTGAACGGGTGCCAGGGAGACTGGATAGGGTGGCCTTCTGTTCTCCCACCATCCTTTCAGGAGAACAGGGCTGCTGCCTTTGCAAAACCGAAGACTCCGAGTTCTTGGCTGCAATCAGGGCTTGTGACGTGGGAGGGGCCTGCCTGTCTCTGTCTCTTTTAACGACTTCCTGTTCTCTTCCTTCGCTTGCTCTCATTCCCTCCCCGCTTCCTCATTCGTGTCTTCATTCATCCATTCATTCAGCAACTCCTGCCTGTTCACTCCTCTGGAGGCTGACGATGCTCAAGGATTTGGTCTCCGGAGTTCCTGGTGGGGACACACAGCAGCCGAGGTTGAGCAGATAGGGCGTGCGCTAAGTGCCAAGGAGGGCTGAGGATTGTCCAAAGTGCTGGGGGATGAGAAGCAGGGACCGGAAGGCCAAGGAGGTCTTCCTAAAGGAAGAAGCACCTGAGCAGAATTGTGAAGCATGAGGAAGCATGCACTGATGAAGAAGGCTGCAAAGGGGTCACATGCACCAGAAAGACACGGGCACAAGCAGAGGGGCCTGCTGGGAAATGACGCAGCGCGGGGAGCACAGTATGCCGGACAGGGAGGAGCAGCGGGACCTGAGAAGAGCCTAACTGCCCAGTCCTGAGTGTGCTTCTCCAGCAAGGAGGAAGCTTGGATTCTACATGTCAGTGGTCTCAAATGAAGTGTTAGTGCATGTGTGCTAAGTTGCTTCATTCGTGTCCGACTCTTCATAACCCCATGGACTGTAAAGCCTGCCATGCCCCTCTGTTCATGGGATTCTCCATGCAAGAATACTAGAGTGGGGATCTCCCCGACCCAGGGATCGAACCCACGTCCCATACGTCTCCTGCATTGGCAGGAGAGTTCTTTACCACTAGTGCCACCTGGGAAGCCTAGTGTTGGTGAAGTACAGAAGCTCAATGTATTAGAAAGATGAGAGTGGGGCTGCTCTGATAAGATCAGGGTCGTGATTGCTTGAGGGTCCCCTGTCATCACTCCCCATGTCCCCTGAGCTACTTTCCCAAGGCTCCAAGAGCTCCTCCCAGCATAATTTGAAAATCACTGTCCAACCATCAGAGGATTTGGGGGCAAAGAAATCCCACAGTCATGCAGTGTCCTGGAGATATCTTCCAGCCGCAGCATGAGAGAGCTTAAGACTGAGCCACAACAGGGGCAGTGGAGATGAAAATGAGAAAATAGGGTGTAGAGCTGTTGAGGAGTAAAATCAAGAGAAGGAAGTGACTGGCAGGCTATGGGGGAAGGGAAAGTTGGTGATGGCACCTGAAACTCTGGTTTGGGACAACCTGTAGGATGCTACAGAATTCTGGCCAGAAGTTAATACAAGAAGCCAGAAGAGGCGTCTTACAGGCAGTGGTTGTATATCCGGGAGCTTGAAAAAGAGCTGGGGCTTGTGAAGGAGGTGTCAGAGACATTAAAGTCTTAGGTCCTTCTTCAAGGGACTATGTCTTGGGAGAAATCAGGGAGATTGTTTTTAATCCCAAAAGCCAGACTGGGGGTCAAAGGACTTTGTTCTGTTGGTAACAGGGAGCCATGGAAAGTTTTGGAGCCAGGGACTCCAAAGGGGACATGGTTCTGGTCCCACGGCACAGGCTGCCTCCCATCTGGGTAGCATAGCCCTGTTCAGGCCTGGCTGGGAAGCCCCAACCAGCAGCACTCTGCAGAATGTGTGTGTGTGTGTGTGTGTATCCTCTGCTACACGGGGGTAGGAGGCAGGAAGGATATGAGCAGACTTTGGGGTCAAACACGCCTGCCCTGATGAGAGAATGCAGAAGAGAAGCAATCAGTGATGCAGGCCTCTATTTCCTCCCTACCGCCTGCGCATTCGTTCATTCTCTCAATCCCACTTCCACCTGCCCCCTCTATGCCCTCTTTATTCCTACCCTCCCACCTCCACTCCAGGAGCATGTGTGCAACTTGCACACACACACACACATACACGCACACCTGCAAATACACGCACCACCCCCAACTGGGCATCAGGCTGCTAAGTGGGGTGTGAAATACAATCTCCATGTGCGCCAGCGGCCACTCATTAAACACTTCCCTTTGTAGCTCCCCTGTGCCTCTTATTGTCTGGCCTTTGACACCCCCATCCGCTCCCCCCTTTAAAGGGACTACCTTTATGCAGAAGAAGGAGCTGTCTCGGCATCAGGACTGCTCTGACTTGTGCCTCACAGGCTGTGTGGTGTTCTAGGCCTCTTGGCAAAAGCACAAAAGAGCAGCCTGCCCAGACAGGCCCAGGCAGGACAAGGTCCGCCCTCCTGCAGCTCTGACAGCCAGGCCTGGTCGGGGGGGGGGGTCCCCCGGAGAAGAAATCCCCTCCACACCCCCACCCCACATACGCGGCTCAAGAGCCAGGTTACTACTGTGGTTACAGACAGCACCCCTGGGTTCCCGTCCACCCTCACTGGGCCTCTCCTTGTGACGGGGAAAGATGGTGGTCCCAGCGCAGGAGGCCTGGAGGCTGGAAAGCTCTGGGCACCCAGCCCCGCCCCAGCCCTCCCGGACACATCTCTGCTGGGCCTCCACATCTGGCAACAGAAACTTGAGCCTCAAGCGTGTCATCTTCATAAGACAACAGCTCTGTCTCCAAAACACTTTCCCATATGTTTGCTTCCAGCCCGGAGAAGATGGGTGGGGAAGGATTATTAACCCCAATTTGCAGCTGGAGAAATGCAGCTCATATCTGAGATGCTAGGAGCAAGATTTTAGAAGCAGGAGCTAGTGGTGAAATGAAGGTGGGAACAGAAGAAAGGCTACCTGGAGAAAAACCAAGCCTGGATGGGGAGGGAAGCAAACAGGGAAAAGCCCCCCAAGAACCTTGGGACCTTGATTCCTAGGATGATGGCTATTACTTATTGAACACTTAATATCTGCAGTGTTCTGACCTAAGAGCTTCACATTCATTATTTCATTTATTTCTTACAACAAACTCATGCTATTATGGCTTCTGTTTTAGAAATGAGGAAGCTGGTTGATGGGCTCTCGACGTAAGGAGGTCGAACGCAGAGCCACTGCTTTCTAACAACTTGTTACAAAAATAGCTTCCTATTCTGTGTTGGGGTTTGGGAGCTCCCCACCCCCTTTCCCATCCCATGCCCTTACTCCCCTCCACCAGTGGCTCAGACAGTAAAGATTCTGCCTGCAATGCAGGAGACCTGGGTTCGATCCCTGCATCGGGAAGATTCCCCTGAAGAAGGGAATGGCAACCCACCCCAGTATTCTTGCATGGAGAATCCGCATGGACAGAGGAGCCTGGTGGGCTACAGACCATGGGGTTGAAAAGAGTCAGACACAACTGATCAACTCACACCACATACGCCCCACCCCCCATACCCTACCAGAAGAAGGGCTGTTCTACATCCAAACAGATTCCCAGGAGTTTTTCTAAAGGAGCAAAAAGGGGCCTGCAGATGGGGGTGTCTGAAAGTTAAGGTCACAATGGACACCCTCTTTCCCTTTGTAAACAGTATTTTTATACTTCATCCTCACCATCTCAGGTTTTATACATGGAATCCCACAAATGGGGGTTTTCTGTTCCTCCCCCTATGTGGGTGAGGGTGGGAAAAAGGTACATATTTAAAGAAAATAAAATTTAATAACAAGTTTCTCTAAACAAACAAACAGAAAACAGGGCTCCTAGCAGCCAACACAGAGAGGAAGCAGGTACCTCCACTGCTGAGCCCGGGGACCGGGGCAGGGCCCCACTGGCACGTTGCCTCAGGATGCTCGGGGTCGGGGAGCGGTGAGTGAGGAGGGAGGGCAGGCCCATCATGGGACCCTAGGAAATGGGCTCCCAGAACTGGCTTCTGGGCCTCAGAAGGGTCCTTGAGTGAGCCCTGCTCAGCTCGCAGCCCTAACCTGACACCCTCGCAGGGCCCCAGAGCTCACAGTGTGGGATGTTGCAGGTCAGGTGGCAGAAGGATGACATGGACCATAACCTCAACTTCTTCTCTGTGTCATCTGATGGCAGGATCGTGTCTTGGACGCTCGTGAAGGTGCGTGTTTCCCAGGAAGGGTCATGCAGGGGTGAAGATGGGGAGTGGTGGGAGCCAAATGGCAGGGGGACTCCAACCCTGCCGGTCCAGCCCCACCAGTGCGCCTCCCCCTCCCTGTGTGACCACAGAGCGAGCTGGTTCACACTGACGTCATCAAGCTGAAGGTGGAGGACAGCACCACGGAAGGTCTCGAGGGCCTGCAGATACACACAGTGGGTAAGAGCCCCTACACCTCATCTCCCGCCCGGCCAGATCCCCCTGGGCCCAGGAGGTCTGGTCCTCCCTCTTTCTGCACACCTCACTTCCCCTCCTGCTGGGTAGGAGGAGGTAAGGAGAAAGCCTGGTCCTGAGCAGTCTGCAGACCCTCCCTGTTTATGCAGATCAGGCCCCTGTTTACCCAGATTCCATCCCTGTTTACTCAATTCCTCCCCTGTTTATGCAGACGGGATCCCTGTTTGCAGACCCTTTCCCTGTTTATCCTGACCCCGACCCTGTTTAACTCAATCCCCACCTTGTTTATCCAGGCCCCATTCCTGTCTGCAGAAACCCTGGCCCGTTTGCACAGTCCCAACTGCCGGTCTCTAGCAGCAGCCCAGGGACCCAGTTTCTGTTTGCCTGGCTGGCTCCGGCCCTCATAGTACTCAGACTCAGGCTGTCCCAGGGGAGGGCCTACTGGGTAGAGGTGGATGCTGGGGGCCTCCTTCCCTTCCAGAACTGGCCTAAAGTGGTTCCCTCTTCTCCCAAAGCCTGCGGCACTGCCTTTGACTTCCACAGAGAGATCGACTACCTGTTTCTGGTGGGCACAGAGGAGGGAAAAATCTACAAGGTGAGGTAGCGCTGCGCCGATGCCAGCTTCTTACAGGGCCACTAGACCTGTTATTCTCAACAGACCATATTCGGATGGATCTGGGGGCTCATCAGTAACAGAAGGCTTTCTGGGGAAAGAGAATGCATTGCTTTCTTTTTTAAAAAATGTATTCATTTTTAATTGAAGGATAATTGCTTTACAGTATTGTATTGGTTTCTGCCAAACATCAACATGAATCAGCCATAGGTATACATACATACGTCCCCTCCCAGAATGCATTTGTTGACCTGCTTGGGTGTCAGGAAGAGGGGCTGACTGCAGGAAAGGAGATGAAGAATCTAGAGGGTGACTTTAGCCCAGCCTCGCATCTTTCCCTCATGTCCTGCTCCCTGCCTGGGGGTGAAGGAGGTAGAGCTGGGCACGGGGGTTGCAGGGGAAGAGGGGGGGCTTGGAACATCCTGAAAAGACTTCCTAGAGGAGATCTGAACTTGAGCTGCGCTTTGAAGGCTGGGTAACAAGAAAATCTATCTCTGAACACCAGGTTCATCCCAGCTGGTGGAGGGATGGAACTTCGTGGCCCCCTTCTGCCAGGTCTCAGAGTTAGTAGGTGAACATCCTTCTGAACCTTCATCCATCTAGAAATAACTCCGCTGCAAGCTTTTCTTAGGCTCAGAAACTCAGAATGTTAATTACAGGCAGCCTCCCGGGAGCCCCTGAGGCCCAGGCAGAGCGATCTGAATGCAAAAGACGTCCCCACCCCCCTTCTCCACCCCTGCTTGTGGCTGCTGGAGACAGGAAGAGACCAGTCAGTCACTCAGTCTCCTGGAGGGGGGAAGTGAAGGGCACAGTGGCCAGGGCAGGAAACCAAATGAGAAATCTGGAGACTGGGACTTGTTCCTGGCTCTGCACTTGCTTTTCTGGGAGCAAATGAAAGTGAAAGTGTTAGTCATTCAGTCATGTCTGACTCTTTGCGACCGACCCTATGGATTGTAGCCCACTAGGCTCCTCTGTTCATGGGATTCTCCAGACAAGAATACTGGAGTGGGTTGCCATGCCTTTCTCCGGGGGATCTTCCCAACGCAGGGATTGAACCTAGGTCTCCCACATTGCAGGTGGATTCTTTACCATGTGAGACACCAGGGAAGCCCCAAAATACTGGAGTGGTTGGCCTATCCCTTCTCCAGGGGATCTTCCGGATCCAGGAATTGAACCAGGGTTTCCTGCATTGCAGGCAGGTTCTTTATCAGCTGAGCTACCAGGGAAGCCTCAGTGAGGAAAGGCTGTTTCTGCCTGGCCTGGAATCCTCTGGGCAGACTTCCTTTACCCTCCAGGAAGGCTCCCCTGCCCACCCAAACCCCAGTCCCTTAAGCCCCTCCTTTCTCTCTGGTTGCTTTGAGGGTGAGAAGAACAGCCAAGAGCTTGGCCCCAGCTCAGCTGGGACAGTGAGGCAGGGCGGGGACAGAAGAGGAATCTCAGGGTCTGACCCTGCAGAGTCCCCTGGGGAAGTGGTGGCTGACCGCGCTCACTCATGCTTCCCTACCCCCACCCCAGTGCTCCAAATCCTACTCCAGCCAGTTCCTCGACACCTACGATGCCCACAACATGGCCGTGGATGCTGTGTCCTGGAACCCCTACCATACCAAGGTCTTCATGTCCTGCAGCTCCGACTGGACAGTGAAGATATGGGACCACACCATCAAGTGAGGGGCCTGCCCTCCCTCAGGCTGCACCCTGGGCAGGGACCAGTAGGGTTCTGGCACCATGAGCCCTCTGTTCTCTCAGCTTTCCGCCCTTCCCCACTGCAGGACCCCGATGTTCATCTATGACCTCAATTCAGCTGTGGGCGACGTGGCCTGGGCACCATACTCGTCCACTGTGTTCGCAGCAGTCACCACCAACGGGAAGGTAAGTGCCCCTTTCCTGACCCTGCTGACCCCCTACTGAAGACAGGATGAGCCATCTCAGCTGTCCCTCCTGGAGGGCCCACCCCAGGCCCAGGGCAGCTGGGGGAAGGCGGAACATAGGATTCTGTGTATCCTCAAGGGCCAGGCCGCTTGGGGCCCTGTCAAAAGAGGGGTCATTCAGGGACTTCCCTGGTGGTCCAGTGGTTAAAAATCCAACGCAGGGGGATATAGGTTTGATCCCTGGTCCTGGAAGATTCCACATGCCATGAGGCAGCTAAGTCCGTGGGCCACAGCTGTTGAACCCACCTGCTGCAACTACCGGAGCCCACATGCCTAGAGCCTGTGAGCCTCAACAAGAGAAGCCACCGCAACAAGAAGCCCACACTCCACACTAGAGAGTAACCCCATCTTGCTGCAACTAGAGGAAACCCGCGTGCAGGTAGAAGACCAGCACAGCCAACAGTAAATAAATAAAAGAGGGATCTGTCATCCCATGAGGCCTGGAGGAGAGCGTGGAGCTGTTCACCTTGAAGGAGACAGCAAGATGGGAGATAAGATCCCATGAGGAGGAGCTAATTTCTCTGAGCATCATGGGGAGGGAGCTACAGGGTGGCAGGTGCCAGCTTGATGTAAAGAGAAACTTATAAACCAGAGTCAACCTGTGGTCGAAATAGCATCTAAAAGGTAGTGAGGTCCCCATCCCTGGGAGTATGCAAGCTGAGTCTGAGCGGGGAGATGGGAGGGGTCTGTGCAACAATAAGAATTGGTGAAAGCTCAAAAACAGCTTGTGGGGAAATTTTTTTGTGGGAAAGTTTTTATGCAACATAATTTACTTATGGACTTTGATGTAAGCTGAGAGGCACCTGCCAGGAAAGAATAGAGTGTATTAAGGCATCACCCTTAAGTCAGTCATTTATTTGCTGAACAAATGTCTCAGATTAGATCAGATCAGTCCCTCAGTCGAGTCTGACTCCTTGCAACCCCATGAATCGCAGCACGCCAGGCCTCCCTGTCCATCACCAACTCCCAGAGTTCACTCAGACTCACGTCCATCGAGTCAGTGATGCCATCCAGCCATCTCATCCTCTGTCATCCCCTTCTCCTCCTGCCCCCAATCCCTCCCAGCATCAGAGTCTTTTCCAATGAGTCAACTCTTCGCATGAGGTGGCCAAAGTACTGGAGTTTCAGCTTTAGCATCATTCCTTCCAAAGAAATCCCAGGGCTGATCTCCTTCAGAGTGGACTGGTTGGATCTCCTTGCAGTCCAAGGGACTCTCAAGAGTCTTCTCCAACACCACAGTTCAAAACCATCAATTCTTTGGCACTCAGCCATCTTCACAGTGCAACTCTCACATCCATACATGACCACTGGAAAAACCATAGCCTTGACTAGACGAACCTTTGTTGGCAAAGTAATGTCTCTGCTTTTGAATATGCTATCTAGGTTGGTCATAGCTTTCCTTCCAAGGAGTAAGCGTCTTTTAATTTCATGGCTGCAGTCACCATCTGTAGTGATTTTGGAGCCCCGAAAAATAAAGTCGGACACTGTTTCCACTGTTTCCCCATCTATTTCCCATGAAGTGGTGGGACCGGATGCCATGATCTTCGTTTTCTGAATGTTGAGCTTTAAGCCAACTTTTTCACCCTCCACTTTCACTTTCATCAAAAGGCTTTTTAGTTCCTCTTCACTTTCTGCCATAAGGGTGCTGTCATCTGCATATCTGAGGTTATTGATATTTCTCCCGGCAATCTTGATTCCAGCTTGTGTTTCTTCCAGTCCAGCACTTCTCATGATGTACTCTGCATATAAGTTAAATAAACCGGGTGACAATATACAGCCTTGATGTACTCCTTTTCCTACTTGGAACCAGTCTGTTGTTCCACGTCCAGTTCTAACTGTTGCTTCCTGACCTGCATACAAATTTCTCAAGAGGCAGATCAGGTGGTCTGGTATTCCCATCTCTTTCAGAATTTTCCACAGTTTATTGTGATCCACACAGTCAAAGGCTTTGGCATAGTCAATAAAGCAGAAATAGATGTTTTTCTGGAACTCGCTTGCTTTTTCCATGATCCAGCAGATGTTGGCAATTTGATCTCTGGTTCCTCTGCCTTTTCGAAAACCAGCTTGAACATCAGGAAGTTCATGGTTCACATATTGCTGAAGCCTGGCTTGGAGAATTTTGAGCATTACTTTACTAGCGTGTGAGATGAGTGCAATTGTGCGGTAGTTTGAACATTCTTTGGCATTGCCTTTCTTTGGAATTGGAATGAAAACTGACCTTTTCCAGTCCACTGCTGAGTTTTCCAAATTTGCTGGCATATTGAGTGCAGCACTTTCACAGCATCATCTTTCAGGATTTGGAATAGCTCAACTGGAATTCCATCACCTCCACTAGCTTTGTTCGTAGTGATGCTTTCTAAGGCCCACTTGACTTCACATTCCAGGATGTCTGGCTCTAGGTCAGTGATCACACCATCATGATTATCTGGGTCGTGAAGATCTTTTTTGTACAGTTCTTCTGTGTATTCTTGCCATCTCTTCTTAATATCTTCTGCTTCTGTTAGGGCCATACCATTTCTGTCGTTTATCGAGCTCATCTTTGCATGAAATGTTCCTTTGGTATCTCTGATTTTCTTGAAGAGATCCCTAGTCTTTCCCATTCTGTTGTTTTCCTCTATTTCTTTGCATTGATCGCTGAAGAAGGCTTTCTTATCTCTTTTTGCCATTCTTTGGAACTCTGCATTCAGATGTTTATATCTTTCCTTTTCTCCTTTGCTTTTCGCTTCTTTTCTTTTCACAGCTATTTGTAAGGCCTCCCCAGACAGCCATTTTGCTTTTTTGCATTTCTTTTCTATGGGAATGGTCTTGATCCCTGTCTCCTGTACAATGTCACGAACCTCATTCCATAGTTCATCAGGCACTCTATCTATCAGATCTAGGCCCTTAAATCTATTTCTCACTTCCACTGTATAATCATAAGGGATTTGATTTAGGTCATACCTGAATGGTCTAGTGGTTTTCCCTACTTTCTTCAATTTAAGTCTGAATTTGGCAATAAGGAGTTCATGGTCTGAACAAATGTCTAACCAAGGGCTAACTGTGGCTCCCAACTCCAGGCCAGGGCCTGGTGGTTCAGTTGATTCACAGAGCTTATGTTCCAGTGAAGGGAAAGCAATAGAAAACAACAACCAAACCCCAATAGAGTTAAGTGCTAGGCAGAGATCAAAAGAGGATGACATGTGTACACCAGTGTTCACAGCCGCATTATTCGTAACAGCCAAAAAAGTGGAAACAACCCAAATGTCTGTAATTGATGAATGAGTAAACAATAAGTACTCTACCCATAAGAAGTATTACTCAGCACTAACAAGGAATGTGCTACTGATACATGCTATATCATGGATGAACATTGAAAGCATGCTTAGTTTAAGAAGCCAGTCTCAGAGACTTCCCTGGCTGTCCAGTGTTTAAGCCTTTGCCTTCCAATGCAGGAGGTATAGGTTTGATCCCTGGTTGGGGAGCTGAGATCCCACATGCCTCCTGGCCAAAAAAAAACAAAACAGAAAACAGAAGGAATATTGTTAACATCTTCAATAAAAACTTTAAACATAGTCCACATCAAAAAAATCTTTAAAAAAATTAAGAAGCCAGTCACAAAAGACCAAACATTTTCTGATTCCATTTATGCTGGTCTAGAATAGGCAAATTTACAGAAATAAAGTAGATTTGTGGTTACCTAGGGAGAGAGGGGTTAGGAGAAAGTGCGTATGACTGGTAATAGGTATAATGGTTCTTTTTGGGGTGATGAAAATGTTCTATACTTGGTTGTGGTGATGGTTACATAACTGTGAATATACAAAAAAATGGGAATTGTATACTTTAAATGGGTAAATTTTATAATATATGAATTATATCTCCACAAAGCTGTTATGGGGCTTCCCTGATAGCTCAGATGGTAAAGAATCCACCTGCAATGCAGGAGACCTGGGTTCCATCCCTGGGTCAGAAAGATCCCCTGGAGAGGGGAATAGCTACCCATTTGTGCCAGGAAAATCCCATAGACAGAAGAGTCTGGCGGGCTACAGTCCATGGGGTTGCAGAGAGTCGGACATGACTAAGTGACTAACACTTTCATTTTCAAAGCTGTTATATCTTTAAAAATAGAGTGATGCAAAAGGAAAGGACTGGGTGGTCCTTTAGATAAAGTGGTCAGGGAAATCTTATTTAAAGAGGTGACATTCAAGTAGAGAGCTGGGTCACACAAAAGGGTCAGGTGAAGATGAGTGAGGCCTTCCAGACAAAGGAACTGCTGGTGCAAATGCCCTGAGGGGAGAACAAGCTGGAAAGGTTTAAGGAACAGGAAGTTAGGGTGGCCAGGATCTAGTAGGCAAAGGGCTGAGAGCCTGAGATGAGAGCAAATGGTGCAGAATCGAGAGAAAGAAATCAGAATTTTTATGTAGCATGCCCAGGGAGACTATTGGAGGATTCCAGATATTGTAAAGTTAAGTCTAGCTGCTACACAGAGGATGGATAAGAGAAGTGGGGGAGATGAAGCAGGAAGACCAGTTAGGATGCTGCACAGTCTAGGCAAAACTTGCTAATGGTTTGGACTTACAATGCCGTAAAAATAAGACCCAATATTTGTTCAGCACCTATATAACAAGCACTGACCAAGCACCTGACATATATTAATTTGGTAGAAACCCTGGCTCTGCCACTTACTGGCAAGTTAGGCTTAAGAGCCTCTACCTCCTCATTTATAAAATGTGGAAAATAACAGAACCTACCTGATAGAGTGGCTGTGACTACTGTAATTAGATGATGCAACCAGGTAACATGCTTGCCCAGAGTCTAGTACGTCATACTGTAGAAGTTGCTCACTTGTGTCCGACACTTTGCAACCCCATGGACTGTAGACCACCAGGCTCCTCTGTCCATGGAATTCTGCAGGCAAGAATACTGGAGTGGGTTGCCATTCCCTTCTCCAGGGGATCTTTCCAACCTAGGGATTGAACCCGGGTCTCCTGCACTGCAGGCAGATTCTTTACCATCTGAGCCACCAGGGAAGCTGTAAGTGCGCCATAAATGGCAGCTGCTATTACTGTTAATTCTGTAGAGACTTAAATTTTCTCCTTAACATTTTATTGTCATTCCCTCAACCATAGGAAAAACAAAGAGACGCAAATCGCCTCTCCTATTGCCTCCAGCTCCAGTGTGCTAGGCTTCTGTCGTGTTTCCCAAGAAAGTCCAGGGGCAGTTCCTCTGGTTGGGGGGAGCGGGGACAGGGACCCCATTTCCCTGATTGTGCTGACATCTACCTCGTCACAGACCCACGTGTTTGACTTGTCCATCAACAAGTACGAGGCCATCTGCAACCAGCCTGTGGTGGCCAAAAAGAAGAACAAGCTCACCCACGTGCAGTTCAACCCCATCCACCCCATCATCATTGTGGGCGATGACCGAGGGCATGTCACCTGCCTCAAGCTCTCACCCAACTTGCGCAAGATGCCGAAGGTGCAGTCTTGGGGAACTTGGGCTGCCCAGAAAGAAAGTCTCCAGGATGGCAGGATGGTGGGGAGGGGGGTGGTTGGTGAGAGAAAGGGGAGGAGCCAGGGGACAGCCCCAGGTTTCTGGCTTTGGAGGCCCAGAGCAGGGTGATGTCGTTGTCCAAGTGAGAAGCATAGAAGTAGGTTTGTAGGGGGACAGATGGGTTCTGACACGCTGAATCTGAGCCCCAGGTGGAGACAACCGGTAAGCAGGTGACTGGAGTCCCAAGTCTGGGGGTAGTACATGGGCATCATTGGCTTGCTTGGTGTTATCCAGGCAGGGGCTCAAGGCTTAGTTTCCGGTCATTTGCTGGGCTTGCACAGAGCTTCAAATCCAATGGTCCCTGAACTGGGAGCTGTGGGTCCTCACAGGAAGCAGGAAATGAGCCATGAGGAGGGTAACTAGGTCAGTAGCTAGGCAGTCCTCCTTTTGAGCTCTGGTTCTTTTCTGGGATCTAGAATGATCCTGAGATCCTGACCAGAGCCCAAGGGCTCTGAATACAGGCCACAGAGCCCAGAGCCATAACCTCAAAGTCTAGATCTCAGAGTCCCGATTCAGACTTAAGAACCCAGACTTTAGAATCCAGAGCCCAAGGGTCCAACTTAAAAATCTAAAACCCTAGATCCCAGTCCTGTCCATTTGGGTGCTAGGAGGAAATTTGCTCTCTGCTAGGTTCTGGACCAAGGTCAGAGCTGAGCTGGGGCTGAGCCACGTTGCCCTGATGACTGTACCCCCTGGGTTGCCATTTGATGCCTTTACTTGCAGTTTGAGGAAACAGCAGGGGCCTCTTTCAACTGCTGACACCTGCCCCCATGTGCCACCACCAAGGCAGGCGCCACTGCACTAACCCTCTCATGCCAGCCTGGCCTATTCCCCACCATGGCCAGGGAGGCAAGGGCTGGGATTTTGGCTGGGCCTGTAATTGTAGCCAGCTGGGGGAGGGGTGGACTTGGCTATAAATACGAAGAAGGCTGCTGAGTGCCTGCAGCTGCGGCCCAGAGGCCGTGGTGGGCTGGGGGTGGGGTGGGCGTGGTCTGAAACTCTGCTAAGCCCTGCTAGTTGGCCTCCAGGAGCCGGAGGAAGGCAGTACAATTTGTGGAACAGATAAAATCTGTTCTTGATTTAGGGAGGAGCATGACCCAGGCTTAGGCTGGTAGAGTTGGATAGCCCCGTGGGTGGGATGGTGGTGACCCTCGGGGCTGGGGGACACCCATCACACGTTGAAGGCAGTAGATGTGGCGGGAGGCCTGCCTTGCCCACTCTGACCCAGGGAGGCAAGGATCTCCCACAGTCTCAACTCCTCAGAGCAAGGGTCAGCATCAATATCTCTGAGGACCTGAGGACATGGGTACCTGGGAGTCAGAGAACCTGAGCAGGTGACAGCTGGGGGCTAGTTCTTGCATGAACTGGCAGTTCCTGTGAAACTGCCACCTGACTCTCTATCAGCAGCCAAGTGACTCGGGCCAGAGGAAGTCCTGTGGGCATCCCTCCTGCCCCCCTCTGCAGGCGGCAGTCTCCCTGATCTCCCCAAGAGGGCTGGGCCACAGAGGCCTGACTGCCCAGCCCCAGGATTGTCCCGTGACTGGTGTCAGAGCCCACCAAAGGTCAAGGCCTACTTTCCCCAGCTACTGTCTAGATGGCAACTAGCTCGAAAGGCAAGGAACTTACCCAGAGTCACATAGGGAGTTAGCAACGAAAAGCCAGGCTTCCTGACTCTCAGATGAGGTGAGGGTGAGAAGAGAGCATGAGGTTAATCTGGGAGAGAGAGAGGGAAGGGAGAGAGACATCTTTGTCTTCTGCCTCACGAGTGTCGGGGTGAGTGGGGCGGGGGCAAAGGCGCTGAGCCTCGAGGGGAGGGGGAGACAGATTTGGGAACAGGTGCAGGACTCATGCCAGGAGGAAATCTGAGCTCCACTGGGTGTCGGCAGCCAAGAAGGGCCAGAGAAGGGCCTGCAGGCCCCGCCTCTCCCTCCACCTCACAGCCATGGCCAGATCCAGGCTGGGTCTCCAGCAGGCAAGGCTGGGGCAGGTGCCAGTGAGCCCTGGGCACAGGTGGCTGAGAGGGCAGGGGGCTTGGGTACAGAGGGAAGGCGAGAAATGGCAGCTCCCCCAGCCCAGCCTGCACCCCACTGCCTGGACAGAAGGGAGGATGGCACTGGTGCTGGTCTGCCAAGGAGCTCACAGGCCTGGGAGTCACACACATCCAGTGGCCCAACACTTTTTCACAGGGTCCAGCTTCCCAGCGAAAGGATTACAGTGCCCTGTAGGCAAGTGTGTGTGTGTGTGTGCGCGCGCACGCGCACGCTCAGTCATGTCTGACTCTTGTGACCCCACGGACTAGTGCGCCAGGCTCCTCTGTCTATGGGATTTCCCAGGCAGTAAGTTGCCATTTTCTACTCTAGTGGATCTTCCTGACCCAGGGGTCGAACCCATGTCTCTTGCATCTCCTACATCGTCAGGCAGATTCTTTACCACTGCACCACATGCGAAACCCCGTGGCCAGGGGTGGGTGGTGGAGTCATTAATTCAAGACCTGCTGTTCTCGGGGACAGTCCCAGCTGAGGACATCTGGAACCATATGGGACATGCCATCTGCCCTCCTGACATCCTCCCCTACCTGGGGATAACTGAGACAGCAGGCCTGGCCCCAGGTGGTACCCCACTACCTGCCTGAGCTGGAAGTACTGGGTAAGAGTACTAGGTGAGGGCACCTGTGCTTTGTCCACACTTTCCCTCCACAAACACACACCTCTTAGCTCCTTGTTAGGACTCAGCCAGAGACCTTCCTGTAGTAGAGGTCTGAGACTACAGCTCTTCCTGGCTTGCCCCACCCCTCCCCGCCCCCACCATCAGGATTCTGTGTCCATCTGAGGTTCAGAAACAAGAGCTGGATGTTTCTTCCAGGCCTTAGCTGGGCCCTGGTCATCGAACCTGAGACGGGGAAGGATCCTGCAGAGGTGGGGGGAGGCAGAGGTCTAGAAGCTAACCAGGCAGGAGAGGGAGGCAGGGGTCCAGAAGCTAACTGGGCAGGACAGGGCACGGCAGTGCTGGGGTAAGCTAGGCTGAGGCAACAAGAGGTGGCCCGTCCCTCACCAGTCCTCCCTGGTGTGTGCTTCTCTTCTCCCCAGGAGAAGAAGGGCCAGGAAGTACAGAAGGGGCCAGCTGTAGAGATCGCAAAATTGGACAAACTGCTGAACCTGGTGAGGGAAGTGAAAACCAAGACCTGAGGGCCTGGCTGCTGAACCTGGCCCATGTCTTGAACCTGGTACTTGTAGCCCCTGACCCTGGTACCCCAGTCCAGCCTAGTACCCAGTATGTGTCTGACACTACCCCTGATCAGGTCCCAGCGCCCTGCTCTGGCCCTGGTCCCATCACCTCACCCCAGGACTTGGTCCTCAACCCCTGTTACCCTCTCCTACTTTGCACAAATAAACCTGTGTCTGGAAGTCCACCCACATCTTTAATTTTGCTACAGCAGGGCACCCAGGAAGAGGAGAGAATCTTAGGGTAGAGTCTTAGATCCATTTATTATCCAGCAAACAGTAGGAGGACCAGAGGAGGGGCCCAGCCTGGACACCCTCCCATTATTGCCATGGATTCTAGTTTGCTTCCCCAACCTTGAGGGCCGAGAGGCGCTTGGCCTAGGGGGAGGGTGGACCCCACCCCCGTCCGCTGGGATGGAGCAGAGTCCAGATGGCCCTGGCCCTAGCACCAACTCATGAACCCCTGCCCCAGGACTGTCTACCTAGGGGCAGGGCCCCTCTTGGAGCCAGGCCGACCAGACACTGGGCGGCTAGGTCCAGTTCCACACAGGCTGGACTCTGAGTTCTGGACCCCAGGCCTGCTGGACCCTGGGATCCCGATTCCAGGTGCCAGGTGGGGTGGACTTAAGTCCCAAACTCCGGGCTAGGCCAGGGGCCTTCAGGGCTGCAGCAGGTAGCTGCCTTCATGGCTGGGCTTCTGGGGCGGGGGTGCCTTCTCAGGACAGGGGCCAGGGCTGGAGTTGGGACTGGATTCGGAGAGGGAGTTGATGTTGGCAGAGCGCGAGTGGCAGGCCCAGCAGAGAATGACCCAGAGCAGCAGCAGCAAGAAGCCGACGAGGCCGTTGCAGATGATGGCGATGAGGGCCCCCTGGGAGAGGGCTGCCCCCATGACGGGTGCACCCTCAGACGAGCACAGGCTGAGAAGCTGCCTCAATGGCAGGACCCATGCCGAAGCGGGGCGCTGGGACAGCCGGCCTTCCACACACTCAGCGATCCCTGGGCAGTGGAGATGTCTGAGCCTGTGGGGGGTACAGAGCAGAGGCAAAGCATGGTGAGGAGGAAAGGGGAGGGTGAGGCTGAGGAGGAGAGGGTGGAGAAGAGAGCCCCCTCCCATACCTCTGGCCTCCCAACAGGTCTAAACACCCCACAGAGCCAGGACCCGGCTCTGGGCACCTGGATGGGGGTGTGGCACCAGTGGGGAAGCCGGAGTGGGCATGGCCTGGACCTGCCCACTGAACATCCAGCCCTCAGAAGAACTGTAAGAGTGGGTGGGATTGAGGAAGCCCAAGGCCTTGAAGGATGGGCACTGTGACCAGCTTTGGTGTGGCCTGGACACCTCCCTGCTCTTAGGACTTCAGCCAACCAGCCCAGGAGACCGCCAGAGGTGCCAGCTCACACAGAGGGAACTTTGTGGAGGCCTGGCAGGCGTGTGTGGGTCTGTGTATTCAAAACTGTGTACCTAGGTGCGCTTCTCAGAGAGACTGTTTCACCAGGTCAGGTGCGTGTGTCTCTCTGTCTGGCTCTTACTCTGTCCCTTGGTTCTTGCCTGGATGTGCACCTCAGCCTCTGTATACCCAGCTCCGGTGTGTACCCATCTGTAGCTCTCTTTATATGTCTCTCTTATGTGTCCCCATCTCTTGAGTCCTGAGTCTCTCTCTTGTGCCTCCTTTCTCTCCTAGTCTATTTTTTTGAGTATCTCTGGATCAGTCTCTGTATGCCTAGGTCTCTTGTGTCTCTCGTCTCTCTTTCTTCCCCGCTGTGTGTCCATCTGTCCCCGTGGACGTGTCTCACTCCCCTCTCTGTAAGGTCTCTGTAGTTCTGTGCGTCTCTCGCGTGTCTGTCTTTTTGTCTGACTCTCTTTCTCCCCGGCTGTGTTTCTGAGTCTTAAGCTTCTTTATCTCCGTCTCCGGTTCTCAACCCCCATGCCCGTGGTGGGTGGGCCCCTCTTACCTGAGTTAAGCCCGGTGCGCGCCCGCGGGAGAATCCGGGGTAGCGGGATGCTGGGCGCCGAATGATGCTCGGGAGCCTGCGGGCGGGGGGCAGCGGGAGGTGGGCACGGGTGATTTCCCCTCCCCCGGCCCTCCCCCTCGGCAGCGCAGCCTCCGCCGGCCGCTCCCGCCGCGGCGCGACCGGGGCGGCCTCTGCCGCGGGCGGTCTGCGGCGAGCGGCCACCTCCTCCCCCTGGGGCGGCGCCTCCTCCGCGGCCGCGGCCGCTCGCCTGCTCGCACGGCGGCGCTCGGGCGGCGGCGGCAGTCTGGGCGCGGGGTTCGGCTAGGCTCGGCTGCGTTCGGCTACGTTCGGCTGGGCTCGACTGGTCTCTCGGCTAGGCTCGGCCAGGCTCCGCCGGCCGCAAAAACAGCGAAGGAGCCCCGCCTCCTGGGAGGCTGCGGCCGGTGGCTTGCCGGAGGAGGAGCTATCCCTCGCCGCTGCCGCTATTTAATTGGCTGCCCGTGCCAGGCGCCCTTGCCATTGGTTGTGCCCTGGGGAGAAGACTGGCTCACCCCTTGTGCGGGCGGGGACGGGGGTGGGAAGAGGGCTGAAGGGGCTATTCAGTCTGGATACTTCCCCCGGGGAAGGGTACAGGAGCGGGACCCGCCTACTTGCGGGGATTTCTTACACCTACCTCACCAGGAAGATCTGCACACCCAAAAGCTGAGAAAGGCCAGAGCCTCTGTATCCACTTGAGGGGACCACCTCTTCATATCTGGGAGAGGTCTCTGTCCCCTTCATCTGCAGGAAGGCACTGGGATACCACATCCGGGAGGAGACCGAACCTTCTGGTGTTGAAGTCCCCTATACCCCGCCCACGTCCACTCTCACCTGAATGTGAACCCTGCATCCCCACTTCAGAGGGTCTGTGGTTGGTTCCACATTCCCTGGCCTCAGGAGGTGTGAGCAGCTCTGACAAGATAAGTTGTTTTGACACATGTTGAGTTCCCACCCAGTATCGGTCAGGGCTTCGTACTCTGACCTTCTATGGGGGAGCCTAGGACAGAGGGGAAGGGGGTATTTTGAGGGATGGCTTAGCCCCGGCTGGAATAGAATCAGGCACAGCTGTCCATCCTAGAAGCTCCTGACTCCTCCATCTAGAAGCTCTCCTAAGAGAAAGGTCTGCTTGGGCAGGAGCCATCAGGTAGGGCTTCCTACCCGACTTCATATGCCAGTGATTCCTCAGTGTTCTGAATGGACCCTTTTCTCATTCCACTAGACATATTCTCCCATGGGTAAGCACAGCTCTGAAGCTATACTGTGAAGTCTTCTGAGTGCTCCCAAATCCAATGTTAACTTATCTCTGGACTTCTAGATGCAAATCCAGCCAGAATCAGGGTGGTGTTGATTTCTGGTTCTGCCACTTAACTAACTTTGTGATCTTGGGCAAGTTACTCAACCTCTTTTAGCCTTGACTTCCTCATGTGTAAAATAGTTTAGCCTCAGCTTCCTCATCTGTAATAGCTACCTCTGAGGATGGTATTTATACCAGACACATCTCAGCAAATGCCGCATCTCAACAAATGCCAAGTGACACAACCCCAGGGACCACATGGGTAAGGGACCCCCTTCCCTCAATGACATCTCTATAAATCCAAGTGCTATCTTGAAAATGAGACAAGGAAGGGTAAAACAACCTGAAAGTCTGAGTCATCCAAACCTACTGAGTTACTTAGACCTGTCTAAAATAAAATTTCAGACCCAACTGAATTTACCAGAGAGGATTAATTTTAGTTTCCCCTGCTCCTGTTACCCAGCAGGGTGGGGGCACTGTGAACAAGATCAAATCAGTTCTAGGAAAGAGAGAAGACTAATAATATTGCACATCTGAGTGTAATATGAGTGAATTTGTGACCCAGCTGCAGGAGTTTAGATTTTATCCAGAAGACAGTGGGGAGCCACTGAAGAAATTTTGAACAGAGGGGTAAATGTGATCATATTCAGAAATTAGAAGGATGATTTGGGCAGCTGGGTAGAAGGAGGGATTGAAGGCATTTGAGAGTGTAGGTGAGGGATTGAAATGACGTAGGGAAATAGGAATGGGGAGATCAAGAAAGCATTGAGAATATAATTCTCTAAGTTACAATTGTCAGGACTTAGAGCTCTAGACCTATAGGATATGGGGAGTAAGAGGGAGGAAAAGTCTGGGATAACCCCCTGGCTGGTGATAGGGATGCATGTGTGCGTGTTCAGATGCTTCAGTTGTGTCTGACTCTTTGCGACCTATGGACTGAAGTCCCCCAGGCTCCTCAGTCCATGGGATTCTCCAGGCAAGAGTACTGGAGTGGGTTGCCATGCTCTCTTCCAGGGGATCTTCCCCACCCTGGGATGGAACCCGGGTTTCCTGCATTACAGACATATTCTTTACCACTGAGCCACCAGGGACGCCCGGTGATAGTAGTACCGTGATGCTATTTGCTAAGATAGAGAACACAGGAAAAGGAGTACATTTCAGCAGGGGTTTGAGGTGGGGAGGTGATGAGTTCTGTCTTGGGTATGTTGAATTTCAGGTACTAATTGGACATCCAAGTTGAGATGTTCGTTCACTAGATGGTTGGATAAACAGGTCTGAGGTGCAGGAGAGAGGTCCAGGTTGAAGATAACATTTTGTGAGTTTTAGCAGAGGGGCAGTAGTCAAACCAGGAGAGTGGAAGAACTCATCCAGGAAAAATAGGAACTGGTTTAAACAAAAAGATATATTTATCATCAGATACCTGAAACCTAAAGACAAGGATGCCTCAAGAACAACCGAAACTAATAGGTACAAAAGCCATTAGCATCTCTCTCCACTTTTCATCTCTCTTGTTTTCTGCCTGTCTCCTTCATTTCCATCCTCTGCCTTGCCTCAACATTGTCATCCCCACCCCAAGACTGGCTTCCAAGGCGCTTCTGGTCCATGTGCTGAAAAACAAAACTTCAGACAACCCCAAAGCTTAAAATCGTACTGTCTAGGCATCCAAAAAGACACTGGCTTCATTTTCTTGGCTGCAGTTTGCATGTTTCTCAGGAAGCACTTTGATTGGCTCAGCTTAGTTAGAGGCTTGGACCAATTAACTGGGTCCAAGGATGGATGAAAATCAGATTGCTTAACATGGCCCTACCGTCATAACTGCATGGACTTTGGGATGAGTAGAATAGAAGAAGAGAGATTCTGAAAAAGCAGAATGGCATTTGTTCACTATAGTTCATTGTTTGCACAACACAAACACATTGTTTCCGTATATGTATGATTCCAAAAATGCCCTCACCTATATAATCCAACTATCCCTTTGTATATATGCCAATAAATCAACTTCCTTTTCAATGGAGGACAGCCCAATGACATATCCAGCTGCTGCTTCTGGAGGGTAAATCACAGGACCAATATTCTTCATATCCTTTAAACCACTCCTCCCCACCTGCCCACAAAAAAGCCTCCTGATATTTAGAGATGGAAGATATAGAGAGTAAAATGGAGTAGAAAGAAAGCATTGTATAGTGGCCACTAATTATATAGCGGCCATTATATAGTGGCTGTAATAGAATGTATTTTGGCCATGAGTAACAATGAAAATGATAGGACTAGAAAATATCTTGGCAGCTATTGGTTGACTCACTTCTTTGACTACAGAGTTCTTCCATCAGCCAATCTGGTTGCCCCAGCTTTTGCCCACAAAAATGAGATTCCTTACCCAGTGCTCTGAGAGCACCATTGTGGGAGGGTTTCTCTATGGGACACTGAACTGATTAGCACTCCACTTTCTGGTGGTGTCTTAGGGATTTTTCTGGAATTGAGCAATCACACATCTCTGCATTTATAAGGATTGGGTATGGTTTTATTTTTCCTCCCAGATGATACTATTCTTTTACAACTATTCTTTGAAAATCAGCCATCTGTCAATTACATCTGGGGTGGGGATAGGGAGAATTCCGTTGGCTAATATCATATTTCATTGATCTTGAGGCCCATTTTTCTTCTAATTTAAACAACTCTAAAATCAGAATATATCTTACCATTAATGGCATGTAACAGCCTCTATTTTTTATTTCAAACCTCTATTTTTTTAGTGATTCATATTATTCATTTAGTAATTCAAATAACTTGCCTCTTATAATTGATAGAACATGAGATTTACTAAATATAGCAATTTTATCAGTCAGAGTTCTTGATCACAAATAATGGAATCCACTCTGAATAGTTGAAGCATAAAAGGGATTTGTTCAAAGATATCGTGTAGCTCAGCGTTGTCAGGAGGGTTAGGGGAACGGGCCTGAGGCTGTTTCTAGGAGCAACACCCAAACCACACCGTGCAACCTGATGAGGAAGTGGCAGTCATCACCGCTCCAAACACTAAGCCCTATGGCACTTTGGTGATAAGAACTCAGTATTGTTTTTTTATTTTTAATTAGAGGATAACTACAATATTGTGATGGTTTCTGCCATACTCAATGTGCATCAAGAACTCAGTATTGTAACCACGAGGAAGCCACTGCTGTTGCCACTGCCACTCCCAAAAGCTAGACACTTGTGCTATAGGAAATCAAAGTCCTATGTCCAACCTGCCTCCTTTCTATATCGGTCAGAATTTGTTCGATAATACAGAATTCGTTAGATAACAACCTCCAGATCTTACTGGCTTAAAATAGCAAACATGTATTTCTTGTTCAGCTACGGTTCCAGTATGGGTGAAAGGGAGAGGAAGAGTCTTCTCACTGTGGTCACTGAGGGGTCTAAGCTATTGGAAGCTCCACCAGCTTACGATGACAGCTTCTTCTTTTTAAAATAATTTTTTTTAAGTATTTATTTGGTTGCACGGGATCTTAGTTGAGGCACACAGGGTCTTTCAGTAGTGGCATGTGACCTCTTCGTTGCAGCATGTGGAATCAAGTTCTCTGACCAGGGACTGAACCTGAGCCCTCTGGATTGGGAGTACAGAGTCTTAGCCACTGGACCACCAGGGAAGTCCTGATGCTACCTTCTTGATATGAACCTTCAGAGTTGGCTGTGGCAGAAGAGAGTGAGGTTGGAAAGCGTATACTGGCTTCTGCTCACACTGCATTGATCAGAACAAATCTCATGACCACAAGCACTGTCCTCCTGGTGCTTAGGAGAGGAGAACCAGAAATACTGCTGAACTTTAGTGATATTTACCTCGCTCAGATTGCTCACTTCCAATCAAAGATTCACGTGGGGGAAGTAGCATGCCTGTAGACAAAATGTAAGGGGTGCCTGGAATTTTAGTTCTGACTTCTGTATTGAGGAGGCTAGGTTTTTAAATGAGAATTTTGCCCAGATAGAAACACTATTTAAAAGTTGAAAACATCCATGAATACCACAAGACTTCCACTTCCATAATCAATGCTAGAATTTTGTAGAACCATGCTTTCTGAATCTTCAGGTTTGCCAAGAAGATGCAAGGTTTGTGCCAGCTCTTGGAGCAGTTTCTCCTTTTTAGCACTATGTCTGGGAGCACTTTCAGTCCCTCTGACTGTGGTTTCTGGCTTCCTGGGACATCACAGGCTGGAGTGACAAGGCTGGAAACCTTTCTTCAACCTGTCCTTGAATGATGCCCTTGCCTTTCCTGCATCCTATTCAAGTCACTTTATGGTGAGAGGCATCATCATGTTTGCCTGGCAGGGGGTGGTGGTGGTGGTGGTGTTTAGTCGCTAAATCGTGTCTGACTCTGCAACCCCATAAACTGTAGCCCTCCAGGCTCCTCTGTCCCTGGGGTTTCCCAGGCAAGAACACTAGAGTGGGTTGCCATTTCTTTCTCCAGGGGATCTTCCTGACCCAGGGATTGAACCCGGGTCTCCTGCATTGATAGGTGGATTTTTTTTTTTAACTGCTAAATCACCAGGGGAGCCACACCTGGCAGGGTAGAGATATCCAAAATGGTGGTCTGAAAGCAATTAGAGGACTACAGAGCAAGTTTTAACTTATTTAACTCAGATATGGAAATGTTTCAGTCTTGACCTCAGACTGCTAGGAGCTAGATCATTTATGCACCTTGCTGAACTGCAGAAGCTAAGTCATCGGCTGTTTTCTGATATTGATTCCCTGGACCCGAGAGGCCCAGGTCCCAGCAATCAAGATGGAAGTACATTGCAAGAGCCTGAGGAACTGAACAAGCCCTGCTTGTTGTCCCGACCCTGCCTTCTCCCTCTCCTTTCTTCTTTCCAGACAAGCATCTTACACTTCCTCAGTCACCACAATAATAATAATAATAACAAACCCAGCTTCTGATAATGCTCAAGTTGATAGTTTAAATCCAGGTACCTAACAAAATGTTTGTTCATCTCTTTCAGTTCCAGTTCAGGTTTATGCTTCTCAGTTCAAACTCCAAAATTCCTAAGGACTTACTCTCATCAGCCTGGCTTTGGTCAGGTGCCGTTCCTTGCACCAATTATGGAGCCCTATACCAAGGTCACAGATGTGGAGCCCTGCACCAAGGTCATCCCTGAAACTGACTGAACCCCATAGCAACCATTGCCATGAGCCCCCCAATCTAAACCAGCCAGCCCCCTGACTCCGTATTTGATAAAAATAGCCACCCTATTACCCACCCTATAACACCCTATTGTTATTGTTGTTCAGTCACTAAGTCATGTCCAAATCTGCAACCTCATAGACTGCGCACTCTGGGCTCCTCTGTCCTCCGCTATCTCCTGGAGTTTGCTTAAATTCATGTCTTTGAGTCCGTGATGCTATCTAACCATCTCAGCCTCTGCTGCCCTCTTCTTTTGCTTTCAGTCTTTTTCCACATCAGGATCTTTTCCAATGAGCCGGCTCTTCACATCAGGTGGCCAAGTTATTGGAGCTTCAGCTTCAGTATCAGTCCTTTCAATGAATATTTAAGGTTGATTTCCTTTAGGATTGACTGGTTTGATCTCCTTGCAGTCCAAGGGCATCTCAAGAGTCTTCTCCAGCACCTCAATTTGAAAGCATCAGTTCTTCAGCGCTCAGCCTTCTTTATGGTCCAACTCTCACATCCATATATAACTACTGGAAAAACCATAACTTCAACTATATGGACCTTTGTCAGCGAAGTGATGTCTCTGCTTTTTAATACGTTGTCTAGATTTGTCATAGCACCCTAACCAATCACCTAATGCCACCCTTCCAGCAGGAATTTTCTTTGTCTTGAGGCTATAAAAATTGGCTACTAGCCCATGAAAGGTGTTGGCTCTCCCTGGTCTGTCAGGAGATGAACCCACTGTTCTAACAGCATCTTCTGCTCTAATAAACTCTATTCTCCATTCATTCTGCTTCATGTCTGGAAATTGTTTTCCAACCTACGCTTGGACCACACCACCAATGACCTGTGGAGAGGGAAGGGAGGTGGGGTCATAGGATGTGACTCCCATGAAACCATATGAGTAAAAGGCTGTTCCACCAGAAGGGAAAAGAAACATGAAGGAGGATACCATACTGATGTTCATGGATACATGTTCAAAGTAAATAAGGAAGAAGCTCTCAAAGAGGTAGAACATAGTTTTATGTTCCACTATATTTACAGGAAGGAACATAGTTTTAAGGAAGCCAAGAAAGGACAGAGATTCAAGAAGGAGGGAAAGATCAGCAATCCATAATGCCAAAGAGAGGGCCAGGTAGTTCATAGGAAGGGACCATTGGACGTCAGAACAAGGAGGTTATTATCTTGGCAAAAAGCAGCTCGCTCTATATTTGCAGTGGGCAGTGGAGATGGGGTATTGTGGTTTCAGGAGTAAATTCAGTTCAGTTCAGTTGCTCAATCATGTCCAACTCTTTGTGACCCCATGGACTGCAGCACGCCAGGCATCCCTGTCCCTCGCCAACTCCCGGAGTTTACTCAAACTCATGTCCATTGAGTCGGTGATGCCATCCAACCATCTCATCCTCTATCATCCCCTTCTCTTCCTGCCTCAATTTTTCCCAGCATCAGGGTCTTTTCAAATGAGCCAATTCTTCGCATCAGGTGGTCAAAGTATTGGAGTTTCAGCTTCAACACCAGTCCTTCCAATGAATATTCAGGACTGATTTCCTTTACGATGGACTGGTTGGATCTCCTTGCAGTCCAAGGGACTCTCAGGAGTCTTCTCCAACACCACAGTTCAAAAGCATCAATTCTTAGGCACTCAGCTTTCTTCACAGTCCAACTCTCACATCCATACGTGACTACTGGAAAAACCATAGCTTTGACTAGACAGACCTTTGTTGGGAAAGTAATGTCTCTGCTTTTTAATATGCTGTCTAGGTTGATCATAACTTTTCTTCCAAGGAGCAAGTGTCTTTTAATTTCATGGCTGCAGTCACCATCTGCAATGATTTTGGAGCCCCCTAAAATAAAGTCTGTCACTGTTTCCATTGTTTCCCCATCTATTTCCTATTAAGTGATGGGACCAGATGCCATGATCTTAGTTTTCTGAATGTTGAGCTTTAAGCCAACTTTTTCACTCTCCACTTTCACTTTCATCACGAGGCTTTTTAGTTCCTCTTCACTTCCTGCCATAAGGGTGGTGTCATCTGCATATCTGAGGTTATTGATATTTCTCCCGGCAATCTTGATTCCAGCTTGGGCTTCATACAGCCCAGCGTTTCTCATGATGTACTCTGCATATAATTTAAATAAGCAGGGTGACAATATACAGCCTTGACATACTCCTTTCCCTATTTGGAACCAGTCTGTTGTTCCATGTCCAGTTCTAACTGTTGCTTCCTGACCTGCATACAGATTTCTCAAGAGGCAGGTCAGGTGGTCTGGTATTCCCATCTCTTTAAGAATTTTCAAGAGTTTGTTGTGATCCACACAGTCAAAGGCTTTGTCATAGTCAATAAAGCAGAAGTAGATATTTTTCTGGAACTCTCTTGCTTTTTCTTACTTCTGGAACTCTCTTGCTTTTTCTGGAACTCTCTTGCTTTTTCTTACCTCAGGAATAAGAAGTGCATGCAATATAGATTACTGACTGGAAAAATTGGGTGGAAGGAGAATAGATACAGAAGGATGTGGAATTAGAGGAATTTTTTTTCTGAAATGTTTTTGGATTCCCCTGGTGGTGCAGTGGTTAAGACTCCATACTCCCAATGCAAGAGATCTGGGTTCAATCACTGGTCATGCATACTGTGCTCAGTTGCTTCAATCGTGTCCAACTCTGTGCGACCCTATGGACTGCAGCCTACCAGGTTCCTCTGTCCATGGCTTTCTCCAGGCAAGAATACTGGAGGGGTTTGCCGTGCCCTCCTCCAGAGGATCTTCCCAATCCTGGGATCGAACCCAAGACTCTTATGTCTTTCTATCTGCATTGGCAGGTGGGTTCTTTATCACTAGCACCATCTGGGAAGCCTGAATCCCTGGTCAGGGAACTAGATCCCACATGCCGCAACTGAGACCAGCACAGCCAAATAAACAAATAATAAAAATAAATTTAAAAAAAGAACCCTGAATTCTAACTCAGGCAAGATGGTTCTTTAAATAAATAGAAATAAAATAAAAATATCTTATGTGTTTCTAACACAGGATTGTTTAAATACTGGTGAGAAGGAACCAGGAGAAAGGATATAATTGATAACTATTTTTCTTATTACTCTCTGTCTGCCCCGGGCTGCACAGATCCAGGCATGAAGGGAGAGGAACGGAAGCCAAGGCCCTGGCAGAAGGTGTGAACCACTTTGACTTTTCCTCGGCCACACCAGAAAGTAGGGTGGAGAGAGGAGGTGCCTGGCCTTGACACTGGGTGACCCAGGTTGGGGCCCAGAGCACCCTGGGATCGTAACATGGTCTGTGCCCAGACAGAGAGGCTTTGTGTAGACAACAGAGAGTCGCAGGCCTGGAGCCAGCACCTCAGGTGGAGGCAGGGTTGATACAAAGCAGTCACACTCTGGAATGGGCAAACGTGCCGTGTGCTCTGGTTCCCCATCTCAGAACCATGCCTGCTGCGACCCACTCCCCATTTGATCATCTTCCCTCCTCCCTGCCGAGCAGTCACCTGCTTGCTCAGCTCCACTCCCTACCTCCCATCACTCCTCAGCCACTGCCCCCACCTTCTGTGCTCAGCATCCCTCAAGCTGGCTCACCAAGGCCATTTTCATCTCCTTGTCACATCTAATGAATACACTTCTGCCTTTATCTTTGTTGACTTCTTGGCAGTGGTGAGGCTGTTGATCCCTTCTGAAGACACTACCATTCTTTGTCTTCCACGAAGCCACTGTCTCTGGGAACATTTATTTCTTCTCCTAAAACAACAGCTATTGTTTATGAAGCACCCAGAGCTGTACAGGTATCACAGATTTCCCTCACCTGCACACAGACCAGGTCAATGGAGCAGATGACGGAATGGGGGATCAAGGCAATTGGGGGGCTCTTCTAAAGCCCCATAGCAGCAGTGACAGCCTGGATTAAAACCCAAATTTGAGGGACTTCCCTGGTGGCCCAGTGGTTAAGAATCTGCCTGCCAATGCAGGGAACACGAGTTTAATCCCTGGCCTGGGATCCCACATGCCACAGGGAAACTAAGCCTGCACGTCACAGCTACTGAGCCTGTGCTCTTGAGCCCGGGAGCTGCAATTACTTACTGAAGCCCACGTGCCCTAGAGCCAGTGCTCTGCAACCAGAGAAGCCACTGCAATGAGACGCCTGAGCATCACAGCTAGAGTTGCCTCTGCTCGCTGCAACTAGAGAAAGCCTGCATGCAGTGACAAAGGCCCAGCACAGCCCAAAATAAGTAAGTTAATTAACTTTTCTAAAAAATGAATTTGCTGCCTTACCCTCAACTCTGCCATGCGGCATGGCTGTCTTGCTTCTCTGGCCCCTCTGCAGCCTCTGTGGTGGGTTATCATCTCTGCACCCACCCTCCTTTCCTCTTCTCCTCTCCAGTGAGCTCCTCCCCGGCATCATGAGTTCAGCACCCACTGTTGTGCCAACAGTGCTTTAACACCAACCCAGACCTTCACTCCCAAGTCCCAGACTAGTACTTGTTGCTGCTGCTGCTGTGGTTATTAGAAGCTAAGATTTATGGAGTGTTTACAACATAGCAGGCACTGTACTAACTTCTTTATATGCATCATCTCATTAAATCCTTACAACCCTAATGAGATAAGTGTTGTCTCCCCATTTTCCACTTAAGGAAACCGAGCCTTAGAGAGATTAATCACCTTGTCCCAGGTCAACAGGAGCCCGGGTTACCCGACCCCCAAGCACATTCTAGTAACTACCGACTGGATGCTTCCGTACTTATACTTGACGTGTCTGCATCTGAGCCTGGCTGCCTCTTACATGCTATGTAACCACAGGCAAGTGACTGAATGTCTGAGCCACAATTATTATCAACTTCCCCACAGCCTATCCTCCTCCTACGCTCACTAGTTCAATAAACAGCCCTCCAGTCTTCCAGTCAACTTGCTGGACCAGGGCTTGCTCAGGTCTCTTTCTTCTCCCTTCCTCCTCCACCCTACGCTCAAGACGTGGTGCTTCTGTGCTCTAAAAGCACAGTTCTCCAAACTGATTTTTACCAGTGGGGACAGGAAAGTGTGGAGGGGCAACACACGGGTAGGGGGGTAAGAGGTACAAACTACTGTGTATAAAATAAGCTACAAGGATGTACTGTGCAACACAGGGACTATAGCCAATATTTTATAAAAATTATAAATGCAGCATAACCTTTACAAATTGTGAGTCACTCTGTTGTACACCTGGAACTTATATAATATTGTACAGCTACTGTACTTCAGTTTTTTAAAAAAAAATTTTTTTTAAGGCAAAAAAAAAGACACGGTTCTCATTGCCCCGGCCCTAGTGCTCACACACCGTTCTCTCAAAGTACCTCATGCAGTCCTGCTTCTACTCTCGCCACCATGGGTTCTGAATTCACTTCCTCCTTGCCTCCTCTGCAGGGCCCCAGCGCAGTCTTTCCCAACACAACCTCCCCAGCTCCCAGGGCCCCCTGACTCTCAGCAGAAGCTCCTGAACCTCAGCCTGGCTTTCAGAGCCCAGCCTGCCCACGTCCACCTTCTCTGCTGCTCCAATTCTGCACCCAGTCCGCTCCTCCCCACAGGAGGGGCCTCATGTGCCCATCTCCCCCCCAGGGTAGCATTCTCTGCCTCTCCACAGTCTCTCCTACAACTGGTATGTGCTTGCTTTTCTGGTAACACTGAGTCCAGAGATTGAGTGTGCTCAGGCTGGCAAAATTGGTAATGTTTCTCTATTTTATAAACCAAATAATTATATAAATGAAATGTATTTTATATAAATTATATTGTTGTTGTTGAGTCCTAAGTTGTGTCTGACTCTTTGAGATCCCGTGCAGTGCAGTAAGCCAGACTCCTGTGTCCTTCACTATCACCCAGAGTTTTCTCAAACTCATGTCCATTGAGTTGGACTTGCTATCTAACCAACTTGTCATCTGTAGTCCCCTTCTCCTTTTGCCTTTAGTCTTTCCCAGCATCAGGGTCTTTTCCAGTCCTTCAGTGAATATTCAGGGTTGATTTCCTTTAGGATTGACTGGTTTAATATCCTTGCTGTCCAAGGGATTCTCAAAAGTCTTCTCCAGCACCACTATTCAAAAGCATCAATTCTTTAGCACTCAGCCTTCTTTATGGTCCAACGCTCACATCCATAAGTGACTATTGGAAAAACCATAGCTTTGGCTATATGGACCTTTGTTGGCAAAGTTATATCTCTGCTTTTTAATATGCTGTCTAGGTTTGTCACAGCTTTCCTTCCAAGGAGCAAGTGTTTTTTAATTTCATGGTTGCAGTCATCGTCCACAGTGATTTTGGAGCTCAAGAAAAGAAAATCTGTTACTTCCTCTACTTTTTCTCCTTCTATTTCCCATGAAATGATGGGACTGGATGCCATGATCTTAGTTTTTTTAATGTTGACTCTTCTTTTACACCTTTATCGAGAAGCTAAATGGCAACCCACTCCAGTATTCTTGCCTGGAGAATCCCATGGACAAAGGAGCCTGGTGGGCTACAGTCCGTGGGGTCACAAAGAGTAGGATACGACTGAACGACTAACACACACACACACACACACACACACAATGTTCTGCCATTAGGGTGGTATCATTTGCATATCTGAGTTTGTTGATATTTCTCTCAGCAATCTTGATTCCAGCTTATGATTCATCCAGCGTGGCATTTCACATGATGTACTTTGCATAGAAGTTAAGCAAGCAGGGTGACGGCATACAGCTTTGTTGAACTCCTTTTCCATTGTTCCAAGTCCAGTTCTAACTGTTGATTCTTGACTCACATACAGGTTTCTCAGAGTAAAGGTAGGGTAGTCTGGTATTCCCATCGCTTTAAGAATTTTCCACAGTTTGTTTTGATCTACACAGTCTTCCCTGGTGGCTCAGATGGTAAAGAATCTGCCTGCAATGCGGGAGACCCACGTTCGATCCCTGGATCTGGAAGATCCCTTGGAGAAAGGAATGGCAACCCACTTCCAATATTCTTGCCTGGAGAATTCCAGGGACAGAGGAGCCTGGCGGCCTTCAGTCTATGGAGTCAGACACGACTGAGTGACTAACAGTTTCACTCTCACAGAGTCAAAAGTTTCCATGTAGTCAATGAAGCACAAGTAACTGTTTTATATACAAATACATAATTTATATATATTTACATAAATATATAAGCCAGATATATAACAATATATTAATTAATTATTTATTTTTTGGTTGTGCTGGGTCTTCGTTGCTGCACAGGCTTTTCTCTAGCTACAGCAAGCGGGGGCTACTCTCTGGTGATGGTATGCAGGCTTCTCATTGCGGTGGCTTCTACTGTTGCAAAGCATGGGCCCTAGGGTGCATGGGCTTCAGTAGCTGCAGCGTGCAGGCTCAGGAGTTGGTTTGTGGGCTGTAGAGCACAGGCTCCATTGTTTCAGAACACAGGCTTAGTTGCTCCACAGCATGTGGGATCTTCCCAGATCAGGCTTGGAACCCATGTCTCCTGCATTGCCAGACAGATTCTTTACCACTGAGCCACCAGGGAAGCCCTATGTAACAATATTATATAAATTAAATATATAGTTGCACAGCGGTGTGAATATACTCAAAAGCACAGAACTATGCTTCCCTGGTGGCTCAAATGGTAAAGAATCTGTCTGTGATTCAGGAGACCCGGGCTTGATCCCTGGGTTGGGAAGATCCCCTGGAGAAGGGAATGGCTACCCACTCCAGTATTCTTGTCTGGCAAATCCCATGGACAGAGAAGCCTGGCGGGCTACAGACCATGGGGTCACAAAGAGTCAAACACGACTGAGTGACTAACACTTCTACACTTTATGCACTAAAATGGTTCAAGTGGTAAAATCAAACCAAATTAAATATAACTCCTCTCCAAGGTCCCAAGCAGTAGGAAGGTCATGGGGGGCACCACCCCACTCCATCCTCTTCAACTGTGCAGAGACACTGGATATTTGATGCTGTGGTGTACACGGTCTCTACTGAGATTCCCAGGTTGGAGCTCAATGTCCAGGATCCTTCCTTCCCAAGCCTGCCCTGACCCCTCTCCTAGGTCATCATTAGGGAGTATTTGTGGGTCGCACTTACCCATGCAAAAGCAGACCCTGCTCTTCATTTGGAGGGACTCTCTGGATGACTTTGCCTCTCTTCTTAGCAAAATCACTTCAAGAAGCTTAGGCCTCCAGAAGGCCAGAAGGAAGATGTCTGTGGCTGGTTCAACCTTGAACCTGAGATTGTCATCCCAGGAGAAAAGGAGGAAAAAGGTCCAGCCGTATGCCTGAGACAGGAAAGGGAAGACAGCAACCCTATGGGCTAAGCTGGCACACCAATGTCTGCCTCAGGCAGCCAGATCGCTTGGGAGCAGAAATCAAAAGGTGTCTCTCCCTGCATGTACAGACATACACTAACACAGACACATAACCCACAATCAGAGACACACAGCACACAAGCAAAGGCACACGTGTGCAGAAACAACAAGCTTACCCACAGGTACGGACATGCGCATGAAAACACACATCCATACAGTACACATATGTCTAACGCTCACTACACATGTCCTGCATATCCAGGAAAATACATTTAAAGGGGTTCATGGGTCTCCATGACACACACACACGTGCACACCCAAAGGTAAACTATCCATAGACTCAACAGGTATCAGCAAATGTGTTTTGGATCAATGACCAAGGAAAAGAACTCAGAGATAAAGACACAGATCGGTTTTCTAGAGATTGGAAGCATGCGAGTAATGAGGAGGAGAGGCTGCTGGGAGACAGCCAGGTGGAAATCGGGAAGGGAGAGGTCCTGACACCAAGGAATGAGAGTAATGATTATTTACATGGCACCAACTGCTCACCTTGCCCTCACCTACCCATCTGTTCATTTAGCAGTTACTGAGCTGGGTCTTCTGCTGGGCTTGGGAAGCAGGGAGCCTGGTCTCCAGCCCTGACCTCACATGCACAGCTTGGGAGGGAGAGACACCTATCCGTGAGCAGCTCTAACAGAGAGTGGTTAGTATTGTGATGGGGAATACACACTCCCCTCTGGGCGATGTCAGGGAAACTTGAACATTGAATAAGTAGGAGTTGGGAGGATGAAACAGATGGCTATGGAGGTCAACTTGGACCAAAGGAACAGCACATAGGAATGTCTGGTGTTAGTTTCCTGTTGCTGTTTTAATAAATTACCACAACCTTAATGGTTTCCAACAACAGATTATTCTCTTACAGTCTGAAGGTCAGAGGACTGAAATCAGTTTCACCGGGCTGAGGTCAAGGTGTGGACCTGGGAGAGGAGTCGATTTCCCCACCATTTCAGCTTCTAGCAGCTGCCTGTGTTCCCTAGCTTGCGGGCTCTTCCTACATCTTCCAACCTCTGCTTCCATCATCTCATCACCTTCTCCTCTGAAGACTCCTGCATCTTTTCTATTAGGATAGCTGAGATTGCATCCACACCACCAGTTAATCCAGGATAATCTTCCCATTTTAAGACCCTTAATTTAATCACAGCTGTAAAATCCTTTTACCAGGTACATGAACATTCAAAGTTTCTGGGAATTAGGGTGCAAACTAATTTGGGGGCCATTATTCATCCTACCACCAGGTGGGTGGTGGATTATCTCACAATCTTCATAACATCTTCTAATGTAAATCTTGTTATCCCCAGATTGAAGAGGAATTTTAGGCTCAAGATTAGGTGATTTACCTTAAACCAAAAGGGAGAGAGAAAGAGAAAGATAATAGTTCTTTAAAAACAGAAAAAAGATGCAAATTTATTTTTTAAATGATTTTTAAGTCATATAAAAGAATACAGAGAAAAATTCAATCAGTCATTCAAAGATCTCACCAGACAGAAATGGTCAGTATTATTTGTATGCATAAAGCATTAAGGGAGATTGAGAGATGGAGAGAGAGGTAAAAATAGAGCCAGACACAAAAATGAATGAGACACACTATAGAAGTTTTTTTTTTTTTTTTAAAGAACCAAAGGGCAAAGTGCATTCTTGTATTTAAGAGGGGAAAGAAACTAAAGTGAAAATGAAGAAACAAACTTCAACTAAATATTTCCTCACCTCAAAAAGCTATTCATTCTTAAAAGCACCCTCTCAAGTTAAGACAAACAATTTCAGCTAAGAGATTAGAGTAGGATTTTTACAATTATGTTTTGGGTTTATCTGCATATTAGTTGCTCTGAACTATGAAAGAAAATGTGATTTTCTGCCCTCCTTCCCGCCCCTTTCCTCCATTCAAGACTGTGTTGCCAATGTTGTTTTTATTTTATTAGGATTTATAATATTTACATTCCATTCTGCAACTAAAATTCCCAACAGTTAAATCTTAATCTAAAGGAATTAATCTTCACCACCAGTTCTCTTGGGGCTTCCCAGGTAGTTCAGTAGTGAAGAACCCAACTGCCAATGCAGGAGACACAGGAGACATGGATGCGATCCTTGGGTTGGGAAAATCCGCTGGAGGAAGACATAATGACCAGAGGAGCCTGGCAGGCTGCAACGAGGAGCATGGCGGGATGCAAAGAGGAGCATGGCAGGATGCAAAGAGGAGCATGGAGTCGCAAAGAGGCAGGCACGACTGAGTGCCTGAGCACGCTCCAGTCCTTTTACCATGAATTTGCCCTTCTCAGCTCCTTAGTTTGGTTCATGTCTCGGCTGGTTGGATTTTGTCCTTGCCTAGTTTTTCCAGAAGGACTCCTGAGTTCTGTATCCCTAAATTCATGATTGAGATCAACCCCTTGGTTTGTTATGTTTTGGGGGGTGACATTTTTTTACCCTCAGAATTTTGTAGATTTTGTTTCATTATCTTCGTTTGATGAATGTTACCTTGGAGAGATCTGAGTTCAGACTGAATTTCCCCTCCGCTGACATGACTTGCTTTTTCTGCCTAGATTCCTCAAGTATTCTTATTTTATCCTCTAAGTTTGGTTACTAAATCAGTGTGTCTTAATGTCAATGCTATTCCGTATCAATTCTTCTAGCATATGGTGTGCACTTTCAATCTGAATATTCAGTTCTTGTTTCATTTCAGGGGAAGCCTTCCTGTGTTTCATACCTTAATAACTCTTGCTGTTCCATTTTTGGAACCTCAGCTTTAGGGCTGCTAATTATGCTATGGTAGCTTGTCTTTGTCCTTCACTCTAATTGCTTGAATGTCTTTACCTTTCCAATCACATTTACTCTTGGTATTTCAAGTCTTTCCTACACATTACTTTGGTGTCCAGTCATATCCATTCTGTGCTATGCTGTTTCTGGTTTATTTGTTACATCTGTAACAGTACTGTTTTGGTCCTTTATTATTTTTCCTTAGTTCTGTGATCTCTCTTGCATCTCATTGTTGTTTTATCATCCTGTCTTTGAGTTCCTATTTTATTGATTTCATACTATTATTACAGCCTTCCATAACAGGAAGAACTTGCCAGAAATCTGCTTTTATTCCTTTGGTTGTGTTTTCTTCTAGATTGGGCTGTTTATCTTGTTTTTGCCTTCTGTCCTCCTATTCCTTTCCTTCCCTGCCTCCCTCCCTTCCTTCCCAGCTTTTTCGTGGCTATGATCCATGCGCCTAGAGGCCATGCTCTTTCCTTTCCTCTTATATCTGCCACGCTCACATTTAGCAGACCTCTCCTTGCTCTGGAGTCAAATGCCTGCCCATCTTGTCTGGACCATTTTATCTTCCCCTGGGAGCTATGGTTTAAAAGCTGGCTATTGCTTTCAAGTCCACCTACCCCATCTCTATGGCCTAAGGGTGGCTTGGGTGGGGCTGCCTGCTGACCTTGATGGGGCCTAAACACTGCCTCTTTGAGGCCGAGTTAAGAGATTCTGCTGCAGCTAGAGGGTGGGGCACTCCTCATCCTGTAGCTTTGGAGCCCCCAGCGTCAGACCAGTACCCTGGAAGATGCCAAGCCATAGCACCTCTTCCTGCCTCTCCTGAGGTCTCATGGATGAATACAGCAGGAAGATCCCCTGGAGGAGGGCGGAGAAACCCACTCCAGTATTTTTGCCTGGAGAATCCTATGGACAAAGAAGCCTGACGGGTCCATAGGGCTGCAGACTGACTGAAGTGACTTAGCACGCGTGCACATTTACAAAGCATTTTTTTCTCCCCACCCCTCCCCAGATTTTCCCTGAGGCTATCTGCTCACTCAACAGTCCACTTCTCTCAGATTACAGTGTATTAGTGAGAATTCTTGGTGTTCTGTTGACTTGCCTTTTCTCAGTGCTACTTTTGGCCATGGGGTTAGGAGACATACCACTCATACACTGCTTCAGAATCTTCTGTTCCTTTCCTTGGCTATCGCATTTGAAGGTTTATAAAAAGAACTTCCTTGTTTGGTTGGACTTGAGCTTGTAACAGCATTTTTGTTTTGGTTTGTTTTGGCTTTTGTTCAGTTTGTTAGTGGGGGGTAGGACCAAGTGGAGTGATTCTGTAATGGTGATGTCTCTGTGCTGTCCTAACTCGGAGATTCTCAGCCTTGCTTGGTCCATGCCTCTCCCCTCAGGGACCCCCCCACTCTGGACAAGATCCTACCAGCCCCATCCCGGTGACTCTCAGGTCCCAGTGGTGAGATTGGGGTCCACAGGACTAGGCCTCTGCACAGAGTGGGTACCCAGCCCACCATGAAGAGGGATGAGCAGGGAGTGTTTCACGGAGGCAGCATGAGAGGAGATATCCGGTAAGGAACAGCAGGAACCAAGACATGGAGATAGGAGCACTAGAAACAGTGATGGAGGAATGGGGTGCAGTGGGGTGGGCGTGAGGTGTTCAGCTGGAGCAGCAACAGCTGAAGGTAGCAGGAGGAGACACTGGAGGGGGGGGGGGTAGGCAGGGCCAAGGCTTGCAGACTGGCCTGGGGACTACCCCTGTGCGTGACCAAAGCACTCAGTGTCTGCACTCTCAAGGATCCTCTGGTGTGCAGGCACGGGCACAGATGGGGAGGCCTGGGTCCATCTCTCCTCCCCATCTCCTCCCAGGGAAACTTCTCTGATGGCCCACCCACAGCCTCCCTGTCCAGGTGCCCCAAGAGACTCCTGCTCCGTCCCCCATAGCCACGCACAAGGCCTCAGCTGCAGCCGCACTGGGCACATGCTGCCATATCACAGACGTGCCCCTGCTCACCCAGCCACACCAAAACATGACTGCACAGCTGCACAGCATCACACGGACGTGTCCGTGATGTTGCAGGCACCCTTCACACACAGCCCCACACTGTCTGGCTCCCTCTGGAGCCTTTGGCTCTGATTCTCTTAAGAGCTTGCCCTGCCCCCTGGTGGCCGCTCCCCAAGCCATTGCCCTTTAGAAGGACCCAAACCGTCCACTCCCTTCAGGGCCTTTGTTGTCGTTCAGTCACTCAGTCATGTCCGACTCTTTGCGACCCCATGGACTGCAGCACGTCAGGCTTCCCTGTCCATCAACATCTCCCAGAGCTTGCTCAAACTTATGTCCATTGAGTTGGTGATACCATCCAACCATCTCTTTCTCTGTCCTCCCCTTCTCCTGCTCAAAGAAGCTTGTAGCCTTGAGCAACCTCTCCCCTCAGACCTCAGGCACTGTTAGACCAGGCCCCCTTGGATCTGCTTGCTCATAGACAGGCCTCTCCCATCAGACCAGTGCTGTTGGCCAAGACCTTCTCAAATAGAGTGACCAACTATTCTATTTTCCTGGGAACGAGGGGGTATTCAGTGCTAAAACTGGGAAAGTCCCAGGCAAACTAGGGCTAGTTGGTCCTGTTCTCAGACCCTTGTGTCTTCAGAGTACACCCTCCTCAGACTGGTCCCTTTGGAGATCTCTGGATCGGCCTAGGCCCTCACATTGGCCCTTCCAAACAAGATCTCTTCAGCAGCAAGTGTCCTGGGCCAGCCTCCCTCAGACCAGTCCTGTCACACAGGCCCTCTCAGACCCACTCACCTCCAGATTAGCCTTCCCCATCAGAGTGACTGTCAGGTAAGTCCCTTCCAGCCTCCCTCCTCAGACCAGCTCCATCAGACTCCTCTCCTCAGACCTCCCTCCTCTCTGCCCTCCTCTGAGAAAAGGGGTGAGGATTGCACTCCAGTCCTTCCTGCCCCCCAGGCTTTAGCCCTACATCCCCAGGGAGGTGCTACCCCATGAAGGTTCTGTCTCTACCTGTCCATGTTCAGCAGCTCTGGGCATAGTGAACACATGGACCTCAAGACACAAAGATACGCAGGTGCCAGCCCCAGGGCTGGCTTTGGAGCCAGTATCCTATTCTTTACGTGTGAGGATAAGCTTTCTCAGAGCACCAGCCTAGGGAGTTAGTGAGCTCACTGGCTCTAGGGAGTTCTCAATGCCAGGGGTTGCATGGAGGTATTCCTGCCTGCAGTCTCCTGACCACCTCCCTCTTTTGGCTGGCTGCTGGGAGGCAGGCGTGGGATGCCTGCAGTGATCACTGCCTACCCGGGAGGATGAAGGGCAGGCAGGCAGCCGAGAGGGGGCAGCAGAAGCCAGGACAGCCCCTGGCTCAGGCCAGGGAGGCATGGCAGCCAGGGGCTGGGGTCTGGACCAGGACAGGAACACGGAGAGAGAGGCAGACAGAGGGAAGGGATGCCAGAGTCTGGAAGAAGGAAGAGAGACACACAGCTGGGTCTGGAGATATATATACACAGAGACAGACACACAGGGAGAGACACGGAGACTCTGAGCAATGGGGACAGACCCACAGCGACGGAGGGAAGCAGGAAAAGACAAGACTGAGAGATAGAGACAAGGGACAGAGGCAAAGACAGGGATGGAGACAGAGAAAAAGATGGCTAGAAAGACAAAGCAGGCAGCAGACACAGGAGACATACAGAGAGGAACACAAGGATAGAGACCAGAACAAAGGTTCAGAGATAGGCATGGGACGGAGACATAGGCATGGAATAGGTTCAGAGAGATGATGGGCAGACAAGTTAGTGCTACAGGAATGGCACAGAGGAAGGTTCCCATGCCCCTAGAGAGAGCAAGAACTGGTGAGCTGAAAGGCTGGGCTGCTTGCTCCGTGGGGTGGGATCCAAATCTCCCCCAGCAGTGGACCCCCCTACCCCCACCAGCGGGATTTTAATTCTCCGGGTTCTGACTGAGCTCCAAAAACTGATGCCAAGGCTGTCCTCAGCTCCCCAGAACCATGACGAGATATAACGGATGTGGAAGAGCCAGCCTGAGGAGGCAGCCACAGACAGCAGCCAAGACCCTCCCCAGGCGAGCAGCCTCTGTGAGGTCGGGGATCAGGACCCCCAGAGGGATGACCACCGCTGGGCCTGGGTCCAGTCTGGTCAGAGGTGAGGACACTGTCCCTGAAGCCCCCTAAGGGCTTGAGATGGGGCTGGGGCTCTCCCTTGGGAATGGGGTCAGGGAGATGCCTTGATCCTCCTCTCCATCGGCCTCTGAGGTTCCTGCAAGCCCCCTCCCCTCCTTCTCCTCCCCAGGCCCCACATAATTGCTTTCCCATGTTGCTAATGGAGGCCAGATTGATGATGCCCAAGCCTTGGGTGGGCGGTGGGTGGGTCAGGGCTGACCAGGGCTCTCAAGGCAGGAAAGAGCATGCGCCTGAAACCCCCTACTATAGCCCTTCTACCGCAAGGACAGGGAAGAGGGAGGCTCAGACCAATTGTCATTGTCTTGAGAAGACAATGTCCTTCTCAAGAGTTGGTGACCCCCCTTCGCCCTCCACCCCTGCTGGGCCTGGAATGCAGGTTTCAGGCCCAAGCTTCACCTCACAGAGACCAGACAGACACAGTGGATCCAGGACAGACACTGGGGATCCAGGACACAGAGATGGGTCCACAGCAGCTTCTCCTGAGGTTCTTCCTGGGAGCCCCTTCCTGTGGATGAGGAGCAGCATGCTCATACAGCTGGGGCTATCTGGCTTGAAAAACCACAGGCGTCTCTAGCCTGACATTGGCCTCTGCCTTCCACAGCATCTCCAGCCTGGAACGCCCCCTTGTCCTCCAGTACCCGGGCTGGAGGAGGGCCGGGCACCTTTGTTCTCAGGCCTTTACCTACCTGGAGTCCTGTCCAGGCCTGACTCATCAGTGTTCCTGGAACCATGAACCCATCCTCCCAGGACATCATCCCAGGTGGGCAGGGAGACCAGCAATGGAATGCCCATTTCCTGACCCTGGCTGGAGGAGGGCTTGAACCTGGGCTGCATGTGTGACCCGGGCGTCAGTGGCTCAGTGGTGGTATGGCTTGGTGCATGCTGGGGGGTGGAGGCGGGGGAAGTGTGCACAGGCCTGCGTGTTCATGGCTTTGACTCCACTTCTCTCCTTGCTCCAGCTGCCCAGAGCACGGCCAGGCCTGGCTCTCTGGCTGGGGCTCTGGCCTAACCCTGTGCCCCTACCCCCAGGCCAAAGGTACCTTCCAACTTGGCCCCAGCCTTGGGCCTTCTCAGCCAAGGAGCTGCAGGGGGGTGGCCCTGACAAGAGTGGGACTGGAGCTGAGCAGGCCTGGGGCAGCCAGAGGCTCCTCCTCTGAGGAGCAATCAAAGGGAACCTGGAGTCCCAGTCTGGGGACTGGAAAGGTGTGGGTGTGAGCAGGGCGTGGGGCTGCACCAAAGACTGAGTACCCTATGAAGCCAAAGCCTGCTCCTTTCCCACTCACACAGAATCCTCGCTGTAACCTAACCCCGGGGTAAACCACGCAGTCCACACTCCCCGTCCTGAGTCAAGTCCCTGGTCACATGCCAGGTGGCCTCCTCCGGGCAACCTCCCTGCCTGCCCAGGCCCAGGCCCCTCTGTGCACTGAGCCCCGAGTTCAGGCTGAACCTTGGCCTGTGTCTCCTGGCTGGCAGAGATGACAAGCCCTCCATCCAGAGGATGGAGCCTGATCTCCTCCCCTTCATGCTCCTCTGCCCTGTGGGTAAAGCCAGGCCTGGGCACTTGTGGGTGCAGAAGCTCCGAAGACAGCCCTTAACAGGCCACGGTCCTGCCAGAATTTAGCAGCCTGCAGGGCTGACTAGAACCCACTCCAGTATTCTTGCCTGGGGAATCCCATGGACAGAGGAGCCTGGTGGGTTACAGTCCATGGGGTTCCAGAGAGTCGGACACGACTGAGCAACTAAACAAGCAAGTAAGTACGGGCTGTCAGGACATCCCCAGGTGAGAGCTGCCTCGCTGGCTGGGACCTTTCATTCCCCACAACTCTGCCCGTGACCTCCAGGGAGTGCTCCCTCCCCACCAGAAGCAGAAAGCCCCGACCCCAGACACCTCCTGGGAGCTGAACTGCCCCTCCCCACCTCTTCCCTCCTCCAGGCCTGGAAGGGGAGGGGTCCTGGGGTGAGGGTTACCTTTCCAAAGCGGGTCTGTTCCAAGGACTCATGAAATGGTGACGTTTAATGAGAACCCCCCACCCCCACCCCTGTATATACATCTATAAAAAATTCAATACAGCAAGTTACCATTGAGTCAGACTAGAAGGGACTGACAGGGCATTAAATACTGTGGGGTGGGAGCAGGAAAGGGGGAGGGTCGTACAAAAACAGGGGCAGAGGTGGGGGACTGAAAAGTGTGGGCGCTGGGGGGAAGGGGATGGCTGGGCCCCCCCAGCGTCAGGAGCTTATAATCTGATGGTGGCAACAGAGACCCTGGGACAGACAGGAGGCGGGGACAGGAGGAGAGACTGGATGTGAGGGGCTCCCCTCAGGCCCCCCCAAGGGCTCCTGGGAGTCGCTGGCGTTGGAGGGTCCAGCCCCAGGGGGGCAGGACAGGGGCGAGTGGTGGGGTCTTTGGTGGGCGGGTTAGCTGCATGGCCCCCTCCCGTGAGGGAGGGAGGTGGGCCGGCATGGGGTGGCGGGGCCAGGGCAGGGACGGCAGGCCCGGGCCTGCCGGGGTCTCTACAAATTGTGTCTGAAGAGAATGCAGAAGGCTCTCCTGCCCGTGTGCAAAATAGAAACCGGGGTCTTCGGGCTCAGCTCCGGCCTCCTGCTCCTCTGCAGGTCCGCTGGCGTGTCCTCACAGGATGCCGGGCTCTGGGGGCGAACAGGGCAGGAGGCCATAAGAGAAGCAGCTGGCCCGGGGGTCCCCTCAGGCTCCTCTCTGCCTCCCAGCCTCACCCCCACTCACCAGATCAGGAGACGGCTGGCAGTGGCGGCAGCGGCAGCCAGGGCCAGAGTAACAGGGACACTGACGAAGGAGGGCGCCGAGGCTGCCCCGCCGCTGCCCAGCTCCCCAGGGTCACAGATCTTCGTGGTGGGCGGGGGTGCCAGTGAGCTGGTGGTGCTGGTCGTGGTCTCTGGGGAACATGGGGGAAACTCAGGGAAGGGCTGGGCCAGGGCTGGGGTCCCCCCAGATCTGGGGGTCCACGAGACATGGCTCCTGCCTTCTGTGTTAGACCAGTGCTGCCTCCCCCGTGAGACAGCCTCAGCCTCGCCCATCAGGCAGGTCCTTGCTGCTTCCCCCAGGCGCACAGATGACCTCTCCATCCAGTGGCCCCTGCTGAGAATGTCCAAACAGCAAGGACAAGGAACAGCAGGGGTTGGACAGACCGAGGGGAGTGTGGCAGCCACACAGGGTTCAGAGAGCCCTGGGGCACACGCTCCAAGTCCCAGGAGGACAGGAGGCAGCACGGGGTGAGGGGAGGCTCACCGGGGGCCTGGGCCTCAGTGGTCAGGTGTCGTGGCTCCTCCGTCCAGGGCGTGGCGTGGGCAGCCACGCTCCAGTCGCTCCACGTCCCAATCTCGTTGTCCTTGGCCGCCACCTGGATGATGTACTCCTTGCCAGCGTAGGCATCTGTGATGGTGTGTGCCGTGCCGTCTGACAGCTCCACCTGCAGCCAGACCACCATGGAGTAGGAGGGGGGAGGGGGTTGGTGGACCCTGGAGGTCAGGAGAGTGAGGCACCCCCAGGAGACAGGAGAACACTTCGGGGAGGGGAGAGAAGTGAACATACCCCTGGAGGGCACGAGGACTTCCCTGGGGGAGGGAGGGGCTCATGAGAACACCTCCAGGGGAGAGTAAAGACACCTCAGGGAGGAGACCCGCCGCCCCCAGGGAGCGAAGACAATCCTGAGGGAGATCTTTAAGGAGACAGAAAGCACCCCACACCCCGAGGGTAGAGTCAGCAGGACTGTGCTCACATTTCCACTCTGCTGTCACCCAGCTCTCACAAGCCCCTGACCTCGGTCCCAGCTGGAGGCAACACGAGGTTGGGGTGAGAGAGGGTTAGTGCGGGGCTGCCCTCTTCCTCCCCCATGAAGAAGCTGTTGCAGGAAAGCCACACGCACAGACTTGGAGCTGGGCTGCCCGAGCCCAGATTTCAGCTCCATCCATCCCCTCCTCGCTAGGTGACTTACTTAACTTCCACTTGCCTTGCAGTCCTCATCTGTAAAATGGCGTTAACGATCTCTCTCACAGGGTTGTAATAAGGACGCAGGCACAGGGTGAGGGCCAAACAGACTTCAGCCAGCTCTGTCATTATCACGGGTTCCAACTCGGAGCCCGGGTTCCCAGATGCCCAGCGAACCCACCAGCCTGGCCCCAGCTGGGTCTCTCCCTCAGGGAGGCCTCCAGCCTGAGGCGGAAAAGGGATGGGGGACAGTTCCGGGGGCAGCGGGACCGCAGGACAGCTGCTCCATTTCCTCCTGGAGGCATCGCCACCCCGCCCCGTCCTGGCCAGCCCCATCGTGCTGGTCTCCCCCACCCTCCAGGCTGGCCTGCCTGTCCGGCGCCCCTCCCAGGCCCAGGCTGGGCTCTGGTTCATCTCAGCGGCACCCGCCGCCTCATTAAGCCGCCTCGTAAACAGGGGCAGCCGGCAGGGGCGGAGGAGGGGCCGCTCTGGGCCATGTCTGGCTTCAGGGCTTTTTTGGTCCCCATTCCAGTCTTCTCCCAGAAAACCAGGGTCTGGGCTACCTGACCTGACAGCCTGTGAGTACAAGTGTGTGTGTGTGCAGCTGGGTCCAAGTGGGGTGGGGGGGAAGGCTGAGAGCCTGTGAGTACAAGTGTGTGTGTGTGTGTGTGTGTGTGTGTGTGTAGCTGGGTCCAAGTGGGATGGGAAGGCTTCCCAACCCCTCCAGGGTCCATGGGCCTCAGGTAGGAGGTGTGGGTAGAGCCAGAGTCAGTATGGAAGACATTTTGGACCCAGACCTGGGCTCAGTGAGTCCTACTCTAGCCCTAGAAGATGGGTGGGCCTCAGAGACCCTCCCTTCCTGGAGCTGGAGCCCAGTTCCAACTCTGGTCCCCTCTGGCTCTGCAAAGACTCCCTCTGCTAAGTAGACCCAGCTCATTCAGCTCCTTTTCCCCCTTGCCAGGATTCCACCCTCAGGCCCCCTCCTTTGATTCTGTCCCCCAGATCTTTCCCCAAAGGAAGAGAACCATGGGAAGCAGTTCAAATGACCACCTCATTGGCAGGCCTAGGGTGTGCAACCCACCACACCTCTAGTGATGTGGCCTAGGAGCCCATGGCTCTCCAGGAAGCCACGTCTCCTAGGCCTGGGCCCTTCTAGTCAGGTTGTCACTGATCCCTTAATGCACCCCCTTCAGAGAATGGCTCCACAAGTGGCAGGAATTCCCGAGTTGCTGGCATCTGCCTTGACTAGGAGGCCTCCCTCCAGTCTGTGGCTGCATGCCCTTCTCCCTTCCTGCTGAGTGATGCCCAGGGCAAAAAGATGCAGGGAACCCACGCTCGCCTCCCCGGTCCATTTTGAGAGCCCCTGCCAGACCTGAGCGAGTTCACTTTCACTTTTCACTTTCATGCATTGGAGAAGGAAATGGCAACCCACTCCAGTGTTCTTGCCTGGAGAATCCCAGGGACGGAGGAGCCTGGTGGGCTGCCGTCTATGGGGTCGCACAGAGTCGGACACGACTGAAGTGACTTAGCAGCAGCAGCAGCAGCAGCAGCCAGACCTCAAGGCACCTATTCTTGTGCGATTCCTGGCCTGTATCTCTCACATGCTCCTGAAAAGCCAAGTGATATTTTTCTCTGCTTGCCCCTCCCCATCATACACCTGCCTCTCCCCAAGACTAAGGACTGGGGACAGTCAATGCTGTTCAGAGCAAAACTCAAGTTCAAAAGAACCATACATCTAGCCAACCACCATGCCGACGTGACATGGGAACAGGGCTAACGTGGGCCACAGGCCACACGTGTCCTTGCCATGGAACCCACATACTCTGCTCTGCCCATGTCAGCGTGGGGGTCAGTTCTGCCCACGGTGCAGGCCAGTGAGTGGCCTTGGCACGTTAGTCACATGCATGGTGGGAGCATGGTTCCTGCTGGGGACCACATGTGTGTGTGCATGTTCCCGTGTGTGTGTGGTGGGCAGTGTGCCAGGTCCACGGCAAGGCGTGTGCGCCGCGACGCGCAGGGCTGCCGCCTGTAGCTCGTTAGCAGGGGAGGGGGGCTTGTGAAACTAGACCCTGGTTATTAGCAATGCATTAGTCGCGGGCAGCTGGCCAGGCAGGAGGGACTCCGGACTCTGTCAGGGAACATATGAGCATATGAGCAGCCTTGTGGGGGCCAGGCCTGCAACCAGGACAGGCGCCCTGGAATTGAATCACATACTTTAAAGGCCAGCCGGGACGGGGGCATGAAGAGATGGGGCTGGAACCAGGTAGATGTGGTGGGGGTACAGGGTGACCCTGAGTGCCAGCCTGGGTTGCCATGGGGAGCATCCTCCCAGCCCCAGTCCTTGCCTTCAGACCTCCCGCCTTCAGACAGCACCCACAACCCCAGGCTCTCAAGGAGAGAGAAACTCCAGACTGCCCCAAACCCTTGGCAGATCCCCAGAGCTCTCTCTCGTAGCTTGATCAGCATCCCAGACAACAGCCTGACCCCGTGCTGCCCCTGTCCACTGCTTGCTTCCTGGCCAAAATCACCTTCTGACCCATAACTTTAAGCTGACACCTAAGCGAGGCTTGACTTTGGAGCCATGACACTAGTCATGGCCTGAACTCACACCTTGGGTTGAGCTTGACTCTATTGCCTGATTCTGACCCCTGGAGCCCATCTGTGAGGACAGGGACTATCCTGTCCCTTGGGTCCAGGCCCAGAGCCTGGTCCAGGGTGTAGGAGAGAGATGTCTGATCAGGGCTGAAGCCAGAGACAAGAGAAGGGAAACACTGCCACCATCTGCCCCCAGCATCTCTCTCCACTATCCCGGGGAGTCATAGACAGGCATGTTTGACTGTCCTACTACTACTAAGTCGCTTCAGTCGTGTCTGACTCTGTGCGGCCCCATAGACGGCAGCCCACCAGGCTCCCCCATCCCTGGGATTCTCCAGGCAAGAACACTGGAGTGGGTTGCCATTTCCTTCTCCAATGCATGAAAGTGAAAAGTGAAAGTGAAGTCGCTCAGTCGTGTCCGACCCTCAGCGACCCCACGGACTGCAGCCTTCCAGGCTCCTCCATCCATGGGATTTTCCAGGCAGGGGTACTGGAGTGGGATGCCATTGCCTGTCCTAATGGGGGTCAATCATGATGCCCCGCCTCAGCTCCATCCATCCTTCCAGGCCCATCCTCCACCCCAGAAAGCCTCTCCGACTGCTCTCAGGCTTCCCACTGGAACAGCCAGCAGCAAGGACTCCCATGCCGCGTGGCTCTGATTCCTGCTCTCAGGATCCAGGCAGGGCAGGGCAGGGCACTCACATGCTGCCACTGGTCCAGGATGAGGGGTCGATAGCGCAGAAAGAACTTGAGAGGAAAGGACTCGGGGTCGGGCCAGGTCGACGGGGTCTGCCACGTCACCTCTAGCCGGCGAGGGTTGCTGGGCACTGGCCGGGCTACCACGTTTTCCGGAGGGTCAGGCTTCACTGTTTAGGAAACACAGCTTTGGTACCACACTGATCTCTTGGAACAACCCCAGCCACCATGACAACCAGCACACATCAATAATCATTGGTCTCCTCTGTTGTCAGCTTTGGCAACTACTGTTAACAACCATTTCATTCCTTCCACCTTTCACATCCCTGTCATCACCAGTGACTGTCACCACGGTCATTGTCGCCAGCTCATGATATCAACATCATAAATTTCATCCCAACCCCATCCTCATGATGACCAGCATCCCAATTACTAAGCCTGTGTCATGCTCTATCACGACCCTCATCATCACCTGGACCACCCACTCCTGTACCAGCATCATATACTCCCCCCAAGCCTGGCTTTCCACCTCAACTTTTCCAGTTCCCAACTGAGACACGGCCTCCCTTGGAAGAGTCAGGGCTTGAAGCTGCTCTGTGGGTCAAGGTTAAAAGACAGTTCACAGGTGTTGCAGATCTGGGTTGGAAGTGGGCTGAGGATCTGATGGAAGCAGCTAAGGGCCGAGGTCATGTAGAGTCTGGCCAAGGACCCAGCCATGGCGGGGGTGTGGGCGGAGGCAGAGGGTCTGGCTGGGATGGGACAGGGGCAGGCAGGGGGTCTGGCTGGAATGGGGGCTGGGAGGAGGGCGGTCTCTGTCCCAGTCCTGTCTCCTATTCTGACACCTCATTCATCACAGGCCGTAAGGAAGCCATTAGCGTGGTTGTGGGGGGGGGGGGTGGATTGGAGGCTGCAGCTGCACAAGGGTCTGGCCCGGCCTGCCCCCCTCCCCCTCCTGCATGCTCTGGGAGCCAGAGAGATGAGAAGAGCTGCTGGAGAGGCCTCTCGGCCCCAGCAGGTAAAGGGCATCCACTCAAATGTTCACAGGTGTGTACATGCCATGCGTGGATGTACATGTTATACCTTCCACACACACCTGGGCAGACACTCGTGAACATCCCCACGCGTGCTCATACACACCTCTGGCAAACATGCACTTACACACTCCCACTGCAGGATGCAGCAGGGAGCCCCCTCCCTCCCCGCAATCCCCACGCACCGATGGTGAACTCATCAAAGGTGATGGCTGTGGCATTGTGGCCCAGGGCGTTGCTGACACTTATCGAGACCTTGTACTTGACGGTGGAGAACAGGTGCATGTAGCGGATGTGGCAGCGGTTCTTGACGGCCGGGTCCTTCTCACAGACCATCATTTTGGAGCCATGCCTGGGGAGGGGTGAAGCCCAGGCACCATCACCAACCTCAAGGATCAGGCAGGGTGGAGGCTGGGAGAAGGTCAAGCCCAAGGCTGGGCTACAGGGTGTGGATGGAGGGCATGGAGGGGGCCCGGGAGAGGTCAGGGTTGGACTGGGTCCTGGGTGTGTCTACTCACAGCACGGTCACATTGAAGGTGTTGGGGATGTAGGTGGGAGTGGGCAGATGCCAGCTGCAGTAGAAGCCCTTGGGATATGTGTTGGAGCGGCAGCTGAGCACGGGCTCCCGCGGCGGCACTGGCGGGGGGGGGGGGGGGTCGAGGACAGCATGGTCAGGGCGTTCCTGAGCCCCCAGTCCCTGGTGCAAGTGTGGGGACAGGTGGGCCCCAAAACCCCAGCTCTCCCTCTTCAACCCAACAGCAATGCCAGAGGTGGGGGTGGGAAGTGCTGTCAGCGAGGGTCTGAGGCTTCCCAGGCCACAGAGAGCCAGATGTTTAATTAAAGAAAAACAAGGGCTGTATGGAGAGGGAGCCCCCCCTCCACCTGCTCAATGGAGGCGGGAACCATGGGGAGCAGGGGGCTGCGGGCCTCAGCTCATCAATCACGGGACGGAGGTGATGTCTGGGGGAACTGGCCCCAGCCCCACGTCTCCTGCCACCTTGCGTCCATCTCCAGAGGGAGACTGCAACAGAGGTCAAGGGTGGGGGGCTCCACCAGGTCGTCTGGTTGCTGGGGTGATCAGGGTGCACTCCCAGCCGAAGACACATTCCAGGCTTCCCCTCAGGAGAGAACAAGGAACACAAGACAGCCCTGGGGGCTCCACACAAACGACAGCACTGTTCACGTGCATGTATGTGTCACAAGTGTGTGTGTGACGTGAGTGAGTGACGTGTGATGGAATGTGGGAATATATGTAGGAGGGTCCGTATATGCAGCTCACACCACATGCCTACACGTGTGACTGTGTGTGTGTTGTTCCGTTGACGTGTACTCACCCCAGCCCCAGTCCCCATCAGACCCTTTAAGAAGCCCTTTATACAGTCAGCAGCTGCCTTACTCTGGGGAACACAGAGGGCCAGAGAGGGCTGGGGACATGCCTGGGGTCACACAGCAAGCCGGAGCCACTGCCAAGCACCAGGATGGGAATACCCACCGGCATGACCACACCTACGTACTTGGGAAGTCCTCCCTGCGTTCTAACCACTCTTTTTGCTGCTGTGAGCACTCAGCCCAGCTGTCCCAACCCTCGGGTGTTGGGTAAGGCGTGAGGACAGCCGGCTCAGGTTCCTGGAAGGAGGCAGTTTCTGTGATCTGACCCAGGCAAGGAATGTCCGTCCACAGCTCCGGGGATACTGACACCTCCCTTCTGTGCCCTCCCGCCCTGCCCCCTGCCTGACAGGTGGACAGGAAGCGGGAGGGGGCAGCTCAATAAGCCAGGGATGGTGAAGGGGAGGGCATGTCTACGCCTGCTGAGTGGCTGTGGTGATACACAGGGAACTGTGGGCTCTCATCCAGGGTGCACGCGATTGTGAGTGACTCTGTGTGATTTCATGTTCATGCCCAGTATGTGTGAGGTATGTATGTGCTCAGACCCCCAGGGAGCGATCCAGCTCTGCAGCAGGAGTGATGAGGGTGTCAGACGGGCATGAGGGGGTGCTCAGGAGTGATGAGGGGGCCAGAGAGGTGTGAGGGGAGCTCAGGAGTGATGAGGGGGCCAGAGGGGCATGAGGGGAGCTCAGGAGTGATGAGGGGGCCAGAGGGGCCTGAGGGGAGCTCAGGAGTGATGAGGGGGTCAGAAGGGCATTAGAGGAGCTCAAGAGCAATGAGGGGTGTCAGGGGGCACAAGGCCAGCTCAGGAGTGATGAGGGGGACAGATAGGCATGAGAGCAGATAGGAGTGATGAGGGGGTCAGAGGGGCACGAGGGCAGCTCGTGTGTAGCAGGCAGAGTGGGCGACGGCGTGGGCTGAGATGTCTCCAGCCCCAGGCCTGCAGGGAGAGTTGGGGGCCAGCGGAGCCTGCACAACGGGCAACCTGCCTGCCACCCGCTGCGGTCTGCCTCCCCTGGGAAGCCTTCCTGGCGCTGAGTTCATCTTGTGTCTGTCCTGTGTTCATCCTGTGAGCCTCACATATCCCTTGCCTATCTGCCCAGGGGCACAGAGGCATGGGGGTGGGGTGGGGGGGCGGCCAAGGACACAGGAAGTGCCTTGTGGGGGCCTGTGGGCCAGGCCAGAGCTGGCAGTCACCCCAGGAGGAAAGGACATTCCGAGGTCGGCTGAGAAGCCTCCACTCCCCCCGCACCCCGCCCCACCCTCCCTTAGCCCAGGCTTCAAAGGAGAGGGCGCTGGGGGGGTGAGGACTGAAGCCTGCAGAGTCAGCTCCCTGCCACCTGGGACTCTGGAGGGCAGAGCAGGGACGGACTCGCCTCCCCATTGACCAGCTCCCTCCATTCCCCTCTGACCATCCTCCCCCCTCAGACGAGCCTCCTCTCAAACCAGTTCCCCTCTCTGACTGGCTGACTGGGCAGGTCATGGGGGGCGGTGGGGGGGCAAGGCTTTGTCTGTCATCTGGCTACTCCTGCCTGGCCCTGGGCCCTGAGTAGGGAAGGGCTTGGGTTTCCTGACAGGGACCAGGTTTCTCAGAGGGAAAAGGAGGAAAGAAAAACAAAGAAAAGGAAGAAAAGGAGTGACTCGCTGCAGCTGGAGCCCAGCTGAGGGACTGGGTGGGTGGAGGTGGGGGTGCTGTGAGAGACCAAGTGTGAGGTTGTGGGACAGTGTGCAATTAGGAGGCCTGTTGTGAGTGTGCTGCACGTCAGGGGAGAAGCTGTTTGTGAGAGACTGCAGTTGTGAGGCAGCGTGTGGAACTCTGATGGGCTTCCTGTGTGTGACTGGGAGTCCGGGCAGCTGTGTCACTGCGACTGGACGTGTGTGGCCAGATGACTGTGTTTGTGTGGGACTCGGGGTGAGGCCGTACGATGTGGGGACTGTTCACATGTCTGAGGCTGCGTGGCTGTGGTCCTCTGTACAGAGGCATGTAAACGCGCTATTGTGTGTGAGACAGCGATGGCAAGACCACGGACCTGCGATACTGTGTGTGAGACAGACCTTAAGCCTGAAGGTGTTTTTCAAACCGTGGGTGTGCGAAGGTGCCCAGTGTGTTCACACATATGAGCAGAACGCCGTGTGAGAGCATTGTGTGGGCCAAAGCCCGTGCACATGCGTGTCATGTTATCACAAACATGCACGCTCCGGGGTGCCCAGACTTGCTGAGTCGCCCCTGTGGGGGCTCCTGAGATGCCCAAATGACAGCATCAGCCTGCAGCAGGGCATCCTAGCGCCCCATGCGGGGCCGTGTGTGCGTGTGCATGCGTGCATGTACCCTCGCTGGCCCAGGGTTTGTTTGTTTTCCTCCTAATTGGCTTGTTTTTCCATGTCCAGCCCACCAAACCGCATGTTTTTCCTCTCATCTCGCCAGCCCGCCTGGGCTGGAGCCCCCGGCACGCATGAGGCCTGCCCAACGGCTCAGAGGGGAGGAGGGGCAGGCTGCCCACGCCCCTGGCCAGGCCAGATCAGGCCAGGCAGGGCGGGGTGACCCTTCCAGCTCCAGCCCTCCCAGGCCGCACCCACACTACTCCTCCTCCTCTTGCCTGGGCATTCAGGGCCCATGGCCTGTCCTGACCTTATCTCGTGACATCTCTTCTGGACTCCCAAATGCCCACCTTCCACCCATCTTTTCTCTCCCCAACTTCCTCAACCACAGGCTTCTCTTTCCGTCCCAGCAAACAGAGCTGAGGAGGAAGCAATGCTGAACCAGGGGGACTAGAGTTCCTGTCCTAACCAATCAAATACGAATATTTAAAAACTGGACAAGGAACTGTCTATTTAAAATTAGTCAATCTCTGATTTATTTCAGCTCAAAATCAGAATGACATGGAATTAGCAGTCTAGGCAAACAAAAGGATGCTACTAAAAGGAACCTTGTGGTCCTATTTCCTAATGTGTGTGTCGGGGGGTGTCCTTTCATCACCCTGGGGTAGGGGCCTCTTTAGAAGGGGGTGTGATCATCTGCCTGAGAGCAGAAAGGTGGGTCAAAAGGAAGCAGTTCAGGGATCAGCCTGGTTAAGGGGACTTACAACAGAATATTTTTATGATCAGGTTCCCTTGGAAATAGAGACACGAAAATCTTACATGTTTAAGATAAATATTAAATAATTTTTAGTCTGAATGGCCCACAAATCAGGGGTAACTCTGTCCTGTTCTCTGAGCGCTGGTGAGAAGGATAATTTGATATTGAAGGTTGCCAAACCCAGTCTCTTGTTACTAATATAAAGTGACTGAAACAATCATGATTAATGTCCCCTGTTCCTCTGACCAACCCTAGAAGGAAACAAGGCAATGCGAGATAAGTACCTGTTACTAATGCTACAGCCAATTCATGGCCAGCACCCCTCTGACAGGCAGGGCCTGAAGAGTGGTCAGCGCTATACAGAAAAAGTCTGGGCTCTGGTCACAAACAGCAGCTGTGGGCATGGCCTGTGGGCGTGGCTACCGGCCTTACTTCTAGACCCAATCTCCCCTCAGTGACCTCTCAAAGAAACTCAAGTAATTGGGAATGAGGGCCGGAGTCACCCAGGCCTGGCCATCACAGCCAGCTTTGTCCATCAGAAGACTCCTGGGGCTCAAGCTGATAAGACACGGGTGTGGGTGGCTGGTGCCAAGTTGGCCTCATCCTCCCTGCATGCCACTCAGCATGTGGCCTCTTTCCCCATGTGAGGGCCCAGGGCTAGGCTGCGTGGTCCACTTCTAGTGTACCCTGTGGTGGGCCAGGAAGACTCCAGTGGGCAGGAGTCACTCCACCCTGGGCTTGCGACTAAGATGTTTTGTTATGACTGCCATCTCTCCAGTTTAAACATGTAAAAAGGCTTTTCTGTGGGGAAAGGAACATCCCTACCAAAACATACTTTCCCCTCTCCTCTGGCCCCACTGATGGGTCAGTGTTTTCGTGGAGGACGCTGAGCAACCCTTCGGCCTAACGTTTCCCATGGTTGTCCACGCCTATTGCCTGACGATGGGGCAAGGACCCGCTCTCAGGCCCCTCAAGCATCTCTTCCCCTCGGCAGCTCAGAGGGAATAAAGAAAGCAGCTCCAAGGGAGTAAGTAGAGTGGGGTGTATCGCCCAAATGGGATTAGGCCAGAGAAGCCTGAATCCTTGGCTCAAAAAGAAAAGAAACGAAACTATGTTCAGAGTATTTATTCTGTCAGTTGATGGCTCTGGCTGAGCACCAAGGACCTGCCCAGCTGACCCTCAGCAACACTGATAACCTCCTCCTCCCGAGCTTCCTAACACCTCTTCTGAATCGCACTCACTTGCTCCCCCTTCTCCCCTCCTGCTGGGCTCCTTCTGATCTCCAATCTCTTTTTGTGGCTCATTTCCTTCGATCAACCCCTTTTACAGCGGGTCCTGGGTCCTCTTCTCTCCTCATCCCACAGCCTCACCCTTGACCATCTCATCCCCTCCCAAAGAATTAATGCTGACAAACCCCCCCACCTCTCAATTCCCATCTCCAGCACAGGCCTCTCCCTGAGTCCCAGAACCTCAGATCCATTGGCTACCAGCCATCTACTCCTGGTTGTCCCCCAGGGACCAAAACCCAACATCTATAGCAGATGGTGCCGCAGATCCCTCACCCGTACCCGCTGACCGCCTCTGCAGTTATTTGCCTAAGAGCTTTCTTTGGCCACCAAAACCTGCATTGCCTGCAGGGGCATCAGGCCAAAAGTGCTGGGGAATGAAAGCCTCCCCGCCCCCGCCCCCACTCCTCAGTGTGTAAGCATCCGGGCTCCCTCAGCTCTCAGGCAGGAGAACTCCAAGGCACTTGCTCTGCCTCCTTAGCTCCCAGAGCTCCCCCAGAAGGGTGCCCAGAAGCAATGGCTAGGTAACTCCCTCTTTATTGGCTAACTTCACTTCCTTTTCTCTATCATTCTCCCATGCCCTAATGATGTTTCTGTCACCTGCCAAATAAACTACTTGCCTGCGAACTATCATCTTGGGTTCTGATTCCAGGGAAAGCCAAACTGAGACACCGCATGAACAGAACACACTGTCTCCTCCTCCAGCTGACCCCTGCACCTTGTCTCCGTTGCAGCCATCGGTCCTACCAGCTGTCTTGACTCTTCCCACTGTCCACTCTCCCACTCTCCCTACCTCCAATCCATCAGCGACTCCTGGAGGCGAAATCACTCTTCTCAGCTTCCCAACCCCATGTTCCAGTCCCAGGTCCTCCTCCACTCTCTTGCATCCCAGCAACAGCCTCCTTCCTGCCCCTTGCTTTGCCCACCCACCTGCCAGCCCTGCAGGACAATGAGAAAGATCTTTTAACAACGTGACCCTGATCATGTCCCTCCCCTCCTTCAGCTCCCTTCTGCCATTTACACCAACCCAAGTGGCTTTCCCAGGCCCTTTCAGCCTCCGAGGACTATGATCACACTCAGCTCTCGGCCAGAAAGAACTTTTTCAATGTATCTTCCAAATTCCCCAAGTCTCCACGTACCTCCCACTCCAGAAAGCCTTCCTTCTTCCCCGGGGCCTCCTGGACTGCCCACACCTCTCCCAGCACCACCAGATATCCCATTTTCTCCCCCAAGGCCCTCGCATCCAGCCTCTGGGACAGTATGCACTGGAACAAAGCCAACCCAGCTAGGAGCTGTGACCTAGGATTCCTCCCACCAGGCTGCACATGGGCTGTGCCCTGCCAGCCCTCCTGAGCCCATCTTGTCATAGGGGACAGGATTTCTGAGTCTAAAAGACCTCCAGTAGAGGGTGGATACCAGTGCAAAATGCCAGGGGTCTGGACTCAGGGGGTGACACTGGGCTCAGAGGTCAGAACAGTAGGCTTAGACAAGGTCAGAGGACAGGGGTCAGGACCTCCACCACCACCAGGAAGGGGATGTGATTGGGGCCAAGGGTCTGGGCCTCACTGACTCCCCCACTGAGTGAAGTGGGGGGGGGGTCACACGAGGGGTTGGGAGTCACACTTACAGCCCACATGGAGAAGCACCTGGTGGCGCAGGTGCCAGGAGTCACGGTGGAAGCAGGCGTAGAGGCCGCCGTGGCCCAGCTCCAGGCTCCGGAGCACAAGCTGAGAGCCGTTGAGCAGGTCGGGGGCCAGGTCTGTGCCATTCACCCGCCACGTCACCGCCGCGTCCCAGCTGGCAGTCCCACACGGCAGAGTCACGTCTGAGCCCAGGCGCTCGTACTGCACATGGGGAGTGTCTGTGGGGGTTGGGGAAGGCACAGGCAGAAGTCAGAGGTCACAGCCCAGCCCAGCACTCCCAGATGATAGCGAGAGCAGGCCCCCTGAGGCTCAGGGCGCGAGTGTCTTGAGGAGACAAGGGATCTGCAAAATTCCTTCATGGCGTGCAAGGGCACAAGTATGTGAGTGTCTCCAAACTTGGACATGTGCATGTGTGTCTGGGGACTGTGTGTGTGACTGAGCGATCCTGTGTGAGTGTATGAGAGCGAGAGTTTGTGTAGAGTGCTGGGACAGAAGACCTAGGTCACCTCCAGTCACCAGGTCCTTTTGAAAGCTTTCCTGACCCCCATAACCCCAGCCTCCTGCCACCAAGAGGCCCAGCCCCAGTCACTGACATCTGCTAGCCAGGCAAGCTGAGCCAAGGGGCCCCCTCCTGAACTCCTTCCTCTGTCTCTTCCCTTCTCTTCATCCTCCCCATCCTTGTGTCCTGCCTTTCTCCCTCTCCCCGACAACTCTGAACCCCCGACAAGGCCCTGTGCCCCAGCAGTCCAGGGCAGCAGAAGGAGGAAGAGTGGGCACAGGAGCCCTAGGGAGCTCCTGGCAGCTGTCAACGTGGTGGTGAGGCAGGAACTGCATGGGGTGCGGGTGGGGGTGGGGGAGCGCAGGGACTGCAGGAGCTCTGACCCTGCCTCTCCTGCCCCCAGGAGGGGCCTGTCAGAGCCCAAAGCAAAGCCCGGCCCTGGCCTCAGCCGCCCAGGCATGATGGACAGAGCCCAGGAGACTGGAGTGGAAGGGCGGAGGGGGCAACTGTAGAGAGGAGAGCGAGGTGGGGGAGGCAGTGGGACAGAGAAAGTCCTGGACACCGATCTCCAGACATGGCCGAGCAGCAGGGCACGGGGAGACACGGGGAGACATGGGCCTGCCCTCCTCATCCCGCCCCTCAGCCTGGAAAGATAGATGCTTCCCCAGACCTGAAGTTCTGTGCAGTAAGGGTGGGAGGGGCAGAACAAGGGGGCGTGGGGGGAGGGGGGGGCTGCCTGATCCCTCGTTAACACTCCCTCGGTCTCCCCTCCAGAGAGCCACCCTGCTGAGTTGGGGGATTTTCAGAGGCAATTCCTGTTAACGAGCCAATTAAGTTGGGCCAGTGGCCTCTTAATTAGACTTGTTAACACCACTGGGGCCGCAGGAGGTAGGGATCCCCCTATGCTGCCAGCGGCCCCCTTCCCCTCCCTCACACACCCCTCCCCAGCCTTGCTTTTCTCTGGGCTGGAACATCTGTCCCCAGTTGCTGCCTCTGTGGCCCTCCCCAGGCCAGGATCCCTGTGTGTCTGCAGGGCCCCGTCCTGCCCCTCTCTGAGCCTCTCTGTCCCTGTCAAAGGAGAGAGAAGCAGGAAACCCCGCCAGCCCTGACCACTTGTCCATGGGGCCTGGGACCAGCCGAACAGAGGATGAACAGGCGGAAGGGCGGTGGCTGGGGGGGACCTTGGAGGCTGCAGCTGTGAGGCTAGAACAGAGATTGACTGGGGGCCTCCCTCTGACCAGAGGCCCAGGGTCCAGGGCTCAAGCCATTGAGCCCCCCTAGTCCACCAGCCCTAGCCCCCGAGCCTCTCTCCAGCCTCCCTTCCAAAAACCTGGAGCTTCCAGGAAGCAGGCCAAGCCCCTCTCTCTGCACACCGCCCCCCACCCCAGTAGAGATTCTGCATCCAGCTGCCTGAGGAGGAGGCTGAAAACTGACCGTGGGGGGTCAGGAAGAGTGGGGGGAGAGGGGCGTGGTCATTACGGTCCCCAGGGCACTGCAGCGACACTGACCAACAGAGGCTCAGGACTCATGTGGCCCCAGCATGGCTCACTAATACTGGGGCAGGCAGGAACAGCAGCAAGAGAAGGACACCCACCGACGGCACAACAGATGTGACGGCAGCGGGGTAACACAGAACGGGGCAACCCTGTCTGCCTCACAAAGGAAATGGAAACACACAAGCTGACAATAAGGACAAACCAACCATGGAAGGGCAGGGCAGGAGGAAAGACACGACAACGCAGTGACAGGTGACCACCACAGGCCACAGCGCAGAGGCAGGGGAAAATGTGAGGCGACCCTCACGGCATCACAACTGCTGCAACACACGCGGCCACGCCACAGCTCCAAAGATGGCCGTGATTCAGTCCTTTGTCTCTGGACAGCTCCCCCCACCCCCTGCCCCATGGGTGCCCCTACTGATGTGCTGTCCATTTCAGAAATTAAATCAAGCCGCAGGGGGAGGATGGGGTTCTTGGCCCTGACGCAGTGACAAATGCTCCGAAGGAATCAGCTGTGAAAAGGTTGTTAGAAGCCAGGATAAGAGACAGAGACAGGATGAGGTCATGGACACGGGGAACGCACAGGGACAGAGCCGACGGCTCCCTCACACCTGTGCACACAGGCTCACATGGGGACCACATGCCGGAAACAGTCCCCCCCCAGGGTGTCCTCAGCAACTTCACATCACCACACACATAGGATGAGGACCGTCACCATGAGAAGAGCACGCACACACAGGACAACCATCCACAGGTCAAGGCCACGCTGGGACACTGTCCCATGCAGGGGCGTGATGATGACATACGTGTAGAGGAATGGCACTGTCAGCGAGAGGCACAGTTACACACGGACACATGGTCTCACACACAGAGACACAAACACAGAGAGCAGACACAAAGAGAGACAATCATGCATGGTGGAAAGTCTCAGCCACAAGGACACAACTGCTCACAGGCCACAGTCACATACTGGCCACGTTGGACATGGGGCTCAGCCCACAAGGATATAACCACAGAGAAATGCACTCAAACAGGGACACAGCCTCACCCACACAAGAACACAGTCTAGTGCACAAGGACAGTCTCACACCCAAAGATGCAGCCTACGTCCCCCACAGGGCAGGGGCCAGGCCACTGGGAGAGGCCACCGGCAGGCCTGGGCTGGTCAGGTCAATACAGGAGCCCCTGGCATGCCGACTGCAGGTGGGGCTTGATGTGCTGGCCTGGTGGTCCCTTCAGTCCCTACCCACTGGGGAGCAGCCCTGAGGTAGGCCAGGATCTCTCTGGGCCTCAGCATTGGGTTCACAAGGAAGAGGCCACGGGAGCCTTGACCTACTGAGCTCTGTGAACCCACAGCCTTGAGGGTCATGGAGCTCAGTCATCCGGGCTTGCTATGTGCCTGGGCCCTGCCTTCTCTGCTTCTACCTGGGCCAGCTGAGGTAGGGGGCAGGACACAACTAAGGGGGGAGCTCCCTACACTTGGAGCCTCATTCGAGGAGTTTTGAGGTCAGAACTTGGGCTGATGTGGCCACCTGAAGTGCTGCCTCAAATGCAGATGGGCTAGGGGTCACGTGGTCACCCTTCCCACCAGGGGTGCCCCTGTCTCTGCTCTGCGTGTTTGTGTTCCTGTGAGGAGGACACACCTTGCACTGGACAAGTGGTCCGGGAAGGGGAGGAGGCTATCAATGGCCCCGCCTGAGCACCCCCCACCCCTCCAGCCATCCCAGCTCACTGGTAGGCGAGCCTTCTCCCACTTATCCTGCCCATCCCCTCAGCGTGTTCTGGGGCCTCCATCCCTGTCCCCGTATTCCTTCTAGGATAAACGAGGGGCATTCTTACCCACTGTCTCTCCCAGGGCCTCCCACTGCACCCCCCATAAACCTGAAGGGACCCCACTTCACTGGATACTGTACAGGGCCCTGCCCCTGGCTGCCCTCAATGTAGTTCCTCAGTTGTGTCCAGCTCTTTGTGACCCCACGAACTGTAGCCCACCAGGCTCCTCTCGTCCACGGAATTCTCCAAGTAAGAATACCAGAATGGGTTTCCATGCCTTTCTCCAGGGGCTCTTCCTGACCCAGGGATCAAACCTGGGTCTCCTGCATGGGAGGCAGATTCTTTACCATCTAAGCCACCTGTACCCTGTATCCACACTAGTGGGAAGAGGATCGGACAATCTTCAGCCAGAGATGCCATCAGCATGAAACCACCCAGCAGTGACTGGGGGGTTGTGCTTTTGGGGCAATGTCAGTGGGTCACCCCGTGTATCAGAGTCACATGACTCACGTTCATGTATGACGATGCCAGCACATGGCAGTATGTGGCTCTTGGGTGGGTGCATACAGTTATGCCAGAGAGGGTCCTGCTCAGCTCCGGGAGCGCCCCTCACCCCCCACCCGCCCAGCACTCACCCTGCGGACTGTGTCTCTGGGCGTAGACCACGGCAGCAGCGGCAGCGAGCACGGCACAGCAGGCCCACGGGACAGGAGCAGCCATCTGCTGGGAAAAAAGTGGGCGGCGGGGAAAGGGGTAGCATCAGCCCAGGCAGCAGCTGCCTGGGGAGCCCCCCCGCCACCCCATTCTCAGGGAAGACTGGGAAATCCCAGCCCTAGGGCCAGGGCACCTTGACCCCAAGCGCCCTTCTTAATGGAGCTCAGGACCCTCTTCAAGTAACAGAAAATAACCTTATTGGCATCTGTAGGCAAAGGTTTGCTGAGATGGTAGAAGGCAACCTACAGTGGTTTGTTGTTCGATAAGGAAGCTGGCTGCAGGATGTAGTCAACCGCAGATGAGTTATAGAACACTGGTAATGCTAGGGCCATTTTTCTAGAAAAAAAATAACTTTACTGGTGAGGTTAGCTAATTAGCTATAAACACTGCAAACTGAAAGGGTAATGCTTTAACTTGACTGGAGGTCTATACATCTCCAAGCTGCCTTGAACGGAAGGCCCCTGCCATGCTCATGGGGAGACTCTGGGATCTGCCCTACCACGTTACCCCTACCTGACCCCCTCCACCCACAGGTGAGCCTTGCCCGGCAGGGCTCTGGGAAGTACAGAGCAGCAGGGTATCAGGGCAGTGGTACATTGTGAGCAGGTCAGATGTGGTTTCTGCTTTAGTGGACACCAGTGACCATGAGAAGGATGAAGGATTTTCAGATATATGTCCCATTTGGGGACTCCAGCCTATCGCCCTTCAGCCCAGGAGCCTGAGAGCCCCAGTCCAGCAGATGTACGTCAGTGTCTGCACACTCCCATGTGGGTACACACAGCACAGTCAGGACGTGTTTCCAGCAGCCAGGATGGATCCAGTGGCCCCTCAGTGTGTTGTCCTGCTTCTAGGATGGGTCCAGCTGCCCTCACACTGCTCCACCCCAGCACACACCTATATCTAAGGAGAGGGAAACAACCATCTCCTGCCCAAGGGGTTCCAAATCTCTCTCACTCCAGTCTTGAAGAGAGACAAAGTTCTGTCAACAAGACAGAAGCAGAGATCCAGAGACAGACCACTCCCAGACACTCAACCAGGGCCACTATCAGAGGTACAGTCAGACACACAGCAAAGACTCTGCCCCCAACAAGAGACAGAGCCCCAAAGAAAGAGCCTATACACAGGCTGGAGAGACTGTGTGGGGCACAAGCCAGAGAAACAGGTACATCAACCAGATAACCAGCCAGGGACATGGCCAGAGAACAGCCAACACAGAAACACCGTACCACACTCAGCCAGATGCAGGCAGATATATCAGAGAAAGAGCAAGAAGCCCAGTCAGGGAAGCAGCCATCAGCGACACAGGCCAGGGACACTGTCAGAAACCCTGCCAGAGAAACTGCCTGACACACAAGCAGAGAAATACCAGAGAAACTGATAGACGCAAATAGGCATACACCCAGAAAAACAGCCGGAGAGAGGGCCAGAGACGCAGCCAGATGCTCAGTCAGGAAGTATCCACAGCACTCAGAACACTGCCAGGGACACTCAGACACACAGTCGGACATACTGCCAGAGACACCGTCAGAAACGCTGCCAGAGGAACAGCCAGAGACACTGCAGAGAGGGCTAGAGCAGTGCGGGTGTCAGCCTGGAGCGGTGTGGGGGTGGGGCAGTGGAGAGAATCTGACTGCTGGGGGCTCCTTCGGGGAAGGGCTCCTGCCTGCCCACGGCTGCACTTGCCCCTGCCCAGGCCAGTCTTCCCCGCTGCACCTGGTGCTCCTCTAGCCGTGGCTGCTGGAGCCCCGGCTGCCCCTCCCTGGCACGGCTCGCCTCTCTAGGCCCTGACTGGCCTCGGCAACCCCTCCCACATCTGCGACTCCTGAGGCCTTTGCTACCACTTGGCCTGGCTCCTGACCCTCAGCCACTCCCCCCTCTCCAGCTACTCCTCAGGCTTAGGAGGTTAAGACAATGGCCAAGGACACAGTCAGCAAGTGGTGGGGCCAAGAAAGGAACCCAGGATGAGCCAGCTCTAAATTCAGAGCTGGTGTGAGAGAATCAGATAAGAGGCTGGAAGCCCACCTGGTTTCTCCCCGCTCCCCACAGCTTCCCTCTGCCTTCAACCCTTGCAGGGAGCCCTCAGACCCTCCCCTAACATCTCCACCATCCACTTTTCTTCTCACAGCCAGCAAGAAACTCCACCTCAGGGCCAACCTGCTGCCCAGCACATGGGAGAGGACCCAGGGCCTGGGAGGCAGATGGGCAGACAGGGGACAGAGGTTAGATGACAGGATGGGAGTAGAGAGACAGGGTGGTCCTCTTCTTCCAGCTCCTTCCTGGTCCCAGCTGGGAGGGGCGTGGTGGGTGAGGAGAAGGCTTGGCACGAGTGTAATGCATACAAGCAAACACACACACACACACATGCGGGTCCCCACAGGGGGAGGGGTGGCTTCTTCATCAAAGTCGCCTCCATCAGCCCGATGAGTTACTGTAAGGGCCGGGCCCTGGGCCAAAGAGGCTGCAGCCATGGGAGCCGGGCGCTGCTGAGAGAGCTGCAGAGACAGGGGGATGGGGTACCAAGCAGATGCTGCACGGTTGGGGGCACCCGGAAAAGGGAGACACCCGGGAGAGGGGAATGGAGAGGGAAAGCTGTGAGCCGAATCCCTGAGGGACAAGAAAAGACCAACACAGGGAGAAATGGAAGAAGAGACACAGCAAAACACAGGGAGCACACGATACTAGCAGAGATCCAAGGGCAGCGGGAGAGACATGACCTGGAGAGAGCGACAGAAACAAGACACAAGCAGGGTCTCTGTGCCCACTGACAGCATCTCTCTAAGCCCACTCACCTCCGGCAATGTAAGGGGAGGATGCCGTCAGTGTGGCCATACTGGCGGATCTGAGACAAAAGCAGGGCTTCCAGGGGCTGGGGGGCTTCTGCCCATAAAGCCAAGAGCCTAGCCCCTAGGGGATAAGAGTGGCTGGAAACCCCACCCCACCTACAGGCCCAGGAAGTCCCAGGCCACTTTGAGTTCCCTCTTCCCTCCGAGTCCCAGCTGGACCCATTCCCAGGTAGGGAAGCTGAGGCCAGAGACATCCAGGCTACACCTCTGCCCTGCCCTAGCTCACCTCAGGTCACCCATCCCAGGGCAAAGAGCATCTTTCCCAGGAATTTTCCAAGTCCACACCCACGGCTCTGGGATAGATCTAGAGCATAAATGCTGTAAAGCCCCAGATGAAGGCTATGTGAACTGGCCCAGGCTCCATAGACCCTTCCAGAGGGCCAGCCTGGCCTCCAGCCCCAGACCCAGCAGTGAGGAGAGAGCAGAAGGCACCCCACTACCAAGTGCCCAGCAGCCCAAACCCCTTGTGAGCAGAAGCCCAGCACCTCTCCCGACACAGAAGCCCAGTGTCGCCACATACACACACACAGGTGACTCATCAAGAGACCATCCTGGCCCCCAACTTACCGTCATGTCCCACGACGACACAAGGACACCACCACACAGTAATAACAACATTCACTAAAATGACACAGCTGCACAGCTGACAATGCCCACAGGGGTACTGACAGTCACTACAGTGATAACGATGCACTGAGTGACAGTCACATCCAGTGACGCCAACAAACAGGGGGATGACACCTGTTGACACTGACACAGTCCCAGTGACAGTAACCTTGGCATCAAAGATGCAACGAGACTGCCAGTCACTCAGGCTGACAATGATGGTGACATCCACAGTGATACAGGGAGGCTGACAGACTCAGTAAGATGGACAGTCACGTCGAGTTAACACCAGCCTGCAGAAATGTTGACACCATGGAGGCTGAAAGTCTCCAGCCACGACACTGACAGAGTGACAGGCTCCGGATCAGGGATCTCAACTACCAAGTTTCTGGCTTAGGATCCAGGGCCCAAGACCCCTCTCGCCGGTCCCAGCAAGGTCCCAGGTACCCTGAGCCCTGACCCTCACAACCTGCCCAGCCGAAGGCAAAACCTGAGAAAGGGAAGTGTGAATTTGAGAAAGCCCCTATTCATCCTGCAGAAAGAGGGCAGGTTAAGTTAATCAACCCAACCCTGAGGAATCCCTGCCACATACAGGGTGAGGGTGGGAGTTCTGAGCACCAATGCCTGGAGCCCAGCTCTGACTGAGTGTGTGCTGATGTGCAATAGTGTGTTCAGAGCTTTAGGCTTCAGGGTGTTGGTTGGTGTGGGTCAGGTGGGCTCAGTCTGGCCTGGAAAATGATGAACAGCGAGGGCCTACGTGGTGCCTTTGAGAAACTGAGACCCAGTGAAGGTCACTGGCCTGGACCCCACGCCCCTGGTCTGGGGCTGGGGTGAGGTCAGGGGTGTTTCTCTGATGGAGAGCATCTGGCCTACAGCGGGGGCCATGGGGATATCTCCATGGCTTCCAGTCCCCTTCAGCAACCCCAGACTCTGGAATCCTCCAGGAAAGGGGAAAGGCACTCTCTCTTGGGGCCTCATCCCCTTCTCTTCGCCCTGCAATTGCCCTAGGGGACACATCCTGGGAATAAGGCAAGAACCTGGGACAAAAGAACCCACTGATTCAAAGGCCTGGGAAACTCTACAGGCTCCAGACCTGCAGAGAAATTAGGGTGAAGGGAGGAAGAGAGGCACCTACTCTTGGGGACAGAGAGAGAAAACGAGGGACAGAGCAGGGGCAGAGATAGGGACAAGGGCATGGTGGGCAGGGAGGCTCAGCCCCGGCTGGCCTAGGGGGAGCCCGGGAGAGACAGTCTGGGAGGGCGGGAAGCTCCAGGAGCAGGAGGAGGGGCTGAGGCCAGAAGGCCCCCAGATCCCACCAGGCCTAGGCAGCCTGGACAGCGTGGGCGGTGAGGGTGGGGGCAGAGGCCGGAGGAGTCCAGAGGCCGGGGTGGGGGGGAGGCCAAGGAGGGAGGCCTGGCCCCTGGCAGCTGGCCCGGCAGGCCCCCCGTGGGGGAGGGGGCGGGCCCAGGTCAGGGGCCAGCTCCTGGGCTGGGGCTGGCTGGCCATGGGGCAGGCTCCCACTCCCCATGGCGTCTCTCCCTGTCTCTGAGTCTCTGGTCTCTTTCTGTCTCTTTGAATCCAGACCCGGCCCTCCTCTCAGCGGCCCTCCACCCACCTTAAGGGGCACAGGACCCAGAAGCTGTGCCTGGGTTCAAGCCTTATCTCCTCTTCCGATGCCACCCCATCCCCACACACTCCAGGGGCAAGCCCCCCATGCTCTGGGGGAAGGACACTGCCCAAACATAGCGCCACTCCTCCCTCATAGAAGGGGGGCAGGATGAAGCTGAGCACCAGTGGGAGGGGGGCCAGGAGGGAGGCGGGGGGTGGGGAGCAGTCCCCCAGCTCCAGTCTCTGGCTGAGGTTGTGGAAAAGGAGGCGGCCCAACGTGAATGAATTGGGGGGGCGGTATCCGCACCTGCTATTGTGACCTCCACAGCCGGAGATGGGGGCCTGGGGGGGGGACAAGATTCCAATGGATTTTGGCAGCGGCTTGGACTCTTGAGTGCTCACGCCCCCCCACCCCCCAACCTCTTGCACCGTGGGGACCCTGAGATCAGCATGTGCGTGCCCTGCTGCACATGTGTGCTGGCGTGTTGCACGCTTCCCATACCGGGTCTGGATGGGCCACTGGGAGGTGTCCAAGAGAGATACCCATCCAAATCACACCAGCCGGGCCCACACGTGGAGCCCCAGGCGAGCCCTGTGTGCTGCCCGGTGACCTGGGTGCTGGCTCATCCACGCTCATGTTATGCAGGCCTGGACAAGAGCAGTCCTCTAGAAAGGTCCAGGCTTGCTCCCTGTAAAGTCATCTGACCCAATCCTCTGCCTCTCCAATGGGGAGCAGGAAGGGGCAGAGAAGTTCATATCCTCCCTGTGGGCACATGGGCTCTGGACAGCTTCACAGCATCCAAGATGCAAGCGCTAACCCCCCTCCCCCTAGCCCCAGTCCAGAGTCCCTCCTGGCTTCTAGGAGAATCAGGAGGATCTCTCCATGCAGAAGAGGGCCACACACCAGTCTGGTTAGGTCTAGGGGGAGCCAGGAGGCTCCTCATGGAGGAACAGACGCTGCAGGAGGTTATAGACAGCTGGAAGGCCTCCATGGAAGGCGGGGGATGGGCAGGTCAACAGGGCTGACCAAGACTTCCCTCAGCTGACAGGGGAGGGGGCTTGCAGCAGACTCACAGCAGATGAAGCAGGAAGGAGGCTGCAGAGCCTTCTGTGGAGACAGAAGGATGGACAGAATCGCTCTCCAGGCTTGGGGGCTGGGACAAAGACCTCTTTGCCTCAGCCTCTCCCACTATCCCCTACGCAGGGCCCCATCACCACTACGGTGCAGACACAACCTCGAATACATACATAGAGGTTGACACTTGCAATGTTGTGTGTATGTGGGTGCGTGCGCATGCACACACATACACACACAAGGCGGGGTGGGCAGTGCGCGTGAAGCGTCAATGTGTAACAGAAAGAACTGAAGATGGTCTTTCGTACAGAGTCTGAGTTAAGTGGGGGGAACAGAAACTTCAACTGTCTTCACGTGTGCTGTTCTCCTCAACCCCCCTCCACGCACGCACACTGCACACACTACTTCTGAGGAAGCTTCTGGTCTGCTGGGCAAAAGCAAGCCATCCTTCCTCCCCCTTCCTCCCCTCCGCACAGTGGGGAAGCCAAAGCAATCTGTTCCTGATGGGTAAACACAGGCATGAGTATGCGCGCACACATGCTCACACACACACACGCTCACACACACACACACACACACACCCGCGATCCAGGGGCAGACAACACCCGGTGCTCGCTTCACCCCAAGACAGAATGCACACTCAGGCTCTCACTACCATCGTAGAGCTCCCCAAAGCCCCCCATCTCCACCACATAGCTAGAACTTCACAGACACACCCAGGCACCGCTCTCGCAGACACTGGCATCATATTCTCCCATTACCGCCACTCATCACGGCCTCCCACGTGGACGCCCACTACCACATCCTCGCATACACTGGTGTGCATGCACACAAGAATCACAGTCAGAGTCACACACACAGACTCTCACACATATGCTCAATCAAAACAGTTCTGGCCTCACATATGGATACCAGCACACACTCAGAACAGTCACCCTTGCACACAGATACTGTAGCACCTCCAGAAACTCCGAGACCAAAGACCCCACCCCCTTCACCCTCAGCCCTCACACCTCTACACCCGGCAGTGAGAAACACACACATACACACCCAGAATAGTCACTCCCTGCTGGGACCTTGGGTTGCCAGGCCCGTGCTTAGGGGAAGGGAAGATAAAGCTCAGGGTGGCCTAACACAGAAAGGGAAAGTTTCTAAAAATCGAGAAAGCAGAACACTATTCCCTACTTGGCGCCTTTCTCTGCTCACCCTTTCACCAGCATTCAGGAATGAGGAGAGATCCTGGCCAGAGTAGAGAGGTGAGGAAGCCCCCAGCGAAGAGATGGTGGTACTGGTAGCAGCAGGAGCCAGCAAGCCCCAGAAGCCAGCCTGCTCCCCAGGACCCTCCCGCCTCCCCTCCTCACCACTTCTTCTCCAGCCTAGCTACCTGCTGTGTGAGCCCAGGCCTCTCAGAAACCTCTCTGTGCCTACAGCTGTCTACAGGGCACCTGAATGTCAGGCCTGGCTGCAGGAAGTGGGGGAAGGGGAAGGAGATGAGACCTTGACCTCAAGCCCCAGCCCCTGCCAAGGCCCTGTCATCACTGTCAGACCCGAAGAGAAATGGAGACAGCCCTGGCCAAGCCAGCGCTGCCTTAACAAACCACCAGGACAAGAATCCTAAAGCGTCCTTGGACCCTGCAGCCCCGCCCCCCATCACAAGAGAAGACGCTGTGTCGCTGTCCAGGCAGAAAGGAATCCAGGCTGGGCTGGCCAGGCCCCAACCCGGGAACAATCATCAGTGCTGTTGACGTCCTCAGCACTTGCTGCTCCAGGTGTAGTGTGAGTCCTGACGCCCCATCCTAAAGAGAGCCTGCTTGGGCTCCAAGGACCAGGCCTGGGAGGGAACACCGGGCGGCAGAGCCTAAGGAAACCAAGCAAGGCAAAGCCCAGGAAGCCAGGTGACAGGGACTTAAGGAAAGTGACAAAAGAATTCAGGCAGCAGGGTTAAGGGAAACTAGGTGACAAGGCTCCAAAGAACACAGGCTGTGGGGGCCAACGGAGACCTGGCCGCAGGGACCGAAGTTATTTAGCTCAGAGGTGGGGACCAACGAAGCCAAGCCAGAGGCCCACAGGATGTAGGAAAAGAAAGATATTGGGAGCTCATCCCTCTGTCTGGACGTCACCCCCACAACCGGGGCCTCTCTCTCAGTAGCCCCCTTCCCACCCCGGTGGTGGTCCCCTCCCCCAGGCCAATGGACACGGCCAGACCCCTCCTCTTGCTGGAGGCCTGGTCCGGCTGCAGCCAGTGGGCCCCGGCCCCATCCCTGGGACCTCAGGAAGTCCCAGTCCCTCCCACCGGCTGCAGAGGCAGAGGGGGGCTGCTGGGGGGAGAGAAAAAGAAGAGGAGAGAGAGACTGCTTGGCAGGGGGAGCGCCGAGCAGCCGCGGGGGGCGGGGGCCGAGAAAGGAGCGGGAAGCGCCGGGGCGGGCTGGCGGGCGGCGCGGGCGGGGGTGACAAGTTCTCCGGCCCCGCGGCCGCGCGGCCACTGACCTGGGTCCCCGCGCAGGCGCCCCGTCGGTGCCTCCGGCGCTCCGTGGGTCCGCCCGTCCGCCCGCGGGCATCGGGCCCCCCGGGGGTTCGGGGCTGGGGCCCGGGCGGCCCGGGGAGCAGGCGTGTCCCCCCCACCCCCGAGCGTCCCGGCGGGCGGGGGGCCGAGCCGTTGCGAGCGAGCTGGGCGGCGAGCGGGCCGGGAGGCGGGGAGGAAGGAGCGCGCGGCGGGCGAGCGAGCCGAGCGAGCGGAGGGAGCGAGTGAGGGACGGCAGGCAGTGAGGTCATCCTTTGAATCTAATTGTCTGAGTCAGGAGGAGATGTGGCACTCGAGGCAGGGGGAGGGGAGGGGGAAGGGACCCTCCCGGCTCCGGCCCACCGCCACCCCCGCCCCTCCTCACCCCTGGGGGCTGCCGCGGCCTCCCCTCCCCCGCCCGGGCCGAGTCTTCTCAGGCCAACTGGGACCAACCCCGGCCAGTCTCACTCAGGGCTGACCTCTGCTGCGAAGGGCTCTCCGTCCCACATCACCCCCAGAGAGTCTAGTCTCTAGGGGGGACGGGGAGCCCCCTCCCGGTCCAGTGTGCCTTCCTGCCTGTCTGAGGTCAGGGAAAGCCCCCATTCCACCCCAGGTCTACTTCTGCCCTCTGAGGAGAAAGAGGGAACTTCCACCAGCCTTCCTAGGGACCTTGTGCACTCTAGAAGCTGGAGTCCCCAACTATCCGAGTGACCTGCGTTGGAAATTTGGGGGAATCTGGACATTGAACCACAGCTCACCTCCCTCCCTCCTGAGGATGACAGTTCAATGCCAGCCAGTCCTCCAGTCCTGCACTTTGAGGGGCACGAGGACCCCCAGTGGACCCCAGGGTCCCCCTACTCTGCATGCCCAACACTTCAGGAGGGGCAGAAGCCAGGCCAGACATCTAATGTGCCCAGAGGCTGCTCAGGGAACAGGCCACTCCAATGGTTTGGGGAGGGCAAGATGGCAGTTGGGCCCTGGGCTTGTCAGGTGTGTGCACACCCATGCATGCACACAGGAGCACATGCACACGTGTGTATACACACACACACACACACACCCACGGGATGGTGGGGGGAGACCAGGAGGCTGGGGATGCTCACACCGACGGCCACACAGCTCTCCCATCGCCCCCATGGGGGAGGGGTGATAAATATTTAAGGGGCTTTTAGCTCTGAAGGGGCCGAAGCTAGGGGAGGGAGGGGGATCCACGATGCCTGATTAATGGGGTTACGGGCTCGGATCAATCCATCCGCCCGCCGCCTCCCTCCCCCTCCTCCCTCCCTCCGCCTAATGCGCTTTATCAGGAGACGCTTTTCTGACTTGGCAGCGTCGGGTGTTTTAAATAGACCCATTTAGAGCAGGGGTTGGGGGAGAAAGGAGCGGGGGAAGGGAGACAGAGATTGAGACAGGCTGGGAGACAGAGACGAATCAGAAGAGAGAGAGACAAGCCCGGAAGAGAGAGACTGGGAGCGGAGAGACAGAAGGAGATGCAGACACGGAAATAAGAGGCTGAGGATGACACTCCCGCAGAGGCTGAATGGGAGGGTGGGGGACGGTGATGGGAGGCCAAGGGGAAACTGGGGGGCTGCAGAGCAGAAACAAACAAAAAAGAGAGAGAGACAGACGCAGAGAGACGAAAGGAGCCACCAACAGCAAGGAGAAACCGAGAGAGAGGTTCTCTGCAAGGGCTGAGTGCTAGCCTGGGAGACAGCAGATATCTTTTATTTCCAAAAACAGTTTTTCATCCACTTTGTTAAATTAAAAAGCTGTTTTTAAAGCGGTGCTGAAGGTGCTGCTGGGGGAGGGTGGACAGAACTGCCAAGTCCTCCCTCACAGCCTCCTCCTCTGCCCCCACAGAAGCCGCCTCAGCCTTTTCCCCCCAGGGGTGTTCTCCAGCTCCCCTGCTCTCTGTGCTCCTCAGGGATCCCCAGGGACAGGGTCAGGGCATCTGAGCTACTGTTCATTGGCAGAAAGTCCTTCCTGCTGTCTGGCCTCAGTCCCTCCTGCTCCATGGAGCCCATTCTCTTGCCTGACCGCTAGCCTTCTGTTCTCCGACCCCAGTTCCGGCTCCCTAAGGTGTCCCCAGTGTGTGGGGGGTGATTAGCACAGCTCAACAGCTCAGTTTCCCAACCGGCCACCAAGCTCCTCCCAGGTGTTCCCCTCACTGTTGTGCCAATCTGAACTTCTGATAGACACCCCACTCCAAGTCTTCAGGTCCTCTGGGAACCCGGAGACTGAAGCATAACCCTCTCCAGCCTTCTAAAGTCCCTTTTCTACTCTTCAGAACCCCAGCTCCATTTTAAGTCCCTTTTATGGCCATGATGTTGTCAGCCTGGGATACACTCGGCTCGGACCCCACCCTCAACAACACCCCACTGCTAGTTCTGAAGGGTCAGCCCCCCCCACCCCCACCCCACTTCCAGGCCGGGAAAATGGCCAGTCTGTTTGGGAGCTGAGATGAAAAGCCCTGCCGGCCTTTGTGGGCCTCTGGCGGGTTTTCGACAATAGGCCCTTCCGTTCCGCTCCAGCGCCTCGATTTCTTGAGCACCCCCACCCTGGGGCTGCCAATCCAGGGGCCTTGCCTGGCCTGAATGAAAGGCAGGGAGAGTCAGGCCCAACCCCCAAGGCTGGCCTCAGAAGATTTTGGACTTTCTGACCCTCCATCCCATCTCCTCCAAGCTCAGCAGCTCCCCAGCAATTAAACCAGAGAGGTGCTTTGGGCAGAGAAGAAGCCTGACAATGAGACAGAAACATGCTCCCATATCCGGGATTCAGCCCCAGCAGTGCAGAACTCAGTTTTCTGACCTGGCTTTGCCCTTGCCTGTGTGATGGTGGGTAAGTCTCCTCCCCTTTATAGGCCTGTCATGGGGGCATGGAAAGCCTCAGGAGGAAGGAGGGGGGAAGAACAAGAAGGGATCTCAGACCCTCCTTCACTCACATCCCCAGACCTACGGCCCCCATGGCACCTGCCAGCTGCCCTGAAACTGACCTGCCTCCCCCGGGCCCCCAGCACATACCTCTTCACCAACCGCCGCACACCGAGCACATCAATGTCCTCCTCTTCCTCCAGACGAGGCTCTTCCGGAGACTTCTGAAACCAAGGGGGCGGGATGATGTGACAAGCCTGGGTTCTAGAAGGGCAAAGGGCACAAATCAGAGGCCACAGAGGAGCCGCAGACCTTAGTCAAACTCAGAGCTCATTTCACGCTCACAGCCCCACTGTGAGAAGGGGAGACTGAGGCAGGCAGCAGGTCAGTGTCCAGAGGAGAAAGAGCTGGGAGTGGTCCAGACTCCCTGAAGCACCCTTTGCAGACTTTAGGTTCTGAACCACAGGGACAAGGAGAGGCCGGAAGCCAGCGGCCTGACACCACACACAGATGCAGACCCACAGACCATCTGAAATCCCCACACAACCGGTTCACAGACACAAGCACCTCCACGTCACACACATCCTCCCATGCACACTCACACAGGGACACATGGCCCCCAGCAGGCAGAAACACACACCATCATACTGTCTTCTCCTCATCACCACTATGATTTATTGAGCATCTGTTATGTGCCAGGAACTGTGTTAGGCACTTTATATACATGATCTCATTTAATCTTCATGACTTCTCCATGAGGTAGGTTCTATTATTATTCCCATTTCACAGCTGAAAAAACAGATTCTGGGAGGTTAACTTGCCCAAGATCACACAGCCGATCAACTCCAGAGCAGAGATTTGAGTGCAAATCTCGTTCTGGAGCCCTTCTACTAGTGCAGCTTGCCTCTACAGATCTCTCCCCTGCCAGCAAAGTGCCTTTCCCAATAATAACAGGAGCAGCTAACACTTACTCAGGGCCCTTGATGAGCCAAACACCATGATAAAGACCTAACATACAGTTTTGCACCATATCACCGAAATAACCTTTGAAGGTAATCCTGGTCCCATTCTGCAGATGAGAAAACTGAGGCTCAGAGAACAAAAGCACCTTACCTTGCCCAACGTCACATGACTGGTGCTGAAGAAAGCTATTCTGAAAGTCATTGTTGCTTCTAAGACTCCAGTTACTTGAACAGAGCCCTCGACTTCTACAAGACCCTGGAAGATTCTCAGGGTCCAACTGCTCCATTCCCCACCACAACAGGTCCGAGCTGAGTCTGCCAAAGGCATGATAAGGTGCCTAAACAAATACGCATGAGAAAGGAACTCCATGTCATGTGACTCTGCCCAGAGAGGCAGAGGTACCACCAACCAGGGAGGGATGGCTGGAAACTCAAACAAGGTGTTAGGGACAGGCAGACTGGTGGTAAGAGATACAGACACACCGACAGGCCCACAGAGACAGAGACAGACAGGAAGACAGACACACGGGGCTGAGCGATGACAGAGATGGTGGGGAAAGGAGACAACAGAGGGAGAGGAGGATACAGGCTGACATGAAAAAACAGACAGATACACACTGACATACACAGGCAGACTAATAGAGAGTCATCCAACCTTCAGGAAAAGAAAACTCTGAAAGCAAAACAGGACTCATGTATAAGTGAATGTGTAGGTGAGTATGCATTCGAGTGTGCCTGTGTTGGGGGCATGCAGAGTCTGTATCACTGCACACATTACACCAGCTGCTTCTAGCAGTTTCATCTGATTAATAATAAATGCCCCATAATTACAGCCACTCCCCCCAGCCCTTCTTCCTGTTTTTTTTGTCAGCTGCCGCCAGGCCAGCCCCCTATAGACCCCAGGGCCCCCCTCCATCCTCACCTGCTGCCTTATAGAGGGCTGAGAGACATGAGCCGGGGAAGGAGGCCAGACTCCCAATCTGAAGGGGAATACCCATTTCTCTATGTTGGATTAATGCCCCATGCCTCTAAGAAAAAGGTCATGCCGTTTAGATCTCACTCAGAACCCTCCCCCAGCTCCTCTGTTCCCCTGGTATAACCCCTGAGCCCTAATATAGCCGAGGGGCCCAGGTCTGGGATGCAGAGAGATGAACTCTTGATCACTCATTGCTGAAAGAAGTCTCCATTCACCAAGTTACCTCAGTCTCAGAACCCCACAGGCTCAAAGGAGGAAGGGACCAGGACAGCCCCCCCCCAACCTCATCATTCCCACCCCAGCAGCGCCAGAGTCTCTGCCCACTTGTGTACTCCCACACTTTGGACACCCAGTGGCCCTGCCTCCATTCCTGAGCCCCCTCAAGTCCACCTCCTCCCAGGCCCCCCACCCTAGCTCTCCAAGGCAGCTCTATCAGAGTCAGCTGCGGGTTTGTGCTGATCTGTTTCTAATCGCTGGGGCCTGGTTCACGCTTGCCCACCCCGCCCCCCCAATATTGATTCCATTATTTGGAGAGTCATTGACGTCAGGGACCTGGATGGGTGCCAAAACTGCGTTCTCTCAGGGCCTGGGCCAGGGCCCGGGCCAGGGCCCAGCCCCCATCCCACGATTTCACGGAGGGGCCCAGAAAGGTCAGCTCATGGGCCAAGGTCACATGACATCTGTCCTCAGAGGCTGGACTCATCTTACCTTTTGGGGATCACTGTGAGTCCCTTTCTCCTGGGGGAGAGGGGCTCCACAGAGGCCTGGGGGTCAGAAGTGAGGTGGGGACGTATAGCACAGGATGTGGAAGAAACTCACTGGGACTTGGGCTGCAAGGAAGAGCTCTAGGAGAAGGGATAGAGTCAGCGGCTCAGAAAAGGCTACCTGGGGAAGATATTTCCCTTGGTCACACACCATTTTGGAACACTCTGAAGCTGGACTTGAAATGGTTACCACTGACTACTTGATTTTTATGTCTGTTATCAGTTGTATCTCCAAGCTCTCTGAGAAGGAAATTCTTGGTGGCGCAAGATAACAGATTACCCTAAATGTTGCCATCATGTGACTAACTGGCACCACTCTTTTAGAAACCTCTGTTCCCTACAAAGGAAGGCTCTGTCTCCTGTGCAACTCCCGGCCCATGCTGCCTGCCTCAGTTTCCCCGAATTCTCTCTCTCTCTCCTGCCTCTGTGCCTAGCCCATCAAGATGCAGCCACTGCTACCCCAGCACCTCTGAGGCTCTGGCTGCACAGGGTATTTTTAGGATCTGAACTCTGTGTTCTCAGACAGACATTAATAACCAATACAGACAGTCCACGGTGCCCACAGCAGCTAAACCTCAGAAGTGAAGTGAAAGTCGCTCAGTCGTGTCCGACTCTTTGCGACCCCAAGGACTATAACGTCCATGGAATTTTCCAGGCCAGAATACTGGAGTTGGGTAGCCGTTCCCTTCTCCAGGGGATCGTCCCAACTCAAGGATCGAACCCACTTCTGCATTGCAGGCGGATTCTTTACCAGCTGAGCCACCAGGGAAGCCCAGCCTCAAAGGCTCAGACCTGGGGTCCACTGCTTTAGCTCGAGTCCAAGAAACCCAGACTTAGAGAAAGCAAGGGACATGCTCACCACCACATGGGGAGAAAAGGATTTTCCCATCTTCTGAAAAATCCTGAAGCTGGGGAGAGGACAGAAGTGAGCTCTGACCTCTGCCACAGACCTTTTCAAGGAAGAAGCTGCCCATCCTTTGCACTCCTTCCCTGAATACAGGGAAGTCCTTCCTTTAATCTTGCCTGCAAATCACTTAGGGGTGGTTCAAACCAAAAAACAGTGTTATGCCACAGAGGCTGTTGAGTCTCAAGCCACAAACCCCGGAGAGTCCCCTCTCCCCACGGTCTGTCCCACTCAGTGTTCATTCCTCAACATTTCTTGAGCACCTAATCCCTACTGGCCAGGGAATTAGGGACATGGTCCTGCCCACCAACATCACTCAGTCTGGTTGGAGAGAAAGATTGTTTACTCAACACTGGCCTCCCACTGTGTACCTTGTTTATAGCAGAGGCAGGGTCGGTGGGGGCTGAGCCTCGTGGACCCCCGCCCCTAAGTCCCAGATTTCACAGGCAGTTAGTTACTCTGCAGCCTTGCTAAGCACTGCAAAGAAGAAGTAGAGGCAGTATACAGTGGGGCATTCTGACCTCCCTCAGGACTAAGGATGCTTCAGTCCATTCCTGAACCCCAGGACGGGCCCTTGGACCGCCCAGGAGTCACCACCCTAGTCTATTAATAGACTGGTGTTCCAGCCCCAGCTTTGAGGAGCTGGTTCCCCACAGCTGTAGGGTCCAGCTCTTGCCCACTTTTGCCCAGCTCCTCCTCTCACCTCCTTGGCTCTGGTGACCCCCAACCCAGCATGGCTCTATGCTTTGGGGGCCCTCTTTGCCCTCTGCAGAGGTAAAGAGGGGCGATGACCTCAGTGCCCTCAGCCCACTGGGATCACGGCCTCCCCAGCCCCTCCCCACAGGAAGCTAGGGTCTGGGGTGGGTGTGGTCACCCAGGGCCACTGGAGTTTACACAGCTGAGGTATTCCCCACACACACCCCCAATCCCTTGGCGGGTCTGGAGGAGGGGTCAGCTCTCTTCTCAGCCTCCTAGTTCTCTGGGACCCCCCTCCCAACCGGGCACACATGGTCCCCCCCCCCCCACCCCGCCAACCCATCTGCATTTCAAAGAAAATAGGCTCCATCTGTTTCCGATTCATTTACACTTCAACTCACCATGGGGGGGCAGAGCAGGGCGCCTTGCCTTCAAGCCCTCCACCCCCATAGGGGGGCTGGAGAGCACGTGTCCTGCTCTGGGACAAGGAGCAGTTACAGCCTAGCCATCTGAGCCTGAGAGCCAGATCCCTACTTCGTGGGGTGCTGGTGCACTGGCCTCCACAAAAAGAAGGGTATAAAGCCCCAAGCAGTGTCTTCAAGGCAGGTGGAGTCCTAAGACTGATTGTAACCTGACCCAATTGCCACCCCATCCCACCCCTGCAGAGCTACTGCTCTTTTGGGAGGCAGAGTGGAGAACCCCAGGCAGATGCTGGAGACAGGATAAGGACTCAGGCATTCCAGGAGACACTGGGAGATATAACAAAATGTGGCCCAACCCCGTTCCAGCCAGGGAAAAGGAGAGAGAAGAGGGTGCGTTCCACTCCAGTCTTCTCCTCCAGCCACCTTCTCACCACAGATCTGGGGCTACCATCTCCAGAATCAGAGATTCGTCATCTAGGAGAGGTCAAAGAAGCCAGATGTCTATCCCCCTCAAGTCAACCTTCATGCTGCTCCCATCTGAAGGATAACTGGGATGGGGGAGATGTCTTGGGAAGACATGAGTCTTACTTCCCCATACCTGACCCTCTCTATCACAGGAGGGGTACCCAAAACTATTGCACAAAGATGTGCATGTACATGGTTCATAGGGAACCCTAAGGGTACATGTCACCCCGGAACCAAAAAGCCACTCAGCTGTCCTGAGAGTGATTGAGAGCCTAGTCTCCTCTGGAAGAACAGGCAGAAAGGTTTAACTGGGTGTTTCCCACCACTCTCCACCAGCCCACAACCCAAGTAATGGACGTGACCAAACACATATCTCTTCCACTCCCCACCTCTGGAGAACACAGATCTTGTAATAGTCTCTGTTCCCGTCCCCAGCTGCCCTGAGACATACCATAAACCAGTGAAAGCATGGGTGAGTTGAACCATGAGTTCTAAGTTCCCCTGGGAGTGTGAACATAATCCTAACGTGGGTTTGAGTGTCCCAGAATGGAAAGCTAACTTGGTGTGATTCTAAGTGTGAATCCCAGGGTTTCCATGTGAATATGAAAGCCTCAAGGTGCAAGCACCAGTCTGAGTGTGAGCACTGGGGCCCTAGTGTGACTCTGAATCTAAGCCCCAGAATAGAAGCAAGTTTAATTAACTACCAGGGATGTCAGTCTGAGTGTGAACACCAAGATGGAAGTTTAGGTTTGAGTGTGAATGCTGGTCTCATTGTGCATGTGACTATAAGCCCCAGGGCTGAAATGGGAGTCTAACTGTGAGCCCCAGGATTCCCAAACAAGTCAGTACAGGCAAGAGTCCTAGTGTTCATGTGAGCCCCTGGTCTTCGGGGCTTTCTGAGTGTTAGCTAAGGTTCCCCACTTGAGTCTGAGTATGAGCACTGGGGTCGCTTTATAAGTATGGGTCCCTAAGTGATCCCAGGATGGAAGTGAGTATCTTGAGTCTGCTAGTGTGAATCTGAGTGTGAACCCCAAGATGTGAGCATGCATGTATGAACCCCAATGTCTTATGTGAGTCCTTGAGCTCAAATGAACTCCTGGTTCCCCAGGTAAGTCTGGGTGTGAGCCCCAGAATGTGTGAATCTGAGAAAGCTCCAGGGTGTCAGTGTGAGTCCCAGTGTGAGCCCTAGGACCTCAGGGAGTTCTCAGCATGGGCTCTAGGTCTCAGTATTAGCCTATGAGCCTCAGGACAGAAATGTGAATCTAAGTGTGAGCCTAGAGTCCCAATGTGAGTCTGAGTGTAAACTCCAGGACTGAAATGTATCACTGGATATGACCAGAATATAAGTGAATCTGAGTGGAAGTCCATTGTCCTGTGGTAATTCTGAGTGTGAGTCCATATGAGTTTAAGTGTCCCAGTATGAAGCTGAGTATAAATTCCAGAGCCTCTAGAAGTCTTGCATGTGAACTCTAAACTCCTACTTTTCACATAAGGCTCAGGGTCCCAGTCGGAGTATTAACCGTGATGGACTGTGAACCTGGGCTGCATGTCACCAATCCCGACCAGGAGCCCTAAGAACCAGCCCAGAGGATCTGTGTGGATTTTGGCAGTGGAGCAGGTATGCAGAATTTATGGAGACACAGTCCCCTCCACCCACCAAGCTCTGGCTAGCTATACAGCCATAGAAACATCTAATTGTTCAAGCTCCATCATCCCCACATATGCATTGGTACACAATCATACCCAGAGTTAGACACACAAAAATGCACTCAGTGTTTCAGACCCCCCGACAAACAGCAATTACAGATGCACAAACACACCCAGCATTTCATACACCCACCTCCTCCGTGATTACAGCCACAGGAATACCCCCAGTGACACAGACACAATTACATCAAGTACTACAGGCAAAGCAAATAGTGTTGCAGACACACTTCTCCAGTGGCATGCACACACACACCCAGTGTTGCAGACACAACACTGCCAGCCACACAGACGCTTCTCAAAAGAGAGAAACTAGACGGAAAGAGAAAGAAAATCCTGAATTTTCAACAAGGCGTGAAATAGTCCTGCCCGCCTGAAGCTACTGACGGGGGGAGGGGGCCAAGGGAGCGGACGAGCGCGAGATCTAGCGCTGGAAGAGAGGCTCGGGAGAGGAGAGGCTCGGAGCCGAGGAGGAGAGCTGTCCGTCTGGTGACCTCCCCGCGGCCCAGCCCCCACGCACCGGGCGCTACACTACTCCGAGCAGCACAGGGACACCCAGGCCGGCTCCAGCAGAGCCACACTAGGGGAAGACACACACCGGCAGACTCACAAAGAGGCGGGGACACACCGCAGGCGGACTCACACGGACACACAACACGGGAGCACTTACAAAGAGATTCTGGAGGAGACCCACTAAACGGAGATACATCCAGGCGGACTCACGAGGAAACCACAGGCAGGCTCGCGCCGACACACACACACACACACACACACACACACACAAGCAGATTCACATGGACACCCATATACTGGCGGACGCGCAACCGTCCGTTCACACCCCTGGGCGCTTTCAAGTCCAGATTTCTGCTGGAGAAGGAAGCCGCCTCTGGGCGCGCGGGGGTCACTACGACCCCCCAGCTCCAGAATTTTCCCAGACCCTGCGCGCGACGCTGAGAGGTGAGGGAGAACCCGGTGCTAGGGCAATCGATCCCTGCCACCTCCCGCCGGCCGACTGTCCGCCCCACCACCACCACGCCCAACCCCCGGCGCGCCCGGACGTGGGGGGCTGTTTCTCCTGCGCCCCCGCCCCCGAGTTTACGGGCAAAGTTTCCCGTGAACTTTCCTGTCCCCCCCCCACCCCAGTCTCGGGCCCATGCACGTCCCCTCTCTCTTCCCGCGCGCACGAGGGCCGCGGATCTGTCGGTCAACCCGAGGGTTTGAGGGTCCGGCCGCGCGCGCTCCGCGCGAGGTACTCACCGAGCCCTCGGGCCGCCGGGGCTCCGCGCCTAGCTCTTCGACCGCCCCCGGCAGGGAGAGAGGCAGGGAGCGCGGAGCTAGCACCGCCGCCGGATCCCGCCGCCGAACCCCGCGCTGCGCCGGCTGGAGCCACTGCCTCCGCTGCCGCCGCCGCCCGCTCTGCACCGGCTCCTCGGCGCTCGGCGGCTTTAACCCCCCCCATCCTCCTCCCTCCCTCGCGCGCTCCCTCCCTCCTTCCCTCGCCCATGTGACCGCGGGCGCCCGCCCGGCCGCGCGCGCCCTCGCTCCCCTCCCCCTCCCTCCTTGTCTCCCCGCGCCTCCGCGGCCGCGCGCCGCGACCCCCTCCCGACCACGGCCCCCGCGCGCCCCTGCCGTGGCACGATCCCTCTCCTGGCACGCGCGGGCACAGTCATCCTCAGCAGGCCTGTGAGCCCCCACTCCCCCTCACTCAGGCTGGCTCCCACTCTCCCCCGCGGGCACACTCGCCCGCAGTGGCACGCGTGGCCCCCTCGCCTTCACCCTCTCTCGGGAACGCCCTCCAGACGGCTGTAGTCCCCGTGCTTCACGCGCAGCCCGGACCGCGGGTCTGAGAAACGCGCGCGCACCCACACCCACACGCACTCCGCCGGATCCCCCAGGGCCGCTGGGCGTGCATCCAATTCCCCAGGGTCGCTCATTCACACTCCCTCGCTCACTCAGCCTTGGCCAGGTCTCCGCGGCTCACACTCCCGCACCTTCGAGCCCTTAGTGCCTTGGACGGACACCCTGGCACAGCCGGGGCCAACTCTCAGGGTTCTCCCGCCAGCATCTCCTTGAGAAGAGCTGGAGCAGGCCCTACTTTGGGCCGGAGAGGCCAGCCGCCTCCGCCCCTCCCAGATCTCCTACCGCCCCCAGCAACGACACCCCCTCTCCCAGTCTTAGACACTTACACCCCTCACACCGAAGGAATAGGGCTGTTTGCTCGCATGACCCGAAGCGGACCAGGCTGAAAACCCAGGCCCTCGCCTCCCATCAAGTCTCCGGTGACACACCGCAACTACCCCTCTCCCCTCCCCTTCTTCACCCTCACCTAACCCATCCCCGGGCACGCGGCCTGGGGAGTGACCGCCACTGGGATGCAGGATGTAGGGAGAACGCGCCCTTTTTGCCCGGGTCGGCAGTGCCAGAGCGCGAGTGCCAGAGTTGGGCGCTGGAGGTTCACCCTTCGAGCTTCCCTTTCGCAGCCTGGGCCTCTCGCGAGCTGGTGTGCTCACTTCACGCGCCCCGGGGCCTGGGGTCTGGCTATTACAGGGAAGAATTCAGGTTAGACAACCCGACTACTTCTGAGGCCACAGGAGAGCGCAACAGAAAGGGTGAATGCCAGGGGGCGGAGAACGAGTGGCCCACCCCCATCCCCACCCCTTGGATTTTTCACCTGACCTTTGACCCATAATCCCAGCTGCCTGGCCCCTCCGGGGAGCTGCGCGGGGTTTGCGGGCGGGGAGAGGGGGAAGGAAGTATCTCGCTGCTTCCTCACACCCTTCCCTAGTAGGCTGCCCAGAGCGCCCGGGCCCTTTTCCCAACAAATGCCTCAGGGACTCCCATTGCAGAGGAAAAAACCTTCCCGCCACTGCCCGGGCCTTTCACTTTTATTTCCGTGGCCGCAGGATCCCATCAGTGCAACCAGCAGGGGTCAGCCGGGGCTGGGGCCAAGAGAGGGCCAGCTGGGGCTTAGGGACACACGGAGAAATAGTGGCTTCCAGCCGAAATCAGCTCACGCCCACCCACAGTAGGTGTCTTCTATCTGGCCTTTCTGGGTCAGGAGCCTACAAGTACCCAGGCCGCGGGCGGAGACAGGGTGGTGGGCACCGGGAAGGAGTGGAGACGGTGCGACAGAATCTGGGGGTGAGGGGGGCGGCGGTTGGGGGTGTCAGGAATTGCCTCTCCTTCTGCTCCGAAACTAGGCCTGGGAGAGGCTGGGTGCTGAGGCGGGGGGCGCCCCTCCCCTCGAGGCGCAGTCTGGAGTCGAGATCTGCGGGGTTCTTGGTGGGCTGACTTGACCTCCAGATCTTCCCGTGTCCTGGACTCAGCAGCTGTCTGCCAGGTTGAGATCAGAGGGGAGATCCGCCCCGGACCAACGTGCCCTCCCCACCTAGGGGCCCTGGGGGTGCCATAGGTCGTGCCCAAGCCCGCGGGTGCCGGGGCAGGGTCCGGGCGGGGTAACCGGGGTCCGGCAGCCGGGTAAATCGCTGTTTCCGAGGATTAGCGAGGACCAGAGGCGCACGTCGGAACGGATTCCACCGTCGGTCTATCTGCAGCTTCTCGCTGCGCAGTACCCAGCGGCCGCGCCCGCTTCCCCAGGGCCGCAGCGACACCTGGCGGGCGGTGCGGGAGGCGCGTTCTCGCTCAAGCCGCAGCTCCCGCAAAGAGGCAGCAGCGTCCTCCTAACTGAGCAACGAGGGTGCGGCCCCTCTCTCCCTCCTGCCCCTGCCGCCTGGTCCAGAAGAGATTCTCCTTGCTTCTCAGCTGGGGCAACAGATTACTCGTGCTTTTCTGCTCGTGCTGGCTCCAGTGCCCTGTCTGTAAACGAGCTTCTGAGCTTTCTAAGCCTCTGTGTTGAACCCTCCTTTACCCCATCTCCCTGGCGGCAAAGCCGAGCCTCGTCGGTGGCTCTTCAAATCCCTTGCAGGAGCTGGCCCTGTCTCCTCTCGGGCTTTAATAGGCGTCCCTATCCCCTGTAGCCCCAGCCCTGCATCAGTTCCCTTCTCTTTCATTCCCACTTATCCTTAAGCCACATCCCACTTTGCTGACCCCCTCCCCCAACCCCACGCCATCTTCACCATCTGCCTCTCCTATGGGTCAGCAGGAAATAACGTCCCCAGTTCAAAGCCCTAGTGCTCTGCAAGAGACAGGGATTACAGATTTGAGCATTCTGGAAGGCCTTGGGAAATTGGAGGTGGGGGTTCTCCCTGACTCTGTAAAACTCCTCAGAGTTTTATAGCTACCATGAAAGACTTTTGGCTCCACCCTCCTCCATCCTGACCTACACTTGGACCACCTCCCACCCACCCCCCCTTTCCCAGGAGATAGCTGTGCCATGCCAAGGACATTGGGTGACAAGGACCCTTTCCCATTCCTTTGTCCTCAAGGAAAGAGAGCCCCCACCCCATCTACCTTTTCCAGTGCTCCTTCAGGAAATGGTGCTTATTTCTAACCTGTTATAACATCAGAAAGGTCCACCTTGAGGCACATACCTGGATACCCAAAATCACAAATACACATCCAGACTGTCTTACCTCCAAATGCCGGACACACCTTATTTAAAATCACATGTGCATGCGTGCTAAGTCACTCAGTCGTGTCCAACTCTTTGCAACCTCGAGGACTATAGCCCATTAGGATCCTCTGTCCATTGGATTCTCCAGACAAGAATACTGGAGTGGGTTGCCATGCCCTTCTGCAGCGGATCTTCCTGACCTAGGGATCGAACCCAGGTCTCTGATGTCTCCTGCATTGGCTGATGGGTTCTTTACCACTAGCGCCACCTGGGAAGCCCATCCATCATGTTACATACCTAGTCTCAAAGAGTGAAATGTGTATATTGAACCTCACTATGGCACACTGGGAGTCTGGGACCCCTGCCTGGGGCTGGGAGTTAGAGGTCTCAAGGACCGAACTCCTGGAATCACACACTTACACACCGCACCACACACAGACACAGTTACCCACACAACCATGTACTCAGTCACACCACATGGCACACAAGCAGAGTCACACACGCTCTCAATCACACATAGTCCCACACTGGGGTTTGGCAGGTCGGGGCGGGCTCCCAGAGGCAGTTACGTAAACGCCCTCGCAGCCCTCCCTTGCTCCCCCTCACCCCCCTCCTGCTTCCTCACACAGTGCCAGCGCCCGGGGCGGCTTGGCCGGGGCCCGGGAACAGCTCGGCCTCGCGGAGGCTCCAGGCGCCGAGAAACCCGATCCGACATAGCCCTAGGCCGAGCCAGGGAGGGGGGCCTGGAGCACCACCCCCAGCATGCTCAGGGTCCAGCTCAGCCCCCCAGAGATGACTCCCCAACACCCTGGGACAGCACCTAGGGCCCACTTACAACACCCCCTGCAGACCACCCCCTTCTGGAATCTGGATCACCACCTGAGTGTACCCTGACCCCTTCACTCTCTGGCACCGAAAAAGAGCAAATTCCCTAAAGGTAGAGAAGGGGTTAGGGCTGAAGCCATAATGGTGGTACTTAAGTATTCAGCCGGGAATTGCCGCCAGTTCTCTGGAGCCATCTCCTCTTCATCCTCACTGGGGTTCTCTAAAGCCGCTGTGGGAAAGAGATGCTTTTGCTCTTGCCCCGGGCCCCCTCACATTCACTGCCTACGGTTCCCAACATATTCTATCAGAATTCTAAATTATTCAAATAGATCCAAGGCTCCCCCATCCCCTTTGGTATCCTTCCTTCCTCCTTAGTTGGAAGTTCTAACTCCAGTCTAACCCCAGTTCCTCCTGTTTTGCTAAGAAGGAAGTTTGAGGGCAACCTGAGACCTTGGGACTGGGGAATGAAATCCCCGAAAGGAGGAAGGATTAAGGCTTAGGAAACTGCTGACAGTCAGGAGTCTAAGAGGAGAGAAGAGACTGTCTGTGTCCCCCCGCCCCCACCCCGCCCCCACCACCACCCATTCTGCAGCTCAGACTCAATTTTTCACAATAGCTTTTGAGTATCTGCCTGGGCTGCCCAGGCCCAGGCAGAAAGGGAATTTCCCCCTATGTTCTCTCTTAATGAACAAAACATTTCATGTTGAAATTCCTCCTCTGCCCCCAGCCCAGTGTCTCCAGGACCCCCCAGCCTGACCAAGCAGGGGGACCACTAAGAGGGAAGTAACAGAGTAGAGGGAAGCCCCCAGGGGAAGTGTCATTCACATTGAAGGGGGCATCTTTTTTCATGAATAATTAGGGTGACTTTTTTTTTTCACTTTTGGCTAAAATCATCCACTCCTATGGCAGCTTCCCAGAAAGGGCGGCGGGAGAGTGGCCGGCGCTGTCCCGAGGCCCAGGACATGGCCCCCCTCCCCTGGGCGAGAAGCCTTCCCTGAGTTGTTTTCCTGGTCTCTTCCTCTTGGATGTTTTTTTGATTATTAATCACATTTTCCATCCGCAGGCTCAGTCCAGACCCCCTCCCCCTGGGGTCAGGGCTGGACACAGGGAGGAGGAGCAGTCTCTAGGACAGGATGGGCAGTGACCTGGTCTTGGCTGCCCTAAAAGAGGTCGACAGCAGCATGTCACAGATCACACCTCCGCCACCCCAGGACATAGTAAGATGTTAATCAATACGAGTGGAGTAAACGAATGAACAGGTGTCCAGCTTTCACAACATGCAGCTGGTACTGAAGGCAAAGCCCCCAGTATCCCTCTCTTGATGGCACAGACAGGGAATCCGCTCAGAGAGGGAGAGTCATTTGCCCAGAGTCACACAGCAAGTTAGTACCAGAGCCAGAACAGGACCCCAGCAGTGCTGATGGTTCCTCCATCCATAAGGCAGTCAATAAGTATGTATTGAACACTTAGTATATGCCAGGCATTGACTTAAGTGACAAGACAGTAGTGAACCAACCAGATGAAAATTTCTTCCCTCTCAAGGCTGTGGAGCAACTAAAACTCCACACGTTGCTGGTGGGTGTATAAGTTGGTTCAACCACTTTGGAACACTGTTTGGTGGGATCGTCTAAGCTAAACATATGTATATCCCATGACCCAGCAATTCCACTCCTAGATGTATAGCCAAAGGAAATTATTGTGCATATTTACCAAGAATGTTCTCTGCAGTTTATTCATTATAGCCTCAAACTGGAAACCACTGAGTGAATGAATAGATTGTGATAGAGTTCCAACAATGGAAAAGGACCAACTGTAGCTACACACAACAAAAATGGATAAAGCTCACAACCAAAACATTGAGCAAGGGGGCGGGGAAACAAGAACCAAACAGGAAAGAGTATGTATTGAATGATTTCACTTCTATAAAGCTCAAGGCAAAGCTGATTTACAGTGAGAGAAGCCAGAATTGCAGTTACCTTTGCTGGGAGTGGAGGGGAGCTAGGGAGGGCAGGGAGGTTTCCAAGAGCATACATAGGTATGTCAGAATTTAAGTTGTGATCTTAAGATGTGCACACTTTATTGTTTACTTTTTGCCTTTAAAAAATAAAAAAGATGTTTAAAAATCTCCTGGCCTCATGAGAGTCACATTCTAGTCAGGGAAGATGAATACTAAATAAAATAGGTAAGTGTTAAGTCTGTCCATATAAGAGTGCTGAGTCTGACTCCATAGGCCTCTCGGGGAAGGAGCGACAGCCTACGTGTCACCTAAAAGAAGCCTGGATAAGCCCCTCTGCCCTTCCCCAGAGGGCCACACTCTTTTCCCCTAGAGTAGTGAGCGCTATGTTCCGCTACCTATCTACTTGGATGGCACCTGTGAGCTCCACGAGGGTGGCCCTATGGCCGCCATCTCCAGGCACCTAGAGCTGGGTCTGCCATAGAACAGATGCTCCTACCATGGGAAGCAGAGCTAAATAAATGTCGAATGAGTGAGTGAACGACTGATGCAAGCAGGAACTGGGGAAGTCGAGTCCCAGGACACAGGAGAGAGAGCCTGTCTGGATGGGTCACAACCTCCAGGGATGGGAAACAGGGTTTGGTATTCAGTAGGGGGTTGAGCAGAGACCTCGAAGGCAGAATGAGGTTTTCTGAGTGGCTCGGAGACCACATCCTGAAGCACCTCTGGTGCCAAGGCCACACAGGCCTGAAAAGGCATAAAGTAGGTGAGGAACAGACCCAGATTTGCCTTCTAGTGGGAAAGTTGAGCCTGCCAGGAAGAGGATGGCAAGAAAGTCTAAGACTGGAGGTGGGGCAGCTGGGGAGGAGGTGTTAGCAGTGACCAGTGGGAGAGAGACCTCCATCCTGATTAGGGGCAGGGCCATGGGGCAGAAGAGAGAATATGGGGCTTTGGAGGAGGCAGGGAGCATGGGCACTCAGATTCATCTTCTTCATCTGCTCCCATTACCACTGGAGGGAACCGCACCCCCTCCCCACCCGTTGCCCTATACACAGAGAGCAGGATCCCCAGACACTCAGCGTCCAGGGTCTCCTCTCCCGAGGTCCCGAGGCCCTGGTGATCCTAGACTCTGGGCTATCTGGAAAGAGAAGTAGATGGTCAGGGATGGGGGAGAGGATCCAGAGCTGGTGGGGAGAGAGGGACAGAAGAGGACAGGGCAACTAGGGGTTAGCCGCTCTGTGTGTTGGAAGGTGGGAGCAAGAGCAACAGACTTGCACAATCACAGATGCAGATTTTCCTCTTGTGTTGCAAAAAATGTGCATGAAACTAATTCCCTGCTCAGAAACACCCACCCCCATGGGCCCTGATCCCCCTCCCCTCCCTTTCTTCACAGGGGAGGCACATGTCCTTAAGGATTGTCCCCCTGGAGTGCCAGCCCAGAGTCTGCCCTTGATCTGTGCTGCTGTAGAGGTGCCTCCAAGATAAGAAAGAGGGCTGGGATTTCCAAACCAGACTGAGGGCCATGTGGCCCCAAGACCAGCTCCCTCCCTTCATCTCCCAAAGCTCCATTCCTGGACAGCCTGTGATTCCCTGGGGCAGAGGGAAAGGGGAGAAAAGAGGCCCCACTTTCCCCCCAGAAACTCAACTGCGATGATTCAGAAGATAGAACAGGATTAGAGATTTGGAGACTGAATGCCAGAGACACCAAGTCCCAGGGAAACAAACAGAGGCAGCAGGGGAGTTCAAGAGAGAAAACTGAATTAAATTCACCTCAACAGACATTTATTAGCACCTATTGTGTGCCAAGCCCAGAGGGAACATTTGTGTATGGAAGCACAGAGGACTCCCAGGTTTTTGGTATGTGGCTGGGAGATGATGGTGCTTTACACAGGGCTGGAGAGGGGATGGGGCTTGATGTGGCCCGTGGAAGGGTCTGTGGGATGGTGGCCAGCAGGGGTGTGGATGGGGAGGGCAGAGAACTTGAGAGAGGGTGGGTTGCTGGCGGGTGCAGTCCCTGTCCACAGCTCCCCGACTCTCTATGCCAGCACGTGTCGGCTGCACGGACATTCATCTCAGACTGACCTGGGCACTATGAAGGTGCTGGAAGCAGGCAGGGTAGACCAGGGAGCAGGGAAAGGCAGTGATGAGGGGGAGGGGAGGAGAAAATTGAGGCTGAAACCTTGGGAAGCATGATTAAAAGACAGAGAGAGCAGGGAAAGGGTGGTAGCCCCAGAGGGAGAAGGAGAGCCAGGAGGCAGGGTTGTCACAGGACAAAAAGGAGCCTGGTGAGGCCAAGAAAGAGCCCTGGGCTTTAGCAGCCAGGAGTCAGGGGAGGCCAGCGGGGCCAAGCTGGTGCTCTGGAGCTACCTGATACAGAGGCCTGTGAGCAGAGGGTGGGACCCCTTCCCCAGCCTCCCCTTTGTCCCCAGAGCCCTGCTTGGTCTGGCAGCACCTCTCTCAGCCAGGGCCAGGGGAAGAAGAGGATGAAAAAGCTCCCCCACCTCCAGACTGCCATCCCTGTGCCCCTGGACTTCCCAGGAGGGTCCTGAGCCCGCCTTGAGCTTGGGAGCCCGAAACAGTCTGGGACCCTTGGGGACCCTGAGGGTAATTAAAACCAGGGCTAAGACATTAGAAACCATAACGCCGACTCCCCGGCTCCCCCAGGCTGGCTCCTGGTTTTCTTCTTGCCAGATCCTCTCTGCTGCTGACAGCTCGGCTCTCTAGGCCCCCACCAGCTGGGCTGATGACCCTCCTCCACAAACCAGGGGCCTCTAACCAGAAGGCCCCCAAAGCCAGCCTGCAGGGACCTCCTTTCTGTGCTCAGACAACCTCAGTGTATACTAGGCTGATCCCCATATCAAAGCATCCCCCAATTCAAATCTGGGTCCCTTACTGCAGAAGCTATCCTAGGGTGCTGAAGGAAGACCATGGGAAGGGTTTCTTGATAGAGAAAGGAAAGAGAGAGGAGGAGACGCGGGGCAGAAGTGCCTCTCAACTAGAGGTGCTCCACAAGGGTGTGGGAAAGAAAGAATGAGTCTTCCAACCTGGGCCCCACCAAAGCCAGGTGTCAGCTGGGCCGAATCTGAAGCAGGGCCAGGACAGGCTGCACCCCAGGGTGGCAGGAAGGAGGGAGGTCCACTCGGTTCTATGGAGTTCCCCTTCCCCCCTCCCCCTGCCCTCATGTCTCTGACAACAAGGTCAGGAAGCCACATGTTTGCTGGTCTGATGGGAAGGGCCCTCCTCCTACACAGCTGTCTGGCGATTTCAGGATTCCCAAATTCCCTGGGAGTGCTGCCGTGGGAATCTGTCTCCCCCTCGATCTCTAGGTCTGCCTCACTCCTGGCTCTTCAGGGAGACCAAAGGATCAAACACCTTGTTTTTGTTTTAGTCGCTGAGTTGTGTCCAACTCTTTTGTGACCCCATGGACTGATGCCCACCAGGCTCCTCTGTCCATGGGATTCTCCAGGCAAGAACACTGGAGTGGGTAGCCATTTCCTTCCCCACGGGTGTCTTTCAACCCAGGGATCAAACCTGAGTCTCCTGCATTGGCCGGCAGATTCTTTACTGCTGAGCCATCAGGAAAGCCCCATCAAATACCTACTCCATCACTTACTGGCCTTGTGGCCTCAGGCAAGTGACTTACTGTCTTGGTGTCTCAATTACCCCAGGAGTGAAACGATATCAGAATCGCGCCTAACACCTAGGACTGTTGTGGAGATTCAGTGAAATGAGATAATCCAGTCTAGTGATCGGCACCAACCTGGTGGGTACTAGAGCCCTGTCTGGCTTGGGCTTTCTCCCCATCTATGTCTCTTCCTCTGTCTGTTGGTCCTTCTCTCCATCCGGCCATCTATATCACTCTAGTTCTCTCAGTCTTTGTCCACCTTTCTCTCTCTTGTCCTCTCCCCACATCCAGCTCTGTCCAGACAGCCCTGGTTGACTCTGCTCCAACCCATGTTGATACAACCAGCCCAGGCCGACGGAGGTGGGGTGTCCGGGGAGGTTTTTAATTCAAACATGGAATTCCCAGCAGCAGGATCACGCCTGGGCCTGAACATGGGTGAATCACAGTTGGTGGGAAGAGCGATTATGTCTGTATCCTTTCTGGAGGGGCAGGATTGGGGGCTCAGTCTGGCAGCCTCTTGGAGGAGAGGGGACTTGCCCTGACTGCACTGGCCGCCCCCACACCTGGGCTCAAGCCAGATCCCCCGTATTCAGGGCCTGTGTGGAGGTAAGGCAACCTCCCCAGAGCCCAGGACCGAAAGGGGAAGCCCTCCACTTCAACGTGGAGGTGGTTTGTGCATGTTTAGTCTCTAAGTCGTGTCTGACTCTTTGAAACCCCATGAACTGTAGCCCGCCAGGCTCCTCTGTCCATGAGATTTCTCAGACAAGAATACTGGAGTGGGTTGCCACTTCCTTCCCCACGGACTGGTCTACCTGCCCTCAAAACACTCTCGTCCACCCTCACCCCCAAGTCTTGTTCTTAGCTTCCCATAGCCCATCCCGAATCCTGTATAGAGGCATGTCTCTGTCTCAATCTTGATCTGTGACTTCTGCACCCCCAAACTTAGGCTACCAAGGATAGGAAACTGTGGGGGTTGAAGAGTCTAGGTTCTTCACTTGGACCAAAGAGTTCCTTCTTGGGAGGGTTGGGGGAGACAAAAAGTCTAGATGTCACTTTTGATCACTGTGGACCTGTGAAGGCAGAAGGTATGCATGAAATAGGTGCTCTAGAAACATAAACCAAATGGAGGAAGGGGATACAAAGGACCCCAAACAGGGAATTGGATGGCTGAGGCTGCAGCAGGCAGAACCATGAGTAGGCTGTGGAAAGGCTGCTGTTTGATTCTGTGGCTCAGCAAGGAATCTTCTCTGGGGGCCAGGATTGGTCTCAACTAGTCCCAGATGCCCCCATACCTGGGTCCCCGCCAGGCCCCTCACGTCAACCCTTGGGAATAGGGCCAGGGTTGAGGTCAATTCCCTATTCCCAGTGCATCATTGTCTCAAGGTGCCCGCCAGCTTCGTGGAGCGGGAGCTGGAGCTACAGATCCAGAGAGGGAGACACACCAGGCAGGGTCACACAGCAGGCAGAGGCTGGGAGCCCTGATGTCCTGGCAGCCAGCCTGGGTCTGTCACGGGGATCCTGTGCCAACACTGTGACAGGGGCCAGACCAAAAACAGGCATTTATGTGGGGAGAGAGCCGAGGAATCCTTGAACATGTTGGCAGCTGGGCCAGGGCTGGAGCATCCCATCAGGCAAGGACAGATGTGCAGTTTCCTGTCTTTCCCATCAGATGGAGACGAGCACTGGGATAAGGGGTTCCGAGAGGCAGAGCACAAGAGAAGAGAGAGAGAACCTTGGGAGAGAGACCAAGAAATAGACACAATCAGAGTCAGACACAAAAATAGAGATATGGAGAAATAAGATGTGAGTCAGAGACACAGAGATAGGGAGATGCAGAAGGAGGGAGAGCTAGGGAATTAAAGACACAGAGACCAAGATTAGGCAAGACACAGAGTCAGAAAGAATTGTCTTCGAGTCTCAGAGGAACCGTGACACAGCGTCAACAACATACAGACATAGACAGACACTCAGAGACTAGGGAGATGGAAAAGAAAAACAGGAGGGAGAAGTAGAAATGAAGATGATGGGGAGAGAGACAGAAAGATCCAGAGAGGCAGAGCAATGGAGAGAGGGCAAGGCAAAGGGGGACAAAGACAGAATGAGGCAGAGTGAGGTCAGCAGCAGGCATGGGGAAAACAGGTGACAGAGGAGAGTCTCCCGGTCTCCAGTCTCTCCAGCCTGGTCTCTCCAGGGTTTGGACCCCCCATCCCCTTGCTATTCTCTGGTTTCCATAGAAACAGGGAGGGCAGCGCTGAATTTGCATATATATCTACATCCTTTCTATCTGCATAATTCAACAGGTTTCCGTGCATATTCATGAGACCATGAATGAAGGTGACTCTTCCAGTCCCTGCTCAAAACCTGGCTGTGACGCCCCCTGGCTTGCAGTACACAGGCATGGCTCCAGGCCCAATCTCACAGGCACTGACTTGTCCCTGCCAGACCCTGCTAACAACATTCCCTCTCACCCTGCTCCCCAAACACTCCCCCTGTACTTCCCTACCTCCCGACCTTTCCTCAGGTGAGGCCCCTCTGCTTTCCAGGGACGCTGATATCCTTTTCTCAGCATCAGTCCTGCCGACAGTACACACGCACACAGGCACTTCGCACACTCACTTGCATGTGCACACATGAACTCTGGTGGAGGGGGCATGACAGCGAGGGAGCAGTGCTCACCCTGGTTCCCTGGTGGAGGAGACCCCTCAGTCACACTCCCATCTGGAGTCAGAGAAGAGAGTGCATGAAGGGATCACCTTCAAGAGGCTGAGGTCTAAGCAGAGCTGAAGGCCACAGATACACCAACAAAGAGGGACCTAGGACATTGTGGCCTCCACGTGGAAACTGACAGAGACCTGCAGTTCTGGAAAGAATAACCCGCAGTTCTGGCAAGAATAACCCGAGGAGCTAGAACAGAGCCTGAAGGAGTCTCCAGAACAGAAGGACTGAGGTGGCTCAAATGGTGGGGGAGAGGCTGCCTAGGGACAAGAACCCTTTCAAAGTGCCGAGCCTTGAAAGCTCTTGCAACCTGGGCAGGGCTTCTTCAGGGCCTTCTCCAGCCATAATTTTGGCGTCACCATCTCTCCTGGATCCCTGCAGCAGCCTCCTCACTGCTCACTCTGCCCTGTGCCCTGAGTCCACGTTCCACCCTGCAGCAGCCAGAAGTCTCTCTGAAACAGCAGTCAAGTATCCCCCACCACTCCCTCCTCTTCACCTTCAGAGACTCTCCATCACTCTCAAGAAAGCGTGCAAGCTCCTCAGCCAGGCACTTGGGCCTTTCCAGTCTGGCTCCCACCCATCTCTAGCCTCATTCCTCATACTCCCTGCTTTGAATTTCACAGTCCAGTGATCATTTCTATGCTCTTCTCACTTCTATGCCTTAGCTCATTCCTGCCCTTTACATAGAACATCCTTTCCACTCTTCTTCCAGATTTTTTGGGGGGCCATGCTACATGCCATATAGGATCTCAGTTCCCCAACCAGGGATCGAACCTGCATCCCATGCACTGGAACCATGGAGTCTTAACCACTGGACTCTCAGGATAGTCATAACTCTTATTCGAGATCCTACATAGGCACTACCTCCTTCTCTTTGAAGCTTTGCCTGTTCCTAAAGACTGGATGAGGGACTCTGAACTCCTGAAGTCTAATGAACTTGCCTAATTTCTATACTCATCACACCAATAATGAAATCACTTATATATATGACTTAAAGCCCTCATGGGGCTGGAGCTTCCAAGCCCAGTGACTATATTTGTCACATTATGGGTGATAATTAGCTATTTGTTGAATAACTGAGAAGTCACTAAGCCTGTGCTAGGTTGCTTCAGTCGTGTCTGACTCTTTGCGACCCTATGGACTGTAGCCTGCCAGACTCCTCTGGGGATGTCCATGGGGATTCTCCAGGCAAGAATACTGGAGTGAGTTGCCATGCCCTCCTCCAGGAGATCTTTCTGACCCAGAGATCAAACCCAAGTTTCTTATGTCTTCTGCATTGGCAAGCGGATTCTTTACCACTAGTGCCACCTGGGAAGCCCTGAGAGGTCACTAAGCCTATGGAAGGCCAAATTTCAGGCCTTGACTACCCTCTCTGTGTCCTAACTGCACAGATCCTGCAAAGGGAAGGAATGCGCTATTCCTTTGCAAATGATGCCATCTTGTGGACACACTCAAAAGTGCAGCCAGACATTACCTGGGAGTGGTTCAGTTCAGTTCAGTGGCTCAGTCGTGTCCGACTCTTTGCAACCCCATGAATCGCAGCACGCCAGGCCTCCCTGTCCATCACCAACTCCCGGAGTTCACTCAAACTCACGTCCATCGAGTCGGTGATGCCATCCAGCCATCTCATCCTCTGTTGTCCCCTTCTCCTCCTGCCCCCAATCCCTCCCAGCATCAGGGTCTTTTCCAATGAGTCAACTCTTCTCATGAGATGGCCAAAGTACTGGAGTTTCAGCTTTAGCATCATTCCTTCCAAAGAACACCCAGGACTGATCTCCTTTAGAATGGACTGGTTGGGAGTGGTTATGTTCTGTCAAACCGGGGCTGATCCTGGAGCTCCAGGCAAATGGTGGGGAGTGAGGAGCTAGGCTCTGAACAGGAAGTGTCACTGGTGTCCTTTGAAAAATCTTGATGAGCTCTAAGCAGAAAGAATGGCAACACCAAAGGCTCAGAAGCAAGACCAAAGGCTCAGAAGCAGAAAAATCTCATGACAAGTGGGAAGAGTAGGGAGTTAGTGTGGCCAGAGCCCAGGGTCCAAGGGGACTGAGTCAAAGTCCTTCTTACTTCCAAGACTCCTGGATGGAGGGCTAAATTAGGATCTTGGGATTAAAACACATCTGCAAGCTAAGTCGGGTTGTGTTCAGTTGTGTTCAACTCTTTGCGACCCCATGGACTGTAGCCCACCAGGCTCCTCTGTCCGTGGGATTCTCCAGGCAAGAATACTGGAGTGGGTTGCCATGCCCTCCTCCAGGGGACCTTCTTGACCCAGGGATCAAACCTGTGCTTCCTGTGTTTCTTGCATTGCAGGCAGATTCTTTTCCACTGAGCCACTGGGGAAGCCCTGAAGACTCTTGAGAGTCCCTTGGACTGCAAGGAGATCCAACCAGTCCATTCTGAAGGAGATCAGCCCTGGGATTTCTTTGGAAGGAATGATGCTAAAGCTGAAACTCCAGTACTTTGGCCACCTCATGCGAAGAGTTGACTCATTGGAAGACTCTGATGCTGGGAGGGATTGGGGGCAGGAGGAGAAGGGGACAACAGAGGATGAGATGGCTGGATGGCATCACCAACTCAATGGACGTGAGTCTGAGTGAACTCCGGGAGTTGGTGATGGACAGGGAGGTCTGGCGTGCTGCGATTCATGGGGTTGCAAAGAGTCGGATACGACTGAGTGACTGAAATGAACTGAACTGATAGCTCCTCCAGTCATATTGTTCTGAAGTCCCCACTTCAAGGGTACTCACTGTGCATGTCATCTCTCAGGCAGGTAGTGAGAATGCTCAGCACATTCTATCCTGGGTGGTCCCACCTCCTCAACATACCCATGATCGCCCTCCCCAGCCTCTTAAATTCCTCAACCTCATCTTCAGTGACTTTCCCTCTAGACCACCAGGTATCTACTCTCATGCCCACTATCAAATCCTGCCAGTTCCTAAAACTCTCAAACTCACTGATTTAATTTCATCCTTTGGCTACTATGAAGTGTTGAATTGCATCCCTCCATAAATTGCATCCCTCCATTATGTTGGAGTCCTAACCCTTAGTACCTCACAATGTGACCTTATTTGAAAATAGGACCTTTACAGAGGTAAGTTAAAATGAGGCCATTGGGATGGGCCCTAGTCAAATATGACTGGTGTCCTTATAAAAAGGAGACATTTGGAGACAGAAACAGACACAAAGGGAAGATGGATGTGTCTAGAGTAAATGTGAAGACGGATGTGAAGACGGATGACTGGAGTAAAGCAGCCAAAAGCCAAGACCAAAGACTTCTGGCACACCGGAAGCTAGGAAGCATTAAGGAAGGATTCCCAGGCAGGTTTCAGAGGGAAACGGCTCTGACACCTTGATTCGGGGCTTCTAGTCTCCAAAACTGTGAGACAGAACAGTTCTGTTGTTCTAAGCCACCCAGTTGGTGGTCCTTTGTTATGGGTGCCCTAGAAACTGGTACCACTATGATGAAACTGAAAGTGAAGTCGCTTAGTTGTGTCCAGCTCTTTTCAACCCTGTGGTCTGTAGCCCACCAGGCTCCTCCGTCCATGGGATTCTCCAGGCAAGAATACTGGAGTGGGTTGCCATTTCCTTCTCCAGGGGATCTTCCTGACCCAGGTATCGAACCTGGGTCTCCCACATTGCAGGCAGATGCTTTACCCTCTGAGCCACCAGGGAAGCATACAATACTCTGTCCCACTTCTCTCACATAGTCTACCTCACTCCACCCCATTTTTATAAGGACTTCTAGGCCACTGACCCCTGCCCCTTGCTAGCTTCACTTCTTTCCTGACCTAGGTTGGATTCCTTGGACCTTCTTCACATACACTCTCTTGCCAGTCTCACTATTCCTGCTTCCCCTGAGTCTTCACTTGGCCTGTGGGTGCTGCTGGAGTGCACTCTGACTGATGATATTACAAGTTCATGGGGCTTGTACAAGCTCATCTGGGCTTCTAGCTCTGCCTGGTCATCCTCCTATACCTCACTAGCTGTCTTCCCCAGTTGAAACAACTCTCTACCAGCCTCCTTGCTCCACTCTCAGCAGCAGAGCTGGACTTCTGCTTTGAGATTAGAAGCCTCTGAACTCTGAACTCCATGTCTCACCTTTACCTCTATACCCACCTGCATGCATAGCCATCCTCAACTCTGTCCCTCCTGCTACAGGCAGACATCTCTCCTCTGCCCTTTGCGAGGCCCATGCCTCCCCGCTCTAAGACCCATTCCCTCTCATCGCCCCCAGGAGTCTCATTCTGAGTTAGCCACAATCCTGCATCTCCATGCTTTTCCCTACTGGCTTCCCCCATCAGCCTACAAACTAGTCTCTGCTAATTTATTAAAAATAAACAAATAAAACTCTCTGTATCCCAGAATCATCTCTCTCCTCCCATCACAATAGTTTGTTGAAAAAGCTATCTCCACTTCCCTACCTTTTGTGCCAAGGTATTACCTTTTCTCAGAGAAGGCAATGGCACCCCACTCCAGTACTCTTGCCTGGAAAATCCCATGGACGGAGGAGCCTGGTAGGCTGCAGTCCATGGGGTCGCAAAGAGTCGGACACGACTGAGCAACTTCACTTTCACTTTTCACTTTCATACATTGGAGAAGGAAATAGCACCCCACTCCAGTGTTCTTGCCTGGAGAATCCCAGGGACGGGGGAGCCTGGTGGGCTGCCGCCTATGGGGTTGCACAGAGTCGGACATGCCTGAAGTGACTTAGCATAGCATAGCATAGCATTACCTTTTCTAAGAGATTATGGAGGAAGACACTCAGAGTTGGTGATGGGCAGGGAGGCCTGGCGTGCTGCAATTCATTGGGTTGCAAAGAGTCGGACACGACTGAGCACTGAGCGACTGAACTGAACTGAAGGAGAAAGTGAAAAGAAATTGAACTGGCAAATGTACGTAGTACTTATGCTCCCTCCCGCCTAAGCTTGGTCAGAGAATGGAGTTAGGGGACTGGAGGCCTCAATAAGGGCTTAGAGCAGGCATGAGGGGACCACAGGACCAGCAGGCTGTGGTCAAAACTTGGAATGCTGCATCTTTTTCTTTTCACAGACTATTGTGATGGGAGGAAAGAGATGATTCTGGGATACAGAGAATTTTATTTGTTTATTTTAAATAAATTAGCAGAGACTAGTTTGTAGGCTGATGGGGGAAGCCAGTAGAAAAAGGCATGGAGATGCAGGATTGTGGCTAACTCAGAATGAGACTCCTTGATTCTGAAGGCCTCACTCTGGCTCCCTCCCTGCCATTCCTCTGGTAGGACTCACTTGGACCCCCGCAGTGGCCAAGCAGGGAAAAGGCCCCAGATTCACTAGCCGTTGCTCCCCAAGCCTGTGTCCTATCTCCTGATTCTCTAAGTAGTGGCAGATCCTGTTCTTCTCAAGGGATTTTGACTGCAGCTCAGTTTCTCTCCACATTTCCCCTGCCATCATCAAGACCCCAGGTGGTGCCTTAATGAGGAGCTGCCCGGTGGGGAGTTCATCCTGCGAGTCCCAGAGCCTATGATACTGCCTAACTGAATCACTCCCTCAACATAGTCACCACGCTTAGTTCACATGCTCTTTCCACCCTGGCCGCCACACACTGGATCAAGATGGGATGCTGAGCCAAAGATCAATAGTCTGCAAGAAGCCTGGTCCCAAATCTCTGGGGACCATTGATACACAGGGGACTGTTGATGGTAAAGGACATGCAAGTAGAGATGTTCAGAGAAATGGCGATATGCAGAAGCTTAGCAGGAGCAAAAAACGTGAATTAGACACAGAGAGTAAATCAGGCAGATCCTGGTAGCCAGACACTGAGTCAGGACCACAGCCATTAGGACGGTATTAGATGCTTCATGACCTTCTGCAGTTGAGAGGCCCAGCTGGGAAGCTGCAGAGGGTTTTTCTGTCTTATCTAGTATGCCCTGAATCTCTCACCCCTCCACTCTGGGCAAGAAAAAGATGCAGTGTTCCAAGTTTTGACCACAGCCTGCTGGTCCTGTGGTCCCCTCATGCATGCTCTAAGCCCTTATTGAGGCCTCCAGTCCCTTAACTCCATCTCTCCCAATATTTCAACCCCACCTGCCTGGACTCAGCCAGACATCACTTCAACACCCTCCAACTGCTGTGCCCATCCTGCTACACGGTCCCAGAAGAGTCCACCCTTTGTGCTTTCCTAGTGATTGGACACCCAAGCTGTGGACACAATGGAGAACATAAAATCCAGTGGAACACCCAATTTGCTCAACTCTTCACTGAGTCCACTACTGCCCACGATCCTGCTCTGGTTCCTGTAGCCTCCTGGCTACCACTGCAATCCTCACCTTTCCTTATGCTCCTGACCTGGTGAACCTGAGCCTACAGCCAAGGTGAGACAGAAGAGGAACCGCTAGGGGTGCAAAGGGTGAGAACTGAAGGGGGAATGTGGAATTGAGCTTATGTTTTTAAGGAAAAAACATGTTTGTAAGCTGACTCATTCATAATGAGGGCAATAAACATTTACAGTCATCCCTCGGTATCCTCAGGGAACTGGCTCTAGGATCCCCCATGGATTTTTTTTTACCAAAATATTCAAGTCCCTTAAATAAAAAGGTGGAGTACAATCAGCCGTTTGTATCCACAAGTTCTACATCCACAGATATGGAGAGCTGAGGGTATACAGGCCCAGGTGATATTTAAGAATCATATGTATATTTCTACATTTAATCCTCATAACAATCCTACGAGGCAAGTATTACATCTTGTTCTATGGATGAGAACACTAAAGCACAGAGCAGTAACTTCCTAGTAAGTGGCAGAACCAGGATTCAAATCCAGACAGTCTGGTGACCAAGGCCATGATCTCAACCACTATACTGTAATATAGGCATACCTCAGAGACATTTTGGGTTCAGTTCCAGACCACCTCAATAAAAGGAAGATCTCTATAGTGCGAGTCACAGAAGTTTATTGGTTTCCCAGTGCTTAAAAAAGTTATGTTTACCCTATGAAGTGAAGTGAAGTCGCTCAGTCGTGTCCGACTCTTTGTGACCCCATGGACTGTAGCCTACCATGCTTCTCTATCTATGTGATTCTCCAGGCAAGAATACTGGAATGGGTTACCATTTCCTTCTCCAGGGGATCTTCCCGACCCAGGGATCGAATCCGGGTCTCCCACATTGGAGGCAGAGGCTTTAACCTCTGAGCCACCAGGGAAGCCCTATACTGTCGTCTATTATGAATGTGACAGAATTGTGGCTAAAAAACAATCTACATACATACCTTAATTTTAAAATATTTTATTGCTAAAAAATGCTAACCATCATTTGAGCTTTCACTAAGTTACAGTAGTAACATCATAGATCACTAATACAAATATAATAATAATTAAAGTTTGAGCTATTTTGAGAATTACCAAAATGTGACAGAGACACGAAATGAACACTGTTGGAAAAATGGCATTGCCAGACTTGTTCAATGCAGGCTTGCCACAAAACTTCACTTCTTATGTAAGAAATGTAGTATCTGCGTGCAACAAAATGAGGTATGTCTCTATGCTGCAGGTGGAGAAAAATGCAGAGTCCTTCAACCAGCTCCAAACAGGAAGCAGACAGCTACCCAGGGATCTATACAGTCAGGTTACTGCTTGAGGCTGCATCTTCAGTCCCAGCACCCATCTGAACCTACTTTTCTTGTCTCTAGACTGAGAGCTCCTGGGGGTCAAGGGCAGGAACTCCCACTCCTTTAATCCCACTTCCAACAGCAGGCCAAGCAGAGGTTCATCAGACAAATAGACAGAGCCTTTATTTCCTAACTCACTCCTTGGATCTCTGTCAGAAGACAGATGAGAGGCACTGTATGTAGAAGGCAAAGTAACCCTTCTTCTTTCTCTACATAATATTGTATTTTATTTATGCTGTGGCAAGTTGACCTACACACTGACTTAGGATGTTGCTTCTTAAGCAATCTAGAACCCGGCAGAGACTCCACACCTGTCACTCTTCACAAAAGTCCCTTTCCAGGAGCCAGAGGGAAGGGGAAGCAGGATAAGGAGGCCCACTTTCGTAAACTCAAGTTTTGTTGGAGACCTTGAGCAGTTAGAGGCTTCTCAAAGGTACAGCCATCCTAGACACTCAGTCTAGACAACAGCTTGCCCACAGGTCCTCAGAACCGGGTATCTCGAGCCCTTCTTCTAGGCTGAGGGCCACAGCTGAAGGCAGGTGTGGGCCCGAGGTCAGGGGGTGCCCCAGGGGGCTGGTAGCCATACTCATTGGGGTCCAGGGGGTCTCGGCTCAGCAGCACCCACACTGCAGGCACATGGCTGCGGACCGTGAGGGGATCCAGACCCGTGTCAGGTGAGGTAGGCACCCAGCTGTCCTCGGTCTGCAGGAAGCGCAGCTTGGTAAGCTGGTACAAGCCTGGTACCCGCCGTTTGACAATCTCAGCACAGCTGACAGCCTTGCCTGCAGCGCGGCCAGAGCCTGAGAATACCACGTGGCGAGCGCTGCCGCCCTCCAGCCGCTCCAGCGCCAGGCCCAAGAGGTTGCGGATCTTGCTGCCGGCTCGGACCCGCATCTCCAGGGTATCAGGAGGCAGCTGGGGCATCGGGGAAGGTGCGGGGAGTTCCACAGAGCCAGCTTTCCGGTAGTGCTCCATCCAGCCTGCTGTCGTGTCCGCCTCGCTGCCCTGCTGCAGGGAAGTCAGAGGATGGTGGGCACTGTGTCCCAGGCCACCCCACCCTGCCTCCCTAGGGCGCTGCTCCGCCCAGATTTCCCAGAAAGGGGACCTTAAACCCCTCATCCCCAGGACAAGGGGTCATGCCTGCCTCCCCCTAGCGGGGGATGTACCCCAGACCTCTGGACAGGGCCATAACCCTCCACCGACCCTGAACACCGGCCAAGCCCCTCCATCTCTAGCTCCCTGGCACTGGGAATGAACCTTCCTCATCTGGGGTTCCTGGGGACTGGATCCAGGCCCTTACCCGAGACTCCCTAAGCACAAGGCTGAGTGCTCCTCACCCTGGGCTCCCCACGAGGCGACAGGGCAAAGGCGCCTCACTTCGTGCTCCCAGAGATCAGGGCCAAGCGCCCCCCACCCCGCCCCCCACACCCCATACTCCACCAAACGGAGCCAAGAGCCCTCATCCAAAAGCTCCTCAAAGACAGAAACGATCCCCTCCCCAACTCCTGGACCCCGAAGACAGGGTCGGGCACCGCTCTCTCATCCAGAGATTCCAGGGTCGATCCCCCCCAACCTAGGGTCCCTCAGACACTGCGAAGCAGAGGCTTGACGACAACGGCTGCTCTGGCCACCCCTGGCGTCGGGGCCGCGAGAGGCCGGGCTCCGTGGTCCCCACCGCCACTGGCCACCGCAGAGGCCCAGCACCCGGCCTCCCCTCTCCTCCTCGCACCTCCAGGAGCCCTCGCCCCGCAGGGCTCCGGCTCTCACCGCCGCGGCCGCGCACTCCCTACGCTCGATCTGAAGCCAAGATGGCGCGGGCCGAGAGCGCGCCGAAGCCGCGGGGCCGCGCACGCCGGACGGGGCGGGGCCTGAGGGGCGGGGTTCGCAAACTGAGAGGTGCAGGACGCCGGGGAGTGAGCGGGCCCCGGACACGCGGATCCGCTGCACGCGGGGTGTCTTCGCTGTTATGCCCCGGGCAAGGAGCATTCCTTTGCGAGCGGAGAGAGCGCTGCGGGGGAGAGGAGCGGCCAGCAGAAGAGTCCCGCGTCCGAAGTCCGCGTCGGAAGGATGCGGAGGATTTGGCCCTTAGAAGATGCACGGCGGGCGTTACCTGCTGAGCACACCGCAGTACTAGAGGCAGAGTGGCGGGTTTCTCTTTGGACCGGAGCTAGAGGTGCCGGGTGGTGTGGCTGCTGTGCGAGAGCCTTGATCATGGAGTTCTGAACTTTAACCTCACCCTGTGGGCACTGGCGAACCACAGGGGGCTTTCATCAAGGCCCAAGTCAAACCTGTTCGTGTGCGCAGCTCTCGGGCCTCCCCCTGGTGACTCCTGGCCGCATGTCCCAGGGGCCTGTCCGCGGTGCTTAGCAAATTGCCCCGCCTATAATAAGTGCTCGAATATTTGTTAAAGCATTTGTTGAAAGAATGAGCCAGAGAAACAGCAGTGGGAAGGGGGGAAAGTAAATTAAGTTAGAAGATACTACGAGGTGGGTTTGGCGACTGTTCGGATGGAGGAGGGAAGAGTCTAGGATGGCTCAGAGTTTCAGACGTGTTGGATTTGAGATGCCAATGAGACCGCGCCGGTACGGTGGCGGGCAGGCGGACGTAAAGGGGCCTGGAGCCGCAGCAGTCCCGGAGACCACAAGGGGACAGCAAACACTTGGTGGAGTGAGGTGCCATCGGTTTCTTTGCTCTTTAATACACCAACTCTCCCTCCTTTCCAGCCACAGCACCGCCCCGCCCCGTCCCCGCCCCAAAGCCCCCTGCATCCTCTTTTAGGCTCCCCTTCTCTTCTCATAGCACTAGGAGAGCAACATAGAGGGTCCCCTCTACTTTGCACATGCTGCTCCCTTGGCTCTCAAAGACCCTGCATATCACTCTCCAGGGCTACCAGCCACATCCCTTTTTCTTCTGTGCCCCCAAAGAACCCTTGTGCCACATGGTTCCCTCCCCTTTTCCATGACTGTTTCCTCAGCTATCCTGTACAGGGCAGGGATCAGGTGGACCCTACCTGTGACCTCCCCACCTGGTATGGCATCTGACATTTAGAGTGTACTTGGTAAATGTGGGATAAATGGATACAAAACCAAATGTTCCACTCACATCAAGCAAATGAGAGCATTCATCCTGCTGCTGCTGCTGCTGCTGCTGCTGCTGCTAAGTCACTTCAGTCATGTCCGACTCTGTGCAACCCCATAGACGACAGCCCACCAGGCTCCCCCGTCCCTGGGATTCTCCAGGCAAGAACACTGGAGTGGGTTGCCATTTCCTTCTCCAATGCATGAAAGTGAAAAGTGAAAGTGAAGTTGCTCAGTCGTGTCAGACTCTTCGCGACCCCATGGACTGCAGCCCACCAGGCTCCTCTGTCCATGGGATTTTCCAGGCAAGAGTACCAGAGTGGGGTGCCATTGCCTTCTCTGATTCATCCTGAGAGCTCTATATCTCCCAGGAAGCTAGACTAGGATGGGTATAGCTGGTGGTCCAGCTCCTAGGAAGATGGACAACTCTGGCCTCCACCACCCTCATCCCCACCATACCCATCCAAGACCAGGAAGCTAACACACTCCTGCAGTGATCTCTACAGTTTTATTGTCACTGGAACAGGACACTGATGAGGGGAGGAGGTGCAAAGAGCAAATCTCAAGTAACCAGACCTCTGACCTCAGAGCCCCACCTGAGTGCAGCCAGGTAGGTCTTGAATCCAATAAATACAGAGCCACCTCTTTTCTGCTCTGTTATAAGGGCAGGCTGGCACAGGTCCTGGAGCCTGGCTGCCCCAGCCCACCCAGGGATGGGATGCGCCATTCACTCTTCCACAGGCTTCACTTGCTTGGCAGCTTCTAGCTGGCAGAGAAGTTCATCCCACTGCACAAACTGCTTGGAGAGAAGCATTGTCTGGTCACAGGTCAAGGTGAGAATGAGAATGTGAGAGAGGGAGAAGAGAGATGTTTGCCTCTGCCTAAAGGTAGGGGGAGCTGGGGAACAGACAGACTGGTTGGGATGGGATGAGAGACAGAACTAGGAATGGAATAAAAGGCCAGGCTCCATACAGCACTCCTCAGGGGCCCAGCTGAGCGGAAAGGATACAGTCTTGTTGTATTCCTCCAGAAGCGCCTTGGACTCCTCAGTGATCTCCACACACTGGTCCTGTGGGGCCAAGGTGGGGCAAAGAAAGGCGTTAGACAGAGCCCACACTCCCCACTGCCTGCCTCATCAGTGGCCCTTGATCCTCAGAAAAGGTAATGTTTAACCTCAGAGCTAAAAGGAGCAAATTTCTAAAGAGGCACTTTCAGGCTCTGCTATGGGTAGCCTAACTGCAGTCCTGAGGCTGATGGAAGAGGGAGTGAACCACACATTTAAAGACCTATTCCTACTGGTATATGCCTCCTTCTCCGCTGTCCCCTATATCTGAACCCTCTTTGAACTTCACACTAGAGCCTGGAAATAGTGAAAAAACAGTTCTTCCACCTATGGTCAAGGACACATCATCCCCAGGAATTCTTGGGTACCTCCCAACATCAATCCTCTGGTGTCTCAGGATAGCCCTAATCTGGAGGCAGGAGGCCTAGATTTTACCCGAGGCAAGTCCCTTCCCCTCTGGAAGGTGCATGCAAGACAAAGGAGAAGTTTCCCCTGAAGTTTCCCCTGAAGCTGACATCAGCTCCTGAGGCTACTTCCCCAGGAGACAGGGGTGGGGACAAGGAGCCTCACCACCTCTACTTTCCCACCTGGCCTCTCCCCTCCAGTACCTGCTGCTGGATGTGGATCTGGGCCAAGCGCTGCAGGCGGGCAGCATGCTCAGGAACGGCTGTAAAACACAACGCACACTGCCCAATGACGCTTGTGCCTTCCCCCGGGACTGCTCAATAGTCTATTAGGTCTTCGGCAGGATTAGAGTATTGAGTGGAGAAGCTAAACAAATGCCAGCTTCATCGACCGCTGCAGCCGGAGGTGGTGGTGGTGGGGCTCCCTGCCCACCCCAGTCCTACCCTAGGACCCAAAGGGGAGGGGAAGATACAGGCCCCTAGAAGACAAAACCTTGGGGTTCCCAGAGTTGCCCCATATACCCACCCCAGTGCTGTGAGCAGGGCAGGTAAAGAAAGCTTTGATTATTATAGGATCTGTTCCTTTGCTCTCAGCCCAGCGGGACCAGAGCTGCCTGGCCCAGGGAACAGGGAGCCTGCAGGTGGGCTGAGGACAAATGCAAGGTCCCTAAGCTGGTCACCTGGAACCCAATACCCAGAGCCTCAGCCACCATGCAGGGCCCACAGCTTAAGGCTGTCAGATGCTCAGCAGAAAACTGATCAGGGGTAGGGAGGGGGAGCTGGAAAAAATACCTCCAGAGACAGACAAGATGGATATCTGGATTCAATTAAAGTCACTGTCTGCTTGTCAAAATCCCGGCCCAGGGACTGCCCTAGGCAGTGCGGCTGGAAGAATTCACACACATTCACATAAACCACCCCCGCCCCCGCAGGGACTCTTACAGAAAAACCTGGCCTCTGCAATACCCTGAAGGACAGATGCTGAGGGGTGGGGTAAAACGGAAGGAATCCTAGAGTGGGAGGCCACTGGGCTTACCTGAGTGTCCTTAGGGCCAAACTGCCTGAGTTCTGAAGCTGAGCTCTCTGCCTTGGCAATTTTAATCCCAGTGCAGGTGGCCAGTACCCCCAGGCAAGGGTAAAGACAAGGAGCAGAGCCAGTCTGAGCCCAGGGAAGTCCTGCCCATCCTACCTCCCCACGTAGAGCAGAGGAGATGCAACCCCAGAAGGTACCTTTGATGTGAGTGCTGTCCAGCATGGGCACCAGAGCCTCCACCTGCTCCAGAAGTGCAACCTGCGAGAGAATGAACTGCTCCTCTGCGGCATGAACAGACAGAGAGTAGCAGTGAGGTAGGCCCAGGCATGGCCACTTCCAGGCGAGGAGCTGGGGACCAGGCCAGGGAGAGGACTGAGTCCTGGAGCCGGGGCAGCCACTCTGCCCACTGCCCCCTTCTTTCTGTGCACACTCCCCGAGTCTGCCTCCACCTCTCCTGGATGCCTCTGGTCTGACCTATCTTGAGCCCTATCTCTAAGTGCCTCCAAATCCAACCTTTCTCCAAGTTTTAACTCTGAGGCCTCTCCCTCTAGCCTCCTATCCATAAATTCAGAAAGCCTCTCCTAGGCCACAGGAGACAAAGTACTTCAGACCTGAAGTAACCAAGGGCTCCTGGGAAAGTCTGAAAGAGGGGACTTGTGGAAGATACCAGGCAGGTAGTGCTCAGTGGGTCAGAGAGGCACAATTACAAGTTCCTGGAGAGCTGGGACAGTAACAGGAGACTCCAGAGACAAGCACAGCAGGACTGGGATAGCCCTGTGCACAGGGGGTTTCAATGACTGCAGAGTGGGAAGGGCATTCAAGAAGGGAGGACTGTTAAGTCAGTCATCTGGTGGCAAGAATGCATGTCAATCAGTAGAGGAAAAAGAATTCAATTGGCTGAACTGGAGCAAGGAGAGCACAGGAAACAGCTAGATGGGAGGGGAGATCCAGCAGTCTACAGGGAGCTTTGAATGGTAGGCTAAGGAATTAGGAATTTATCCTAGTAGGAAGAGAAAGATACAGACATGCTGAGGTTCCAAAGTAAACACTGTGGCATGCCGGAAATGTGTTTTGGGAAGATGATAGTGAGCCACATGCAAGAAGCGGGAAACTAGGGTCAAGAAGAGGACTTAGGAATAAGCAAAGGAAAAAAAAGAAAGAAAAAAATAAAAAAGAAGAGGACTTAGGAAACTGTTCAAGTGCCAGGGGATGAACACAGAGAGAGTGTCACAGGGAGGGGTGGAGAGGCTGGACTCAAGAATTGGCGCAGGAGAAGACCTCCTGAACTTGGTGTCTGAGCCACAGCAGTGGTTCAGGGATGTTCTGGTTCACTGCTGTATACCTCACACCTTGGATGTCCGGATCACAGCAGATAAGCACTTGAATGCATGAACAAACACAGGGGATGGCAAACCATACCTTGTGAAGTAGCTAACTAACTGATAAGCAAACACTGCTAAGACAATAGTTCCTGCCTAGAACTCTGAAATCCCAGCACTTTCCCACCTGCAAGATGCTGAAACCCATGCTTATATCCTCATCTCTCCCACGGCAATGCTCTCTGCCCCCACCCTTTCCTAGAAGCTCTATGTCTACCGAGCAGAAGTAAGGAAGGTTCTAAAGGAAAATCCTAGAAGCATGCCATAGATAGAACACTGGAGTCGCTTCCACAGTGGACGGCACTCTGGTCTGCATCTGGCTCCAGGGTCTACTGAACCCAGTGCCGACCATAAGTCCACCTCCAGCCACAGTCCAGATTCCAGAGAGCAGCGTCCCAGGCTGCATCCAGGAGAGGACTGAGACGGAGGCCATCTCTGTGCCCAACTTCCCCCAGATGCATGTGCACATCCTACCCAGCACTACCTGCCAAGATGAACTGCAGCTTGGAGGCATCAGGTAAGGCAATGCGGTCAATGTACTCAGGATCCAGGTATTTGATCAAGTCTTCAACTAGAAAAGTAACAAGATGGAAAATGGAATAAGGTTGGGGAGTGGGGATCAGTCTTGTTAAGGAAGGATATCAGGGGAAGGGTCGGCCTTGGGGAGAGCCTTGAGTGAGGAACTGATACCCACAGGGTCCACCAGGCCCCCATCCCCACTTCCTTCTCTTCCCTCTGATCACCTGCTGTTCAGTCATTAAATCGTGTCCGACTGTTTGGACCCCATGAACTGCAGTATGCCAGGCTTCCCTGTCCCTCACCATCTCCGGGAGTTTGCTCAGATTCATGTCCATTGAGTCAGTGATGCTATCTAACCATCCTGCTGGCCAGAGTCAAACTTTACAGCTGGGAACACAAATGCCTCCAATATCCTGGGCCCTTAGCATTTTCACTGATCTATCTTCAAGGGTAGAAGGTACCTTGCCCCTCTGTGCCACTAAGACATGCCAGAACTTTATCTGATTTCTAGTTACTGAACAGGTTGCTAGCTCTGACATGATCAAAAAAGCCTGGCTGAGCCAAGGCTGGGGCTCTCAGTGCCTGATTTCTTTCCTGCCTCTGAACCTTGCCTATGGAAATTCCATACTCCTCCTCTCTCCTTCCCCAGGGGACTTTCAGGCAGAGCTCTTATCTCATAACTTAGGACATTACCATGGGCTTAGGGTTTAACCACAAAGTAAAAGCATACCCCAATTCACCATTTTATCAGGAAAATGTCTTCACCTGCTATCCCCAAAGGGAAACTCCAGTGACCTATTGGGCTTAAGGGCCTGGGCAGGGAACCAGGAAGCATAGGCTTGAGAAGGAGGGCAGGCAGGCACCTCATGGAAACACTTACTCTTTTTGTAGAGAACCTTCACCCTCTCCCTCTTGCTGGCGATGTTCCCCAAAGCCACCTGCACCTTGACTAGGCCATCAGCCACCTGTAAGGGGAAGTTAAGTCGCTCAGTCGTGTCCAACTCTTTGTGACCCCATGGACTATAGCCTATCAGGCTCCTCCGTCCATGGGATTTTCCAGGCAAGAGTACTAGAGTGGGTTGCCATTTCCTTCTCCAGGAGATCTTCCCTACCCAGGGATCGAACCGTGGTCTCCCGCATTGTGGGCGGACGCTTTATCCTCTAAGCCACCAGGGGAGTGGAAGTTAATTCCAAGATTTACCACTTGGCTCGAGGCTTGGAAGAGATAAAGAATCTTCATTTCCTCAGACTCCAAACTTCCTTGTCCCTACAATTACCCACTTCTCTTGTATTAAGAGATCCAAGTCCACTTTCTGGGAATCCTCAGTATGAACGGGTAGATAATCATGTACTCCTCAGGGAGTTTCATGTGTGATTGGGGAAGTAATGAACTACTTTAGGGTTTATGGGGCACTAGCACATACTATCGGAGAAGGCAATGGCACCCCACTCCAGTACTCTTGCCTGGAAAATCCCATGGATGGAGGAGCCTGGTAGGCTGCAGTCCATGGGGTCGCTAAGAGTCAGACACGACTGAGTGACTTCACTTCAAGCATTATTTAATACCATCCATTTTTATCACCCCCAAAGATGCACCATAGTCATTAACAATCACAGCTCATTCCCCCTCATCCTAGCCCATAGTAAACATTATTTTCTGTCTCTGTGGATTTGCCTTTTCTGGACATTCATATGAATGGAATGATACAATATGTGGTTTTTTGTGTCTGGCTTCTTTCACTTAACATAATGCTTTCAAGATTCACCCACCTTGTAGCAGGGTATCAGTACTTCATTTCTTTTTATGGATGAATAATATTTCTTTCTACAGATATGCCCCTTTTATTAATTGATTCATCGTATAGCCTCTCTTCCTCTGGGCTATACGTCTCTACCATGTGCTTTTACAGCCCCCACCCAGTGTTTCCCAAACCCATCATAGGTCACTTAATATAGTAAATGCAGGCCTACGTACCAGTCTGTATGCCCTCTTATAGTATGAAGTAGTGTTAGTCACTCTGGAGAAGGCGATGGCACCCCACTCCAGTACTCCTGCCTGGAAAGTCCCATGGACAGAGGAGCCTGGTGGGCTGCAGTCCATGGGGTCGCGAAGAGTTGGACACAACTGGGCGACTTCACTTTCACTTTTCACTTTCATGCATTGGAGAAGGAAATGGCAACCCACTCCAGTGTTCTTGCCTGGAGAATCCCAGGGATGGGGGAGCCTGGTGGGCTACTGTCTATGGGGTCACACAGAGTTGGACACGACTGAAGTGACTTAGCAGCAGCAGCACATACTATATATTCGCTGATCCCTTCCTCTTGGCTGAATTGATCTAAGCTTTAAGGGTAGAGGGTAGAGGGTGAGGAATTCCAGTATTAAAGGGTTGAATAGAGGGAGAGACTATGAAAGTAAATGATCTCACATAGGTTTTAGGTTAGAGGGTAAGGAATGCCGATATTCAAGGATCAAATACATGAGGAGGTAAATCAGTTCAGTCACTCAGTCGTGTCCGACTCTTTGCGACCCCATGAACTGCAGCATGCCAGGCCTCCCTGTCCATCACCAACTCCCGAAGTCCACCCAAACCCATGTCCATTGAGTTGGTGATGCCATCCAACTATCTCATCCTCTGTCGTCTCCTTCTCCTCCTGCCCTCAATCTTTCCCAGCATCAGGGTCTTTTCCAATGAGTCAGCTCTTTGAATTAGGTGGCCAAAGTATTGGAGTTTCAGCTTCAACATCAGTCCTTCCAATGAACACCCAGGACTGATCTCCTTTAGGATGGACTGATTGGATCTCCTTACAGTCCAAGGGACTCTCAAGAGTCTTCTCCAACTCCACAATTCAAAAGCATCAATTCTTTGACGCTCAGCTTTTTTTATAGTCCAACTCTCACATCCATACGTGACTTCTGGAAAAACCATAGCCTTGACTAGATGGACCTTTGTTGGCAAAGTAATGTCTCTGCTTTTTAATATGCTGTCTAGGTTGATCATAACTTTCCTTCCAAGGAGTAAGCGTCTTTTAATTTCATGGCTGCAATCACCATCTGCAGTGATTTTGGAGCCCAGAAAAATAAAGTCAGCCACTGTTTCCGCATCTATTTGCTATGAAGTGATGGGACCGGAGGCCATGATCTTAGTTTTCTGAATGTTGAGCTTTAAGCCAACTTTTTCACTCTCCACTTTCACTTTCATCAAGAGGCTCTTTAGTTCTTCTTCACTTTCTGCCATAAGGGTGGTGTCATCTGCATATCTGAGGTTATTGATATTTCTCCTGGCAATCTTACTGAGTAAAAGCAGCCAGAGAGATAGGAGGAAAATGAGGAGGATTTGCATTATAGATGTCAAAGGGAAAAAAATGTTTTGAGAAGTCAGTTCTCAAATGGGACACAATCTGGTGACAACTAATACCACAAGCAGTGTACGCATGGACGTCATCACCTCTGAGGCACTTAACTCCAGGGTATGCCCGATACAGCCACCTTCAGTGAAAGGTCTTTCCATAGGTAAAAATGGGGATGGACGGGAAGTGAGCTGTCAAAATTCAGCCACTAGAGGGAAAGACTGTCAGTCCATATCTGAACACTCAGTATTCAATCCTTTTCCCTCCTAATCCTGGCCCTCTCAGACTCATCCCTAACTCCCTGGAGGCTTCCTTATCCATCTCTGGTCTGCCTCTTTTGGGGTCCCTTGGACCTCTCTTGGCACAATTCACTTAGCAATTAGGCAAGGCTCTACAACGTCCGTTTCACTGTGACTTAGGCTCTTACTGAAAGCTCTTACTCATTAGTCAGTTTCTCGAGTGTGTCAGGTCTCCCCAACTATCCCGCGAGGGTAAAGACGGAATCTCCTCTTTGCGTCCACCTCAAGCCCACAGTTCCCTCCATGGCAATGGATCCCGAGGGTCCGAAATGCTCTGGGAGGTCTCGGACCTTTCCTATTTCAATGGCCTAGTTGCGAGCAACGGGGCTGGAGCTGCAGCATCCATCTCCAGGACCAGGCCAATAGGCCACTCCTCTTTGCCCCAGAGAGGGACCACTGGACCCAAGATCGCTCACCTTCCGGGAGCCCCGAGACCCGCCTGGTCCGTACACCCAGCGCTCCAGCTCCTCCACCCGGGCCTGTAGCCGCTGAACATCGGTTACAGCCGCCATGGCTCCCGCTGCCCTGCCTCAGCCAGGAATAGCCAGAGGGCAGGACATCCGTCCAAATAGAGAAGGCGGGCCAATCCGAATGGACGGGAGCCCTTGCATACAGGAAGTGACGCAACAATTCAGCCCTTCGATGCGGAAGTGGCCGGCAGGGCCAACGAAAAGCTGCCTGGTAACCTAGGCAACGGCTACCTGTCAGGCGCTAATTTCCAGCCCTTGCTTGTTAAGAGGAATTTTGCCTCTCTTCTTCCAATTCCAGTGTTCCAGAGAGATTTCCCCTGCCCTTTCCCCGAGGTTGCACATATAAATACACCCATTATTGTAAGATTGGTCCATTCCCATAGAATAGTAGGAAGTTCCGTGAGACACTTTTGGAATCTTCTAAGAGACTTTATTTTTTTAGGCTCCAAAATCACTGTAGATGGTGATTACAGCCATGAAATTAAAAGACGCTTACTCCTTGGAAGGAAAGTTATGACCAACCTAGATAACATATCCAAAAGCAGAGACATTACTTTGCCAACAAAGGTCCGTCTAGTCAAGGCTATGGTTTTTCCAGTAGTCATGTATGGATGTGAGAGTTGGTCTGTGAAGAAAGCTGAGTGCCGAAGAACTGATGCTTTTGAACTGTGGAGTTGGAGAAGACTCTTGAGAGTCCTTTGGACTGCAAGCAGATCCAACCAGTCCATTCTAAAGATCAGTCCTGGGTGTTCTTTGGAAGGACTGATGCTAAAGCTGAAACTCCAGTACTTTGGCCACCAAGAGTTAACTCATTGGAAAAGACTCTGATGCTGGGAGGGATTGGGGGCAGGAGGAGAAGGGGACGACAGAGGATGAGATGGCTGGATGGCATCGCAGACTCGATGGACATGAGTTTGAGTGAACCCCGGGAGTTGGTGATGGACAGGGAGGCCTGGCATGCTGCAATTCATGGGGTGGCAAAGAGTCATACACGACTGAGCGACTGAACTGAACTGAACTGAAGGTTCACGCGATTAAGCGTCTTGCCCAAGAACACTCAACACTGTACCGATGTGGCAGGATCGAGATTTGAACTCAGTCTGATTCATGAGACTGTGTTCTCCTATTCATGGCCTTTGCTATTCTGTCTTCCTTCTTGAAAACCCCTGGCCCAACACAGCCTGTGTATACCACGTAATTCCTCTTCCTCCCCAACCCACAGACCCAAACAAGAAGGAGAGGAAGCACTTGGGAGGGAGGGATCACAGCTTTATTATCCAGATATGAACTGAGGGACATCTCCTTTACAACAACCCAACCCATCCCTTCACCTGGCTCCTGAAGAGAAGCAGGTCTGACTTGAAGAGGTGGCGTTCTAAAGATGACATTGGCACAGGGGAGCACATGAGGAGATGATGGTAAGAACTCTTATTATTATTGGGGGAAGAACTCTTTGGTAGATGCTGCTGGAGTTGGCCAGGGAGGAAGTGCCCTCCTTTTGCAATGAGGTAGATGTAACATCAAAAGAAATCTCTTTGGCTTCAAGTCCATATGGCAGTGGGGGGTGGGAGTGGGTAGTGGTCACCTCCCAGGGCTGGGTCCTAGAATGGGCACGCTGGAAGAATGGGTCCCCTTCCCCCTCAGCAATGGGGTCGGGACTCTCAGTTTCAAGTAAGAGTTCTCAGGGTGAGGTGCTGGAAGGGGGCCCTGTCGGGAGTGGGGGTGCAGGGTTGGTTGGGCCCTGGGAAGCTGGTACAGGCTGGCGACGGGCAAAGAGGACACCTAGCAAAGAGATGAGGAATTGGTAGAGGGCAAAGACAAGCAGGAAAAGGTAAGGCAAAGAAATAGAAAAGGGAAACAAAAGTCAGTGTCCTGATTGCTAGAATATCACACACAGAGCCCTGTCACAACCAATGAGCCAAGTCCCTTGAATCAGTTAGAGACTCTTGTGCCCATATAGATACCCTCCAACATGTAAACAAGAAACACTTACACTGATACACAGCCCATGATGAGACATCCCATGGTATTCCATGCCAGAGAGGTCATGCCTTGGACCCCATGCCATGTAAACACCCCCTTTAATCCAGGCCAGTGTAGCAATTCCCCAAACCCCATGTTACCCATGCAGGTTTGGATATCCCTGAACCTCATGCTAGTAGAGAAAGTCTAAAATTCCATGCCGGCATAAATACCCCTGACCTCATGCGATCAGAAACAGCCTACAGGACCCATACCAGTGTAGACCACCCCGTTGATCTCTAGGGCCATGTTGATACTGCTGATACCAGTGCCTGCCAGACTGAGAGGCCCATCCAGCCGCTCTTCTGTCCCGGAGGGAGCAGGGAAGTCACATTTTGGGGAATTAGATTTCAGCTACAAGCTCCCCCCTCCATCCCTGTAGACAGTCCCCATCCCACTTCAGCCCCACACCTGTAATCACAGAAGTGTCTGCTGAGGGATCTATCTGCCCCACCTCCAATGCCTATTGGGTGATGAGTCTGTCCTCCCTCATTGCACAGGCTAAGCCCTCTCAGCAACAAGTCCCTCCTCACCCCTAAGGGGAACCTTGCCACGGGGCAGGAAACTGGGGGGTGCGCTGTGTCGAGGTAGGTCCATGGGCCCCATCAGCACAGCCCTCTTCTCTGGGGGTTCCTCTGGTGCCACCTTCTCACGTGCAGGTCCAAAGGCCAGGCCCACAGGCAGTGCCAGTCGAGGGGTGGGAATTCTGCTCTCTTCTGAAAAAAAACCAGATCATTTAGCTCCCCTGGCCCAAACAACTTTGTCCCTGCATCTAGTTCTCCCCATAGGCCTGGGACCAAGGGAGGTTACCCAAGTTCAAGCACCAAATTCAATCTCCCCTCCCATCCAGTCTCAGCATAGTCTCTGAAGCTGGAGAGCTCAAAAAGGCCAATATACCTGACTAGGTTGGTCCAATCTGGGGGAATTCCCTTGCTTTTTTTAAATTTATTTTTTAATATAAATTTATTTATTTTAATTGGAGGCTAATTACTTTACAATATTGTATTGGTTTTTGCCATACATTGACATGAATCCGCCACGGGTGTACATGTGTTCCCCATCCTGACCCCTCCCACCTCCCTCCCCTCCCTTGCATTTGATTGTTAAATAATCCAGGGAAAATAGCAGGCATAAACCACATGCAGATAGAAGCCATTAGTGAACAGGTGTGGAATGAAGCTGCTCTGGATAAAGGACCTTTCCCTGAGCTTCAGCCCCACACCGCGCGGTAACCCATACCCCAGAGCTCCCAACGTTTCACTGATCCCAAACATCACTACACCTAAACCTTAGCATGCACCAAACCTCAGTGCCCATCAGTCCTTATTGTCCCCATACTTCGATGCCTCCCAGACCTCAGAGTTCCCATATTTTAATGTTCCCTTTATCTCAGCACCCTTCTAGGTCTCAGAGACCCTCAAAATTCAACTGCTCTACCCTCACACCTTTCTTAATGGGGCTCGGGCTTAGCTGCGCGCAGGCGTGGGCCGGCAGGCCAGAGGCGGGGCCATGAGCAGAGCGTGGGCTGGGCGTGGGCGGGGCGGGCCCGGGCTCAGGGGCGGGGCCAGGAGTGCCCCGAGGTGGCTGCCCAGCCAGGCCGAAGAGCGGGGCTGCGGTGTAAGCCTGACGACGGCCCTCGCGCCGGTTGCTGTCGATGGCAGCCTGGAGCTCCCCAGGGGAGCTGAGCGCCCGCGTCTCGCATTCGTACGGGTACAGATACTTCATGTACCTAGGAGCGGACGGGGTAGGGTGGGGTGGGAGGCTGGGCCCAGCTGATCAAGCCTCACACCCGGACAAGAACCCTCAGGGGGAGCCCCCCAAGCCCCCGGCCCCCAGCTCCCGCGCCTCGCTCCCACCGCTCGCGCGCGCCTGGCCTCACTGGGTGCGTAGAGTGAAGGCGGCCGACGTGATGGTGGTGGGCAGGCTGAGGCCGCGCGTGACCTCCCGCCACACCTTGCGATTGATGACTTCCACTAGACCGCCCTTGGCCGTCACCAGGCGGAACAGCGCGTACAGGTCCAGCACCTGCTTCGCCATGATGGGCACACGGTTCACGGGTGTCCCTGATGAGGGGTGAGCAGAGAGTCAGGACACTAAGACCCTGTCTGCCGGCATCCTCAGAGAGTGGAGGAACCGGCTGCCTGGACCTGTCTTGGCGAGGCCCTGGCGATGAGGAGGTGGGATTGCAGGCGGAGCCCACAGCCTCCAGAGCCTCCACTGTAGCAGGAAGGACGGGAGGCTAGACTAGAGGGTGGCAAACTTCTTCTGTAAAGGGCCAAACAAATGATAAATGTTTTAGGCTTTCCAGGCCAGTCTCTTAGAGCTACTCCACTCTGCCATTGCAGGCTGAAAGGATATTCAAAGGAATAGAATATAGAGGATATTTAAAGGAATGAACGCGGCTCTAATCCAATAAAACTTTATTTTCACACTCTTAAATTCAAATTTCACACGTGCAGAAAGGTTATTCGTCTTTCAAATTTTCCCCTTATTTAAAAACGTGAACCCCCCTTCTTTTATCGTGGGCGATTAGCTTTGGCCTCCTGGCTTTAGTTTGCCGCCCCCTGGGGTAGACCATAGGAAGGACTTCCTGACAGTGCTGAAGAGCCAGACTCCTCTAAGTAGCGGCCCCTGGGTGGCTGCAGAGGCAGGGGATGGTGAATGGAAGAAGCAGCCCCCGCCGCGGCTCGCCGACTCCGCAGTCCCCGCCGCCCCCGCCGGCCGGTCCTGACAAAGGGGCCTGTCTGCGCTGAGCGATGGGCCCCAGTTAATTCCTTACCGATCTCGGCCCCTTCCGCTGCCGCCTTTGGACCCGAACAATTAGCTGCGGTCTGATTAATGGGGGGAAATTATCGGCCCCGCGGGACACCCTCCCCCGCACAGGGAGCAAAGTAAGGCAGGGACCTGAGGGAGGCAGAGCTGGGGGGAAGAGGGAGCTGGGATCTGCTCAGACCACATTACCCTACCCAGTGGAGGGGATACCAGGAGGAAGGGGCAGGGAGGGGACATTCGGATCAGAATGACCCAGCCTTCCTGGGGAGCAAAAGGCCCTGGAGCCCCACTGAGGGTCCCTGGTTGGGAAGGGACCTGCGCGGGGTGCTGGCCTGGCCCTGGGGTGGGGACCTGAAGGACTTTGGCCGCCAGCTGCACTAAGGGGGTGGGGGTGGGAGCCAGTGCAGCCAGTTAATTAGCGGCTTATCAGGCCGCTCTAGTGTGAGTTAATTAGCTTTGTAGAGAGAGATAATGAGTCAGTCTTCTGGACCCATGAATCTGGGGAGAAGCTGAAGTGATGAACTGCCGCCCACCCTGATCCCTTCATGGACCCTTGTTGCATTCACTTCTGGCTCTGAGATTTCTGGAAAGGAATTCCTTCTCCTCCACAGCACCTCCTACCCCTCAAGAAGTCCTTCCTTGGGTCTAATTCCAGTCCTTCCTGCTGCAAAACACATTGGATGTTTCCTGCCTGAAGCAAGGGGAAACTGAGGAGAGACGAGGCTGGAGGAAGGGCCAGGGAAGAGAACCAAGGCATTCCCAGTCCCCCAATTCTGGAAACCCCCACACCCCAGGCCAGCCCCCTACCACTTCACCCTCCCACCCTCCCAATTGATCCCACACTCATTAACCTGCCAGCGGGTTGCCCACTAATTAATCCCTGGGTGGAGAAGGGGGGCAGGGTCAGAGGTTAAAGACGCTATTGAGGACCCAAAGGATAGGTGCTTCCAAGCTCAGATCTCTGCAAAGAGGACCCAAACTGAGGACTAAACCCTGGGGTTTCCCTTCCTTGAACCTGGTTCGTGAGGGTCCCTCCCTTACATCAACCCACTCACCCCTCTTCTGCATGAAGCTAAACAGGTCATCCAGAAATTCTTTCCTCTTGGGGTCTGCATCGAGCTCGTACAGCTGGGGAAAAACTGAGGTCATTTCCCAGCTCTGTATCCACCACCCCCACCTCCGCACTGGGACCCCCTTCAACTCGAACCCCTGGATAAAGGACCCCAGCTGAAGGGGCAAGGTGGTTCTGAAACATAGACTTCCTGAGAGAGCATTGAGCTCTTTGCCCTGGGGGCAGGTAGGGACACTTCCCCCCCGCCCCCCAGATACATACAGACACCCTCTACTGGCTAGTAGTGCTGTGCCCTGGGCAGTTAACACCACCCACCTGGGGAGTAAGGGAAGAGAAAGCTGCAGAGGTTCTGCCTGCCTTCCAGAGCCCCAGGGAGGAAGTCAGGCTGGTGCTATGTTCTACATTGAGGAAATTGACAGATATGGCTGAGTCACTCATTCACTCGTTCATTTGTGCTAGGGTTTCTTGCTGCTCACATGTCTGTGTGCCAGGACTGGGGATGAGGGGCGGAGAGGCCTCTAACCCATCCCTCTGGCAGGATGGATGCTCAGGAAAGCTGGATTGAAACCTAGGGCCTCTCAGCCCACATTCTGGTCTGATCTCCTTCCAGGAACAGTTTCCTCTACTTCAGAAGCTGCCACAGAGCCAATGGCCCTGGACCACCCAAGACCTGTAGGGTGAGGACTTGAAAGGCCAGGGATCCTCCCACCCCTTCTCAGTCACCTACTTCCAGTATCAGCTCTCAAATACCCCAAGGAGGGACAATCCCTAAGGTAACAGTGTCTTTTACCCAAGTAACAATCCCTGAGAAACACCGACAGGTAACACTCCATCCCCCAATAGGAACTCTCAGAGTAAAAAAATACCCATGAGTAACAAACCCCAGAGATGCACCTTTAGCTCTACACTCCCACAAGAACTGAGCCCTAAGTCTTAAATGGATACCTGCAGATAACATGCCTGCTTTCCAAGTAATAAGCCTCTGAATTACACCTAGGAGAAATAGTCACTAGAGCCACATCTCCAGAGTAACAGAACCCTGAGAAACAGTCCAAGTTTTACACAAAAGCCACAGAGTCTAACCACAGATTAACACTTCAGGAAAATACCCCAAACCAACATCCTATGAGTAACACCACCAGAATAGTACACCTAGAATCAGTGCCCTGCATAACACCTTCTAATGACAGCCTAGAGTAGTGCCTTAGAATAACATCCAGATGGGTTCCCAGGGGATGAAGAGCCTCAAATTAAGGCCCTGTGAGGAAGGCCCTGTCATTCCCAGCTGCCCAGGGGCCCTTCAGTCCCACCGTGACTGTAGTGGTCATCGCGGACTGGCAACTGTCACCCCATAGGACTCAGGCCAGAAAGAGGATTTGGATGGGGAGAAGGGGACAAGAAAGAGACGAGGTGGATATCAGCTTGCCAAAGGAGTGGCAACCTCAACTCCACTTTTAAAGATGGAGGTAGGCATCCCAGGACACCCCAACTGGTCCCTGGACTTTGACCTTGTGACTTGATGTGGAGAAGGTGGCATAGTGCTAGCACTGGAATCCCCAGTTCCCAGATCCCCCTCCCTCAGAATTCTTGAAGATTCCTACACTCCTCCCACTTGCCCTTCCAGCCTCAACAAGTGCCTTCAGTCTGTCGGCCTCCATTTTTCTGGGTGTCTCCTGCACCTCATGGTGTGCGCCTTCTTTCTGTCTCTCAGCATGTCTGTCTCTCCCTCCCTGTCACTGTCTCTCCCTGTCTCCCCACTGTCTCTCTCCAGGTCTCTATCTCTGTCCTTCCATCCTGCAGAGCACAGTGGGGGTGGGTGTGCTATTAATCTCCTTGCTCTGTTTTGCCCAAAGAGTAGGAAGGGGGAGGGTCTGACATTGAGAGGGTCCTACCTGCTTGAACTGCTCCTCGTAGGTCCACTCGTGGGGATGAGGTCCAGGGGGCTGGCTGGAAGGTGAGCTGCTGCCCCGGGTCCCTGGCATGCTCTCCTCGGCTGCCTCATCTTCTGCCCCAGCTTCTTCTTCCTCCTCATCTTGGCCATCCTCTTCTTCCTCAGCTCCAACCTCCCCCAACCCCCTCTCAGGGGCCTCCAGGGTGCGGGATCCAGGAAAGGAAGGCCCCGGTGGTGCTGGTGGTGGTGGTGGTGGTGGTGGGTGTGGAGGGGCCAATGGCCCCACCCCCTGGGCCAGCCTGGCTGCCTGCTGTCTCTGCAGGGCTTCCATGACAGCTTCCAGGCGCAGTCCCCCCACGGGTGGAGGGGCTGGCACCAGGCGGGGCCCTGAGGAAAGGGCTGCCTGTGGGGGAGGGAATGATGGGCGTTGGATCCAACCAAGGGGAGGTGGTCATGGATTCAGGGAAGCACCAGGGGGGGCATGAGGAAAAAGTCAGAAAGATCGCTTTCTCAGAAATCCACCGAGAGGTAAAAAGAGCAGGAGAGACCGGGACCGGGTCCAGAGAGGCAGAAACGGACATTGACAGAGCACAGGTAGAGACTGAGCAGATCAAAGAGGGTGACAAGGACCAAGAAACAGAGAGAAATGGAGGGGAGAGAGAGAATGACAAGGAGATGTGAGGATAGAAATGGAGATGGGACCGAGAGATGGGGAGAGACAAGAGACTGAGAGCGACCAAGGTGGAGAGAGGCAGAGATAGCAGGCAGAGACAGAGATGGGGAGAGATGAGATTAATAGAGACATCAGAAAGAGAGACTGGGAAGGTAGGAGATAGAGGAGCAAGAGAAAAAAATCAAAGACCTGAGTGACAGGCTGTCCAGGGAGAGTCACAGAGAGACAGAGGCAGACAAATAGTAAGACCAGGGTAGAGAGGGACCAGAGAAGACCGACGCAGCAGGAGACAGAGACAGAAGAAAGACATTAGACAGAGACAGGGCAAAACAGTTAATAGGCAGGAGGGCAGAGACAGGGGAAAAGACGGAGACGAGGCAGAGAGGCTGAGGACTAGAACCGAGGAGGAGCGGGAACAGAGGATCCCCGGGACAGACCCCGGGAAGGGGCCGGGGACGCCGGGGTCTCCTTGCCCGCTCCCTGGCTCCCAGCTGCCACACTCACCAGCCTGGCGCGGCCCGCTGCTCCCGTAGTCTCCACGGCGCTCCCTCCGTTCAGCCCGCCTCTCGGGCGGCCCCTGTCGCGGCTCGGTTCCCTGCGCAGGGTCCCCTGCCGTGCGCTCCTGCCGCCGCGCGCCCCTCCGGCCTCCGTGCGCTCACTCGCTGCTCTGCTGGCGGCGGCCGCGAGGGCGGGACCCGAGCGGGGCAGGGCGGGCGGGGAGGCAGGGGGAGGCCCCGGGAGGTGGGGGGGCTCTGCGGCTTCCAGCCCCCCAACAGGTGTCTCACACCCTCCATACAGCCAGATTCGGGGAGGAGAGGGCGCTGGAGAGCTGCTGGGGATCGTGCAAAGGAGAGTGAGGCGTTCCCCATCACTGAACTCCGGTCCGGGGTCCTTCCCTGGCCGCACACGTCCGGGGTAGGGGCCCCACACCAGTCCTCCGTGCCCGGCATCCAAACACCAACATTCGTGTTCACACACCAACGCACCCTGTCCCGAGTTCAAGGCACACAGCCGCCCTGCCTCACACACTTGACTAGAAGGATGCTGTGGCGCCAATGCCTAGACTGACTGTGATCAGGAGGGGAATCACTGCAGGGTTCTGGGGTGACGGTGCAGGGCCTGGACAGAGCAGAAACTTCCCCTTGCCCTGCTAAGGTGCTGGCCCCAACTGCAGGCACGCTGCAGCTTGCACCATACTCGCACATGGTGAACTCGCTTCTGCACTCACACACTCAGAGGTCTCTGAGCTGCTTGCACACCAACATCAGGGCACACATACCACCTGCATGTACAAAGCTACACCCCATTTAGCTCTTTTGACGTTCTATTATGGAAAATGTCAACATATTCCCAAGAAGAGTGACTAGAATAATGAGCCTCTGGCACTCCTCACGAATTTCAGCAGTGATCAGATTTTGCCCATTTTTCCAGACACCCTCTACCCATGTTTGCATAACTATCTCCAACTGCTCCAGGCTCACCCCAACCCCCGGTTATCCTCCAGATGAGGAGATGCCATTCCTTAGCAGCCTGGACCCCACTCTTAAGCACCCTCATACATTCCACAGTTTCTTCCTATGCCCAAGGAAATTGACCTACTAAAAGCACCCAGAGGTGATGCCAAGTGCGTGAGTGAACATCACGCCTCTGTAGGAGTGATGGCTGGCATGGTTGTGAAACTCTGCTGTGTCAAACGCAGGACTCGGCACCTGACGTCATTCATACTCACTGAGGTACACTGGTGCCAGGGCCAAGATTCCTCTAGGAGGCAGAAATTCAGGGGTGAGTTTTACCTTCTTCTTCCTCCTCCACCCTCTCCCAATCAGTCTGTTCCTCTCAGGTTGCCCTGGCCTGGACCACCAATTCTTCTTACCAGGATCTTGTGGTGGGTAACACCCCTGTGCTCTCCCTGGCTCCAGCCTCCACCCTGTCCCCAGCTCATTTCCTGCTATGGCACGAAGTCCTTATTCTCTTTTAGCCCACCCCTGGTCACAGTGAAACTCAGTCCTGCTCATACCCTTGGATCACTCCAGTGCCCACCTGCTCAGATTTCAGATCGGACAGCCAGTCAGACACCACCTCCACCAAGAAGCCTTGGTGATCCCACCACTTTCAAATCCGAAGCCCCCTTCCCCCACGGCTTTGTGTGGTGTAAGTTCTCCTGGGGCAGAGTCAAGCCCCTCTGCTGCCCCACCTCCAAGGTAACTCCTGTGCTCAGCTTGCCTGCCTCCCTCCCCACCCTCTAACTTCCCAGGCTGTTCAGAGGAGAGGAGGTGCCTGGAGAGGGATAAAGGTAAAGTTCCTGTTGGAAAGGTAGGAACTGGCTTGAGGGAATTCCAGTTCTGAGGGTTTGGAGATTGCTTTGGAGGGGATGGAGAGGGATAAGGGACTGGGACGCTACTCCCCAAGGACAAGAATCAAGTGGGGCTTCAAGAATAGTGGGGCTTCCCTTGTGGCTCAGTGGTAAAGAATATGTCTGCTGTTGCAGGAGACACGGTGCGATCACTGATCCGGGAAGATCCCACATGCCACACCACAACTATTGAGCCTGTGCTCTAGAGCCTGGGAGCCACAATTCATGAGCCCGTGTGCCACAAATACTGAAGCCCCAGTGCCCAAAGCTTGTGCTAGGCAACAAGAGAAGCCACTGCAATGAGACGGCCTCGCACAACAACTAGAGAGTAATCCCAGCCTGCCACTAGAGAAAAGCCTGTGCACCAACAAAGACCACACACAGCCAAAAATAAATAAAATTATGTTTTTTAAAAAGAAACATAGTAAATTCACCTTTGGGTCTAGGCTAGGAAGGCACAACAGGGAAGAGCAGAGGAGAAGGAATAAGCTGACTGGAACCTGGTTTCTCTTTCTCTCTCACCATCTGTGAAGAAGAAAGGCATCTTATACCCATATATAGCCCCCTCTGAGCCTGTACCTCACACAGACAGACAGATCTAGACCTCCATTCATCCAACACATACTTATGGAGCACCTACTTTATGCGAGGCACTGTTGGACACAGGAGTAAATATAGCAAAGTCCCTATTATAATGGCATAATTCCAGTGGGAGGAATATATAGTGTGTATAATAAGCAAAATGGAGAAAAATAAATCTGGGTTGAGGGAATAGAAAGGGAATAGTGTATTAGTTACCTATTGCTGCTGCTGCTGCTGCTAAGTCACTTCAGTCATGTCCGACTCTGTGTGACCCAATGGACAGCAGCCCACCAGGCTCTACCCTCCCTCGGAGTCTCCAGGCAAGAACACTGGAGTAGGTTGCCATTTCCTTCTCCAGTGCATGAAAGTGAAAAGTGAAAGTGAAGTTGCTCAGTTTTATCTGACTCTTTGCGACCCCATGGACTGCAGCCTACCAGGCTCCTCTGTCCATGGGATTTTCCAGGAGTTACCTATTACTGTGCAACAAATTACATTCAAACTTATCAGCTTGAAACAGCATTTATTTTTTCACAATTTGTGGATCTGGAATTTGAGAGTGGCTTAGCTGAGGGGTGCTGACTGTCTTTCATGAGGTTGTAGTCAAGATGTTGGCTGCAGTGATTTGAAGGTTTGGCTGGGACTGGAGGATCCACTTTGCTCACAGGGCTGTTGGCAAGAGGCTGTTCTCCCCAGCTGGGCTGCTCCATAGGAGAGGATCTCATGTCTGAGTGTCCTCCCAACCTGGCAGCTGGTTTCCCCCAGAAAGAGTAACTAAAGAGGGAAGAGAGCTTTTTATAACCTAGTTTTAGAAGTCACACACTGTCACTTCTGCCATATATTATTTGTTAAAAGTACGTAACTAAGTCCAGCCTACACTTAAGGGGAAGGGAATTAGGCTTCACTTCTTAAAAGGAAGAGTATCAAAAATTTGCTATTTGAAAACCAACACAGAAGGGCTGATATTACCCAATGTTAAGGGAAGGACTCACTGAGCAGGAATTGAAGGAGGGGAGGAAAGGCCATCCAGATACGTAGGGAAGAGCCTTGCAGTCAGAACAGCAGGTGTAAATATCCTGAAGTGGAAGTTTGATGTGTTGGAAGAAAAGCAAGGCCACTGGTCTAGAACACAGAGGCCAAGGTGACCAGCTGGATGTTTGGTCAGAGGTAACATGGATCTTGGAGTAGGTTCTTGGAGGCAGTGAAAGGACTGGATGAGATGGGAAGCCATGGGAAATGGCTGAGCAAAGAGTGAAAGTCTGACTCTGGTTTTTGAGTCTGGCTCTTACCTTCCACAATGGATGTAAGCATGAGGCTCAGTTAGGAGGCCATTGCAGTAATCCAGGCAAGAGATGATGATGGCTTGTACCAGGGTGGTAGCAGTGGAGGTGGCAAGCAGTGGTAAGATGCTGAATATGTTTTGAAGATAAATCTGACAGGATCTGTTGATGTCTTGAATGTAGAATGTGAGAGAATGAAAGGTATCCAAGATGACTCCAAGGTGTTTGGCCAAAGCACCTGGGTAAGTGGAGGTGCTCTTAACTGAGGCCATAAAGACTTCAGGAGGGGCAGGATTGGGAGAGAAATCAGTTTGTGTTGAACATTTTGAGATGCCAATTAGATGACCAAGTGAAGAGGTCAAGTGGAGATGAAAGTAATCAGCTATCTGAATCTGGAGCTCAGAGGAGACCAAAAATGACGCATCAAGACACATAGATGGTCCTGAAGTTCCAACCACTGTTGCAAATGGCAGGGTTTCCTTCTTTCTCGTGGCTGAATAATATTCCATGTAGATATATACCACATTTTCTTTATCCATTCATTCTTGAGAGTATTATGTGAAATGAAATAATCAGATAAAGACAAATGGTATACATTCTCACTTAAATGTGGACTCTAAAAAAACCAAAAAACTGAACTCACAGAAACAGAGAACAGATTGGTGGTTGCCAGAGGTCAGGGGTAATGTGGGGGCAGGGGATAAATGAGAGTTGTCAAAAGGTAAACTTCCAGTTATAAAGATAAATAAGTCCTGGGGATGTAATGTACAGCATACTGACTAGAGTCAACAATATTATATGGCATATTTGAAAGTTGCTAAGAGAGTAGATCTTGAAACCTCTCATCAAAATAAAAAAATGATGACTGTGTGGTGATGAATGTTAACTTGTGGTAATCATTTCATAATATAGACATATATCAAATTATTACATTGTATACCTTAAAATAAAACCTTGCATATCAATTGTATCTCAGTATAACTGGTATATAGACATATAGGTAGTACTTATTTATAGTTGTCCCGTGTGGCTTGTGGGATCTGTTTCCTGACCTGGGATTGAACCCAGACCCCAGCAGTGGAAGCCTCAAGTCCTAACCACTGGATTGCTAGGGGATTCCTTAGATGGTATTTTTTTTTTTTTTTTTCCTTAGATGGTATTTAAAGTCATGAAATGGTTGCAATCCCCTCAGAGCAGTATAGACCTGGGAAGTCAGAGGTTGAGGAAATAAGCTAGATCTAGCAAAGGAGGCAAAGAAGGAAGAGTAGTGTCCTCTAAGCGACATGAACGTTTTAAGATTGTGTCAAGTTAAGAGAAGAAATAACCACTGGACTTAGCAGCAGAGATGGGGAGGAGCCTCGGAGCTTAGTCCTTTGTGAAAGAAATGACACAGGGAGCTGGGGCGTCCCTAATACATGTGGGCTCTAAGCCTAGAGGCAAAGGTGGGTTTCAGGGTGAGAGAAATTCTGAGGCTTGACTTTGCAACCTGTGATCAAACGGAGAGGCTGCAGCCAGGGCCTGGCATGGCCGACACGGTGGTGGTGGACTCTCAGGAGGCCATCTTGCCTGGGCCTCACATGCATTCTGTGTGACCAATTTAGACTTTTGATGTTCTCAATGGTTATATATGTAGTCTTTTGTATTTTTGTTCATTAGAATGTCAAAATTTTAGAATAAGACATTTTTTTATAACCACGTTTCTTCCATTTTAAATATACTAGAGTGCTAAGAAATGAGGCCTGAGCCTTGCTCAACCTCAGAGCAAGGTAGGAGGGTGAGGCAAGTGCAGGGCCCGTGGGAGTGTTTACTTCAGGCACCTCTCTGATCTCATCCTAGTCCCAGCCCTCACTACCTCAGACATCACCAGTGTGCCTGCTGCCCACTCCTGGGAGCCTCCACTGAAGTAAGGGGTCCTGGAAAAAGCAGACCAGAGAGGAGGAACTCTTGCTCTGGGTGGAGGTGAACATGCTACCCTGGAAACCTAGTACAAAGCAGATGGAGAATGACGCTGCCTTACAGCTCAAAAGTGGCTGCACACTGCCACCCAGTGATCATTCAGAGTAGGAATCCCAGGACTGTTCCCAGAACAGCACTAGCAGAGGGAAGACCAAGACACCAAGAGGAAGACACACACCTCAGTTAGCCTTGAATTTCTTCAACTGTGGCATTCAAACTTGGTGGAGAGAAACTTATTAAACATGCTGATCTCAAGGCCTCAACCCAGAACTGATCTCTGGGGATTGGGCACAATAATCTATAGAGTCAATGAGCCTGCGGGTGATTCCTGGGAACACTGAAGTATTGAGTAAAAAGCCGCTGTCATAAACTGAATCACACAGTGAGGGAGAGACCTTCTTTAGGCCTCCAGGAGTTAGAGGTTTTCCTGCTGCTCAGACACGAAAAGAAATGGAATTGTTCAACAGGTCTTTATTAACAGAGATAGACAGATGGACAGAGAATGCAGCAAGGGCAGTGTCCAGAAGCTGTGATGGGTGTGTGCGCAGAAAAGGCTTTCTCTAGGCCAGCGATGGCCCCTTGAACCTGGGCCCACCTGTCCAGGTACTAGTCCCAGCAGTGGGCCCTGGGCTGAGGCCAGCTTCCCCATCATACCCTGGAGGGAGGTGTGACCTCAGCATTTTCCATTCTCCTGGTTCTCCAGAGGGTAGGGGACAGACCATGAAGGTACTTGCATAGCAGGGGAACAAAAAGGGGTAAGGCATATGGTGAGGATGGGAGATGAAGGGGAAGGGAATCATAGCTGCAGGTGAAGGGAGCCTCCAAAGGCAGCCCCTCTTCTCCCCCATCCCCCCTAATCAATGGCTGCTGGGCTGAAGGGTCAGACCCAGGCAGTTTGAAATAGCCACCCCCATCCCTAACTCCAGAGCTCTGACTAGGGGCAGAGAGGTTCTGGAGAGGCCTGAGTTAATCTTGTGGGATGTGTGTTGGAACATGACTGGCTCCCTTGGTACATGTGGGGCTCCCTCTCTGGATGGGTGTGAATGCTGCCATACACACAGGATTCAGTATCTGAATGTGTGTCTCATGTGTTCCCATGACTCTCTATGTTTGGTTGTATAAGCATGTATGTCCCTGCTCATACATCAGGAACTCAGTATCTGCATGTGGTATGTTCTTGTCTTTTCACATGGGCTTCAGCAAGTGGATGTGTGCGGGCCCGCCCGCTCCTGTCCATCCACAGGTCCTCCTTCAGGCCTGGCTGGTCAGGCATCCTGGCCGAAGAGGTAGGTGGTGAGTTCCAGCCGGAGGCCCCGGGCATAGGCTCGAAGAGTGTAGAAGAGGGTGAGGAAGTCCTGGGTGCTGAAGACAGTGTCAGCCAGTGCGAAGCCCAGGGTAGAGGGGATGACACCCCGGCCATACTCCACCATCCATGTGTTTGGCCCCCACTCCACAGCCGTTGCCTCACCAGGCCCGTGCACCACCGTCTCCCCTGGTGGGACAGGGAGCAACCACCTGAGGAGCTGGGCCCTGCCCTTCCCTTCCACGGCCACCCCCACCCCTGGCCTATAGGCTCTCTAGGGGTAGGGAATGGACAGGCAGCTTCAGGAAAGGAAAAGCTTTACCTCAATGGTTTGGTTGGGTAAGGGGCTAAGGTGGCCACTCCTGAACTTTCCTTTGTGGCATCACCTGGCTCATGTCCTCTCATGGGGGAAGTCTCACTTGGCCCCGCACCACCATCTGGGAGCCATGGAAGTCTGCATTCCCAAGCCTCACTCATGTCAAGCAGAAGTTTGGCTAAACTTGGGCTGGGCCTATTATATAGGGTGAGATGAATATGAAACTTGCTAGGCTTTCTGAGAAATGTAGCTATTCAATTACAATGTCTGCCACACTTTTTTTTTTTTTTTTTGCTGTGCTGTGCAGTATGCAGGATCTTAGTTCCCCGACTAGGGATCTGACCCATGCCCCCCTACACTGGGAGTGCAGTCATAACCACTGGACTGTCAGGGAAATCCCATGCCTGGCACGCTTGTAACATTCAACACCAAAGTTACTTAGCAGTCCAAACGCTTCATTATACAAAAAAACTGTCTGCCTTGTCTTTGGGGCATGACAGCATTTTCGATTACCCAACTGACTCCAGTAACTGCTGGGAATACTGGATGATTAAAAATCAGACATGGTTAACAGGAAGTTATGTTTCCACTTGGACAGGGGAAAAGTCAAAGAAACCCTCAACACTGCCTCATCAACCACCTGTGGCTTACCTGGAGGGCAAAGGAACGAGGTGGAGGGCCCCTCAATGCACCCCATTTTCCATGGCATGGCTCCTTCCCCCAACTACAGGCACCCAAGAATGAAAAGACCCACCTCTCTGACAAAGTCACCCAACCCACCTGGGTAGAAGACCTCACTTTTAGTAGTACCCTCTCTCCACTGGTGGAAGGTGCCAGAGATGATGGTATCCGAGATCTCAGCCCAGTAGCGCCCTGAGGAACAATCAAATGGACACTGAATACCAGGGTATCCGTAGCATCCTACGGCTTGGCCAAACGGCAGAAAGGAGGGCATGGGCCTTTGTACAGCCCCAGTCTCCCAGTCCGGCCCGCCGCCAGCACTGACCCGAGTGGCCGCTAGAGCCCAGAGCGGTGCCGAAGAGCAGCACGTACTCGGACAGGGAGGCGTGCAGAAGGCACATGGCGCCCATCCAGCCTCCCGCGTTCACGAACACCCACTGCAGGTCCTCGTCGGGCAGCACGTGGCCCGGGTGCAGCCGCCGCAGCTCCACGATCAGCCGAGAGAAGGCCAGCTCGTGGTCCAGCCCTGGCGGGGGTAGAGGAACAACAGAGTCAGGGCCAGCACCGGTCCGGAACTGGGAAATGGTGCCCCCGGAACCTCCAGCTCGGCCCGGCCCGCCCCAACCCGTGGTCCTCCACCCGTTCACCCGCCGGCTCACCCGCGTACTGCCGAGCCAGCTGCGCGATCTCTTCGTGCTGGAAGACGAAGCTCTGAGTTCCCAGCCAGAGCCAGACCACCTGGGCCAGCACAGCCGCGACCGCCAGGAGCAGCGCGGCCCACGCCCACCGCCGGCCCACGGCCCAACACATCCCGGTGGGTGGCCTGGCACAGTGCAGCGCTAGGGATTGCCGAGGCGGGAGGCTGTGACTCTCACTGCCTCCGAGTCTGCGGCGCGCGGTCCACTACCCGTTCCCCCGCCACTGCCGTGGTACGGCTCGCCCTGGCCAATCGGAACTGCCAGGGCGCCGGGGCACCGCCTCTCGGGTTGAACCATTATCTCTCCGGGAACGGGGAGCCGGGAGCTCCGAGGGGGCGGGGCGCCGCCGCGCGCGTCAGGCGAGGGGGCGGGGCTAAGCCCTCCGAGCTGCCGGCCTTCGGTCCTCTAGGAGGGGACTCTCCTACTGCCGTCCTACTTGGGGTAGGAGAGGATGGCGGTGAAACGCAGAATGGACTGGCCCCTCCTGGGCTCACTGACTGGTGAAGCAGGTGAACCCGAAGCAGAGCCTTCCGGGACTTGTGATGGTAAATGCCCGCCTTTGTTAGCACAGAAGGTGGGAAGGAGGCTCTTCAACTTGGGAACGTATGGAAGGCTTTTGGAGGCGGTGACACTTAAGCAGTGTCTTTAAGAGCGACGGGAAGGGCATTGCAGTGAGCCAGTCAGACCTTCTCCAAGAGCAAAGGCACGGAGGAGAGACTCAGCGTGGGGTCTTCCGGGGGCCGACAATTCTTTCTTTATTCAGAAGCACAAAATGTGAAAGGAGGGGCTTGTAAACCAACGGAAGGTTATCAGCCGCGGGGGAGTGATAAAGGAAGAGAAGCATAAGAAACAGAAAAAAGGCAGCATAGAGAGGTGATAAGAAAGACTGACTGGATTAAAAACCTGGCCCCTGCCACCTACTAATTGTGTGATCTTGGACAAGTTGTTTAAACTTTTTGTAACTCAATTTTCTCATCTGTAAAATGGGTTGAATAAAAGTACATAGTTTATTGTGATGAAGACTAAACCAGTTAATATTTACAAAGCAATTAGAGTCTGGCATGTGGTGTCATGTGCTAGTTATATAAACAAAACATAAAGGAGAAGAGAATTGGAAGACTGTAGCCTCACACATGAGAATGATGGAATGAGAGGTCAACACAGTCAATATAACTGATATTGTTATAATAAATATAACTGAGTGGTCCTATTAAATGATGGGAAATGGTCATTGAGTTTCTCAGGAGGGACATGTAGCAGAGAGGTGAATTTACATTCACAAATCCATTCCTTTTGCTCTTGGGCAGCCAGATTATATTCCAGTCTACTCAGTAGTTAGGTGAGAAGTATAGGCAGAAATGATGTATGCCACTTCAAGGTCTGGCTCCTAAAGTCTGTGAAATTATTGACACACTCTGTCTTGCCTTCTCTATTATCATAGTTATATACAGTTAAGTAGTTAGTAGAGAATTCTGAATGTTGCATGGGACAGAGCGCTTCCTCTCTCCCGCAGTGGACTCTGGTGCTAAGCCACTGAGTTTGCGGGTTGTTTGTTACAGCAACTAAGATTATTTATCCTGATTACTAAAGAGCAAAAGACTTGTTACAGTGTACTGTGCAGATAGAGTAGAGGCTGGGAAGATGGACTATTTTTTTTTTTTTTGAGATACTTTTAACTAAGACGGGAAAGATTTAGAAAGGGATTATTGCAAGACTGAGAGAACATGTTTTTGTATTGGCTCTGGCTTCTGTGACACTCCTGAATTGACCATTCTTTAGTATCCCAAGTAGCAGGGACTACCCCAAAACTCTGGTCTCTGCCCTGCTGTTTTAGGAAGAGTCCTCTGGGACTGTCTAGGTCTTCAGCTCCCCTACCTGGTCTTTCAGAAATCTTCTCCAGCACACACTGTTTTAAAAAAAGAGAAAGGCTAATTATTAGAGATGCAAATCAAAACCACACTGAGGTATGACCTCACACAGGTCAGAATGGCCATGATCAAATTGTCTATAAACAATAAATTCAGGACAGGATGTGGAGAAAGGGGAACCTTCCTATCCTATTGGTGGGACTGTAAACTGGTACAGCCACTATGGAGAACAGTATGTAGGTTCCCTAAAAAATAAAAATAGAGCTACTATATGATCCAGCAATCCCACTCCTTGGCATATATCCAGAGAAAATCATAATTCGAAAAGATGCTTGCTGACTTCTCTGGTGGCGTACTGGATAAGAATCTGCCTGCTAATGCAGGGGACACGGGTTCGACCTCTGGTGCAGGACGATTCTACATGTGGCAGAGCAACTAAGCCTGGGTGCCATAACTACTGAGCCCACCTGCTGCAACTACCGAAGCCTGAGAGCCTAGAGCCTATGCCCTGCAACAAGAGAAGCCACCACAAGGAGAAGCCCATGCACCACAACAAAGAGTATCCCCTGCTAACTTCAACTAGAGAAAGCCCACACAACAAAAAGCAGTGAAGACCCAACACAGCCAAAAATAAAAAAATAAAATTATATTAAAAAGAGAAAAGATGCAAGTACCCTAATGTTCATTGCAACACTCTTTATAATAGCCAAGACATGGAATCAACCTAAATGTCCATTGACATGGATAAAGGAGATGTGGTACATATACACAATGTAATATTACTCAGCCATAAAAAAAGGATGAAATAACAGCAACACAGATGGACCTAGAGATTATCATACTAAGTGAAGTAAGTCAGACAGAAACCAGTAACCAAAGCACATATTGCTGGGACTTCCCTGGCAGTCCATTAGTTAAGACTTCATGCTTCCAATGCAGGGAACGCAGGTTGGATCTGTGGCCCTGGAGCTAAGATCCCACATGCTATGGCAAAAAAAAAAAAAAGGCTGAATATTTGGAAATTGCCTGGTAGTCCAGTGGTCTGTGCTTCCACTGCAGGGGGAATGGGTTTGATCCCTGGTCAGAGGATTAAGATCCCATATGCCATGTGGTATGACCAAAAATAAATAAGTAAAATAAACAAATAGTTTTTTTAAAAAAGCACAAAACCCTTCCTGTTTTTCTTCATCCTGAACTCCCCTCTGGGCACACTGTTGTGGGGTCAGCTACAGTGGCTGCTGCAGTGGCAATATTTATTGTTAGCCGACAACATCCCCTTTCCACAAAAAGCAGATTTTTTATCCCTTTCCCTCTGTATTTCATGGGCAGCCAATGGGATATATAAAGCTCTGGTTTCTCAGCTCCATGCCCTCTAGTGGTGGGCTTTAGATTTAAGTCTGAGGCCCCTGGGGCAGAGATAAGGTAAATGACCTAAGACCCAGTTTTTACATCTGAGCTCAGCAAAACACCTGGCTTGACCTGGCGTGGCTTGGGGGAAGGGGCCTTCCTGCTACTGCCCAGCTCCTAGCTCACTAGGTTTCTATCTTAAGGTTCACGGAGGGAGTTTCCTGGTGGCCCAGTGTTTAGGATTCTGGGCTCTCACTGCCATGACTCAGGTTCAATCCCTGGTTAGGGAACTGACCATCCTGTGCATGGTGTGCCAAAAAAAAAAAAAAAAAAAGAAAGGAAGAAAGGCAAGCTCCCTGAAGTCTCAGAGACATTTCTAAGCATCAAGAAGAGCCTGTGAACTTGGGTCCACATCTCAGTTTGGCCACTTATCCTCTGGATGACCTTGAGGTCTCTGTTCTCCACTGCGAAATGGGAAGGATGTTCAGGCAATATTTAGATGACTCTATAAAGTGCCAGGGGAGGAATTAATTTGAAGTTTATTCTAGTTTTAGCCAACTGGTTTGATCCAAGGAAAAGTTGGAGAAGGGACAGGATTGTGCAAAGGAAACACCCCTGACCTCACCCAGATGGTTGTTGGAGCTACTGATAGTCCTATCCTCCCCACAATTTCAGATTTCTTATAGCCTTCTTACCCTGACCACTTCCTGTGCTTTGTGTGTGTCTGTATATATGACACACAGAGAGAATATGGTTAGTTAGCCCCCTTTCCCCAAACCTGTTTCTGCTGCCTGGTGGGGCTAGCATATGGTTACAGTGAGGTACCCACTCCTTCAAGTAGTTGCTGAAGCCAGGGTTTAGGTGAAGCAGCTCAAACCCCACAGCCCCGTATCCCATCCCCTTGCTTTTCCTCCACCAGAGTCACTGAACAGGTAAGTGAGGTGATTGTGGATCCAGGGTTATACCCTTACCTATCCTAGAATGTAAGCTCTGGGAGGGCTGAGACTATGACTTGTGCACACAGGGACATCCTTTTGCGCCACATGGAGCTTAGGTTCCTGGCACGCGGTAGATGCTCAGTAGGTAAATATTTGCTGAATGAATGACCAAATGACTTAATGCAGCAAAGAAGTCTTTTGAGCATCCCGGAGCTGAGGGATCTGTAGTAAGCAGTTTCACAGAGGCTGTTTCAGGGTAGTTAGTGGCTTTGGCCCTAGAGTGGGATCGTCAAAGTCGCCCCCTGTAGGGGTAGTCAGTTCTGAGCCCCGCCCCCAGGTGGTAGGGCGGACCCTCGGGCTGTCACGTGCTGGCGGCTGTCCAATCATCGAGGCCGGGGCGGGGCCAGACAGAAGCGGCGATGGGGGCGAAGTGAGCAGGCTCAAAGTTCCAGACGATACCTACCCCGCGGCGGCCTCCAGTCGCGCCGGGGAACGTGTGCTGAGCAGCGCCAGCAGGCGTTAGAGGCGGACGCCATGGCCACAACCTTCCGGGCTAGCGGTAACTGCAGGGCGGCCGGGACTCGCTGGGACGCGAAACTGAACCCTCCCCTTCCTTAGGAAGTTGTCGTCCCTGCCCGCGGGTCGGCGCGCCCACCGGTCCAGGCACGCGCTGCGAAGGGACACGCCGGTGTTGGGGCTGCAGGCTAATTGGCGCTAGGAACGCCCAAGCTCCGGCCTTTAGCTCTTGAGCAGGGTGGGGCCAAGAGGTTGCATCCGAGCTTGGGCCTTCTGCAGGGGAGAAGGGGGCGAAGAGCTTTGTGACTGATCTGGACTCTCTGCCGCCAGAGCATCAGCATATCCGCTACAACCCGCTACAAGATGAGTGGGTGCTGGTGTCAGCGCACCGCATGAAGCGTCCCTGGCAGGGGCAGGTAGAGCCCCAGCCTCTGACGACAGTACCCCGCCATGACCCCCACAACCCTCTCTGTCCGGGGGCCACACGGGCCAATGGGAAGGTCAGTCTTTAAATCCTACATCTGCAGGCTTGGCGGGGGGTGGGAGTAGGGGGAGTAGCTCCATCTCTTTTCCCTTACGGCTCCCCTTCACCCCACAGAGGAATGGACCCTAACCCTTTACCTCACAGGGGGAGTGGACCTCCTTCTGGGTCATATCCCGCCAAGTCTTTCTGACCTCAGAGTGGCCTTCCCCACCTACTTATAACCTTGACACCCACCAGATGACTGGTGGTATATAGGCCAGCAAAGGCTTCTAGCCCATCCTTGTCTGTAGGTGAATCCTGACTATGAAGGCACCTTCCTGTTTGACAACGACTTCCCAGCTCTGCAGCCTGATGCCCCGAGTCCAGGTAACCTGGCTCTGGGTGCTGTTGGGGAGCAAAGAGGTTGTACCTTGTTGGGGGACTTCTACTGCATAGAGTGATACCCCTTTATCTTAGGACCCAGTGATCACCCCCTTTTCCAAGCAGAGGCTGCTCAAGGAGTTTGGTAACAATAAATTTCTACTCTTACACCCTTCAACCTGGGGCCTGGACTGAATACTAGGATTGGGCCCTACCCCCAACACAGCAAGCCCTATACCTATGTCATCTCTCCTTCCTTCACCACCTAGTAAGGTCATGTGCTTCCACCCCTGGTCGGATGTGACACTGCCTCTCATGTCGGTCCCCGAAATCCGAGCTGTTGTTGATGCTTGGGCCTCAGTCACAGAGGAACTGGGTGCCCAGTACCGTTGGGTGCAGGTCTGTGACGTTGCCCCCTCTACTAGATGGTCAGGGAAGGGGTGGTACAATTTGGTTCTGGGAATTGGCACTTTTATTTCCATGGGCTGTGGTCGGGAGGGGTTGACTTGGTGTCTTTTTGGCTTAAAGCTCCCTGCTTCTACCTCGTAGATCTTTGAAAACAAAGGAGCCATGATGGGCTGTTCTAACCCCCATCCCCACTGCCAGGTAAGAGTGTGAGGGGCTTCCATAGATTTTCTGGGTTGAGTCCAATCCAGCACTGTGGGTTGGGGAACTGGAGTAAGGGAAGGGCCAGAGGAAGTATGCTACTGATGAGGAGGCTCAGGGGGTGAAGGATCTGCCTGCTCTTCTACTGCCCCTTGACAGGTGTGGGCCAGCAGCTTCCTGCCAGATGTTGCCCAGCGTGAGGAGCGATGTCAGCGGGCCTATCAGAGTCAGCATGGAGAGCCCCTGCTCGTGGAGTACGGCCGCCAGGAGCTGCTCAGGAAGGTGGGAGAAAGCCAAATCTTGTGTCCCTAAGAAGCCCCTAGCCTAACCCCAAAAGGAGAGGTGTGTGAAGGAGAAGGGTAGAATGGAAGTAGCAGAGAGACTTGCTAGTAGGACACAGCAATAAGCTAAAAGAAAGATAATAAAGACTTAGACTAGGGTGGTAGAGGTGGTGAGAAGCCATCAGTTTCTACATAGGTTTTTTGGTCTTCCCTTACCCATTTGCTGGCCTCCTCACACCCACCTTGATGACATCATTTCCATTGGGTTGGCCTAGGAACGTCTGGTCCTAACTAGTGAGCACTGGTTGGTGCTGGTCCCCTTCTGGGCAGTGTGGCCCTTTCAGACATTACTGCTGCCCCGTCGGCATGTTCGGAGGCTGCCTGAGCTGACCCCTGCTGAGCGTGACGGTGAGTCTCCCAGCTGGGCCCCTGGGGCCAGGCTTTGGCTGGGGATGGCTCTGGTGGGGACAGCATCTGTGCCCCAGACTGAGAGTCAGGTTCTGATTCCAGATCTATCCTCCATCATGAAGAAGCTCTTGACCAAGTACGACAACCTATTTGAAACATCCTTCCCCTACTCCATGGGCTGGCACGGTGAGGCTTCCAGAGTACCTATGTCTATCCCCAACGCCATTTCTGGGCTCCTGGGTCCCAGCTTAGTGGGCTGCAACTCCCAGTAGGCCTTGGAACACTTGCTGGGGAAGCATTCAGAGCAGATATGCCGGAACTGAGAGTGGAGATGCGAACTTAGTGAAACTGTCTCCCAGTGCACTTTCTGGTGCCTTGTCTTTCTGGCAGAGTATGCTGGAAGATGTAGTTTTCAGGTACCTGCTATGGTTTGGGGAGAAGGCAGTGGCACCCCACTCCAGTACTCTTGCCTGGAAAGTCCCATGGACGGAGGAGCCTGGAGCTAGGCTGAAGAACTAAGAAAGGACCCTTCCCAACCATCTCTGCCTTCTTTTTGTCAGGGGCTCCCACAGGATCAGAGGCTGGAGCCAACTGGGACCACTGGCAGCTACATGCTCATTATTACCCTCCACTCCTGCGCTCTGCTACAGTCCGGAAGTTCATGGTTGGCTATGAAATGCTTGCCCAGGCCCAGAGGGACCTCACCCCGGAGCAGGTCAGGATTTGGAATACCCTGGATCCTTGGGTCCCCTTTTCTCTCCTGTTTCCTCAAGGGATCCCAACAATCATGACCCTAAAACCCGCCATAACTTCGGTATTCCTGGGGACTCCAGAGCTGCTCAACTCCTTCATCTCTGGCTATTCCAGCAGTCCTTCTCACCAACCTCCCTGCCCCACACACCCTCCCCAGTGTCTAGTGTCTTCTCACACTCAGAACTCCATACCCCATTCTGGGCAAACATTACCCTCCCTAATTATCCCCTTTCCCCCTTCCAGGCTGCAGAAAGACTAAGGGCACTTCCTGAGGTTCATTACCGCCTGGGGCAGAAGGACAGGGAGACAGCAGCCATCGCCTGACCACGCTGACCACAGGGCCTTCTGCCTGAGGAACCAGGGCTTAGAATTTGGGCAGATGTGGGATCAATAAAACTATGCTTCTCAAACTTTAATCACATATTCTAATGCCAGAGGAGTGTGAACTCTGATCCCCGGGGGTCTGGGGTTAAAGGCTGAAGGCATAGCTCCAGCCACAACCTTCTTTGTCAACTTTTTTGCTTACTCAGTCACTCAGTTGTGTCTGACTCTTTGCGACCCTTTGGACTGTAACCCGCCAAGTTCCTCTGTCCATGGAATTTTCCAGGCAGGAATACTGGAGTGAGTTGCCATTTCCTTCTCCAAGTGGGACTTCCCAACCCAGGGATTGAACCTGTGACTCCAAGAGATGTGCAAAAATTTAAGAGTGCGGCCTCCCCACCTCTCCACCCCAAATCTCTGAACAAAATTAATACTCCATGTCATGTGTGGCTTATAGAGTCTTTTACTCCTAGGGTAACAAAAGCAGCCCAGTTTAAAATTGTTTAGAATCCTTTGTTCTTATTTTTGGCTGAGGCTTTGGGAAAACCAGAGCCTCCCTTGCACCATCCCTAGGGTGTCAACTCACCAAGCCTGGGACTGAGGGTTTGGTGGGCATCAGGCGAGGAGGATCCTAGTCCCAGTGGTCAGTGGCCAGGCCCTGGGCCGCTGGCCAGAACCCTGGCTTTGTGAGTGGCTGCACCTTGGCTCTGCTCCAGCCCACAGGGGCTGAATGGGCGGGCAGGGAACGTGTACGTGGCTTTTTGTCCTTGGCCTTTCCAGACTCCCACATGCAGCATGTATGCATAGTGTCTGAACACCTCTGTTGCCCCTGTGCCCCAGTCATTGCAGAGGACAGAAGATAGCCCTGGCAGGGAGGGGCTGCCAGAGTTAGGAGCCCTGAGGCCTGGAAGGAGGGTATGGTTTGCAGAGTGACCCTGGGTCCAGCCACACTTCTCTGGATCTGTTTCCCTGGCAAGACTGTAACTGCGGGAATAACAAGTCATACAACCCAGGAGATGTGATGCACTTAGGGTCCTCCAAACATTTAGGTGAAGTCAGGAGCTTGTGAGTGATGCAGGAATGGCCAGAACACTTTTTGTTTCCTTTCTTTCCAAGGGAATCGAGACTGTGGTGGGGGGAATCACATCAGGCAGGACCGTAATACCCTGACCCAGGATAACCTTTGCTGCCTTCCAGCCCGGGGTCCTGTCTTCCTAAGAGACCCTGGAGGGGAAGGGTCAACTTGGAGTGTTGCCCTGTTTTGAAGACGCTCAGACAAACGTGGCACACATTTTCCTTGAGCCCCCATTGACTGGGGAATGGAACCCTAGATGGGCGGCTAGTTTCTTAAGACATACATTCCTACTACCTTTGAATGGCCTGCATTTTGGAGTCATCCGGGGAGTTTTAAACAGTACTGATTTAATTGGAGTGTGGCTTGGCGGTTATAAAACCACGATGTCTAGTGACGTTTGAGACCCACCGCCTTAACAGCAGTCCACCTCCTTGTCTTATCTGGAGTCAGGGGCACCTTCAGCTTCCCCGGTCACCTGCCCAGTAGCTCCTAAGCCACAAAACCTGAGGCTTTGTTTGCCGACAGCTGGGAGGGGGAGGGGCCTGGGAGCTTCGGATCCCGCGGTCCCAGGAGGAGGGGCTTTCGGGGCCCGGACCCAGGAACCCAGCTCCACGCTCTGTCCCCCGGCGGCAGCCTCCTCAGTCCCGGACGGGACAGGAAGTGTCCGGCCGAGGTGGGGGTGGAGGTGATTGGCAGTTGGAGGCTCCAATGGGCCGAGACCCCCCCTATTTCACCCTGCTCCTTCCATTGGCGCCTGGGCGGAGCCGCCCCCACGGCGGGGCCCCAGGGCGGGAGGGAGTCGAGGCCGGGGCAGAGGGCGAGGGTGAGGGCGAGGGCGAGGGCGGAGGGCGCTGGCGGCGGCGGCCGCGGAAGGTGAGGCCTGATGGGACCGCGGGTGAACTGGCGGGAGCCTCGCCAGGAGAGGGCGGGGCAGGGGGGTGTGGGATTGAGCGACTGACGGACTGTCAGTGTGCGTGTGTGTGTGTGTGTGTGTGGTGTGTGTGTGTGTGTTTGTGTGTGTGCGCGCGCGCGCCTGTGAGACTGCCAAAGCTGTGTGTGACGATGTCAGTGTGCGAGACTTCACAACAGTGTCGCTTGGTGCAACTGTCAGCTAGTATGCCTGCGGGTGTCGCTGTGCTTGTGGCTGAGTGTGCATGTGGCTGTGCGGGTGTGCGATTCCGTGTGCGTGTGTCTGTCAGTGTGCAGTGTGGGGGCAGAGATTGGGTCAAGCGTTTGTGCGGGTGAGACGGCCCGTGAGCACAGCGGGGCAACTGTGTTTTGGGAAGGTCTCTGCAGGATCTGAGATCGTGTCTGCCAGCGTGAGAGCGCGTGTCTGGGTTTATGTGTGCTCAGGTGTGACTTCAGCCGTGGCAGAGTAAGAATGGGACTTGCACTCCACGTGTATCCTGTGTCCTGACTGTTAGACCGGGGAGGGGTGGAGCTGGGTTTGCATCTTGGGGACCCACTTCTGTAGGTAGCTGATGACACTGACCTTTCTACTCAGTGGCCTGCGTGGAAGGACCCATCCCAACACACTTGGCTTCCCCTTCTTTCAGTGCTCCTGTCACTGGCCCTTTGATCCTTATTCTCTGTTTCACTGCCTGACTCAGTTTTCTATGTCTTTTTCTCTCCCTATTACTTTCTTCCTAGAGCTCACACTCTGTGTCTCTTCACAGTTTCGTCTCTCTAGGGATCTCTGCTAAGAGCCCCTTGGAAGAAGAAGCTTAAACCATGATGAGGAGTTGCTCACAGGGAGTGCTGTAACCCCCATCCCAGGGGCGGAGTGCTAAGTGTATGTGTGACTGTGCAAGGAAGACTTCGATGTCTGTGCCTTTGTGTGTGTCTGGGTATGTGTAAATGTACATGTCTCAGTGTATCGGTGTAACTGTGAGTGGCTGTACCTAAGAGTGTGTGTCGGAGGATAAGTGTGGGTCTTGTGAGTCTGGCACCAGGGACCAAAGGCATTTCCTGGTGCTGGGGCCTGAAGAGGAGAGCGGGGAGGTGGAGGGAGGTGAGAAATGGCTGGAACATCCAGGGGAGGAGGAAGCTGGACTCTTTGGCTTTTCTTTATATCCCTCAACATGGGGCCTCTCTTCCCCTTAAAACACAGCCAGCTGTACCCTAAGGAAATATTTGCTGGGAAGTTAATATGAAAAGAGGGGAAGCACAAGTGTGTGTCTGCTTCTTCATTTGAGTGTGTCCACGTGTATTCAGGGGAGTGTCTTTGTTGATGGTGCCTAGGGAAGCCCCCTTGAGTGTGCCTGTGTTTGGCTGTGTGAGAACACAGGGAACCTCTCACTGACAGAGACAGAGCAGCCCTCCTTTCTCTCTGGCTGTGCCTGCCTGTGCCTGTGGCTTCCTTTCCAGACTTGGGGGAGGCCTCTTCCCTTCCCAGGGCCTTGGGTGAGAGGGGGTGGGAGGGGAGGCGAGAGGAGGGGGAGGGGGCCTGGCTAGGGGCCGCGGAGCTGCGGGGGCGCAGAGGGGCGGGGGCAGGGAAGGGGAAGGAGGGGACGATTCTGGGGTCGCAGAACTGAGTGGAGCTGAGACGGTACTGTAGCTGGTGGGAGGAAGTCCTGGAGGCCATGGACGGTCAGCCACTGGGATCACCGAGGTAGGGCAGGGCTGAGCAGGGTAAATGTGGCTGGGGGGCTGGGGTAAGCCACTGGACGCACTCGGACAGACACACAGACCCATAGAGGTCCCTGCTCAGTTCTGTGGGTGGGGGGATTTGGGCTCTCCCTCTTTCAGAGCCCTTGCCTGGGGCCCTTTCCCCATCTGCCCCTTCTCCTGCCCCAGTTCCCACCTCCCCACTGCCTTTCTCCTCCTGTTTTCTCCCAGCCTGAATCCCTCTCTTGTAGCACCCCAATCCCCCACTCATACACAGTTGGTTATGTTTTCAGCCTTTGTGAGATCCTGCTGCCCTAGCCCAGCCCCCACCGCCTCCTGGTCCTCATCTCTGGGCATCTCTGGTCCCGTGGCCCCCACCCAGCCTCCTGTTCCCCTGGGCTCCTAGCTCCTCTCAGCCTCCTCTCCCCTCCCGCCACCCTGTCTCCATCTGCTGGCTCCTCGCCCGCCCCAGCCTCTGGCAGCAGCTCGGGCATCTGGATCTGCTTAACTCTGCAGCCTCAGCCTGCACCCTAGCCCTGTCCAGCCTCCCAGGCTTGAGACCAACAAGATTCCAGAGTCAGGCTCACAGGAGCGGCCCAAATAGCCAGAGCAAGGGGCCAGGCTTGGCAGCCAGCGCAGGACTAGGCCTCATGGCAGGGGAGCAGGGTGGGCTCAGACCCACCCTTGACAGTCCCCGCCCCAGGGTGACAAGGGTGGCCACAGGTCAGTCAGAGGCAGCGGCTGTCCCTGGGCCAGTTGGGGATGGACACGAAATTCCCAACAGCTGGACCGGAGGAGTTAATGGGAGTGATGGAGCCTGAGCCAGTGCTTGGTGCCAGGGGTGGGCGCCAAGGGTGGTGTGGGGGGTGGTGGGGGGGTGGCGGTGCTGGCAGAGGCTGTTGCCTCCGGCTTTTGTTCTGGGCCCTAAGCCCATGGCTGAGAAGGAGGGTGTGATGGTGTGTGATGGGATGTGTGTGTGTGTGTGTGTGTGTACTCACACACAGCACTAGGTGTATGGTGGAAAGGGGACCTTACATCGGATCCTCCAATGATGTCTGATAGCCTTACCCCACATGGATCCTCTTCCTCCTAGAAAGCCCCAGTTTGGAAGAGGAGGAGGCAGGCTTTAGCCTCCCATCTTGGGCATGTGGTATCGCTGACCTTGCTTTTTTCCCCGCAGATGAGCAGTAGCTGCTCAGGGCTGAGCAGGGTCCTGGTGGCCGTGGCTGCAGCCCTGGTGTCTGCCTCCTCTCCCTGCCCCCAGGCCTGGGGCCCCCCAGGTGAGAAGAATCCTGCTCTATGACCCCCAACTCTGATTTGTGATGCCACCAGCACTGTGGCCCCTTCTCAGGCCTGCCCTGTGACCCTCCCAACCACTGACATCCAACCTGGCAACATTCTCTCTCCACCCTGCCCTTTGAGCTCTGTCTCCAGACTATAACATGATGCTTTGACCCTATGACCCCACGCGGGTCTTAAAAGTCCACCCCTTATCCTGTCACTCTCACAAAGTGAGGGGTGGGATGGGAGAGAGGGAAAGGAAGAGCCTCTGCTCAGAAGTGCCTTCCACAGGGGTCCAGTATGGGCAGCTTGGCAGGGCCCTGACGCTGTGTTGCCCTGGAGTGACTGCTGGGTAAGTGCTCCACTGGCCTGTTGGGTTGATGGAACCCTCTCATGACGCTTTCTTGACCTTGCGCAGTCCTCAGACCCCTCCCATCCTTGTCCGTTGTATCTGTAACCTTCATCTCTCTGTCCTAACCCTCAAACCATCCTTATTCAACTGAACCTTCAACCTACATATACTGAGCACCTGCTAATTGCCTGGTCTCTTCTAGCTAGACCTGGGATACGGCAGTACACAAGCCAGGCAAGATGCCAGGTAGTAATACCTGCAGGGCAGAAAATCAAAAGGGAGTGATGTGGAAGAGGAGAACTGAATGATCACTTTTTATTGGTCATCAGGGAAGGCCTCTCTGAGGAGGTGATATATATATATTTTATTTGGTTGCACTGGGTCTTAGTTGTGGCATGTGGGGTCTAATTCCCTGATGAGGGATCAAACCTGGGGCCCCCTGGGCCCCCTGCATTGGGAATGTGGAGTCTTAGACACTGGACCACTAGGGGAATCCATGAGGAGGTGATATTGAAGCTGATTTCTGAAAGTGAAGTGAAAGTGAAGCCGCTCAGTCGTGTCCGACTCTTTGCGACCCCATAGACTGTAGCCTACCAGGCTCCTCTGTCCATGGGATTTTCCAGGCAATAGTACTGGAGTGGATTGCCATTACCTTCTCCAGGGGATCTTCCCAACCCAGGGCTCGAACCCGGGTCTCCTGCGTTGTAGACAGACGCTTTACCGTCAGAGCCACCAGGGAAGTCAAGGTTATGGTATAAGCAAGCATTCCTGACAGAGAGAACAGCTAGTGCAAAGCCCTGAAGTGGGAGTGAGTTCCATACTTTAAAAAAAAAAAATCACAGTTTTAAACTTTATTTATTTTTGGCCATGCCCTGGCTTGCAGAATCCTAGTTTCCCGACCAGGGATCAAACCTGGGCCCTCAGCAATGGAAGCACAGAATCCTAACCACTGGACCACTAGGGAATTCCTGAGCTCCACAGTCTTGAACTGAAAGAAGCATAACCTAACTGAAGTGCAGTGGTGGAAGGGGAGAGAGGGAGGTGATGAAGAAAAAAAGTAAGGTGAGGGCTAGATCACCAGGGGCTTTGTATGCCAGCAAACGGAGTTTGAATTTTACCACAAGCACACCAAGAAGCCAGGGGAGAGCTATGGCATGGTCTGACACATACTTTGACTCTTCCTTCCATCTATCATCATCTCTTCTCACCCTCAGGGCCCTGGTGTCCTGGTTTCGGGACGGGGAGACAAGGCTGCTCCAGGGACCTGCCTCTGGGCTAGGGCCCGAACTGGTCCTGGCCCGGGCAGAAAGCACTGACGAGGGCACCTATACCTGCCGGACCCTGGACGGCGCACTTAGGGGCATGGTGACCCTGCGGCTAGGCTGTGAGTTGGGGAGGAGTGTTGTGGGGGGGTGATGAGAAGTGGGGCTCCTGAGGGACTGCAGGCCCAGAGGAAGCCCTCTGGGATGGGGAAGGCCTGGGGGCTTCTCACTCTCCAGCTGCGCCCTCTGCCTCTAGACCCCCCGGCCCGCCCCGTTGTTTCCTGCCGGGCTGCCGACTATGAGAACTTCTCCTGCACTTGGAGTCCCAGCCAGGTTAGCGGTTTACCCACCCGCTACCTCACCTCCTACAGGTGTGTCCAGCATCGGCTGTGTATGCCTATATATTTGGGTGTATAGCAAAATGTGGGTGTGGGAGTAGGTGGGGAGGTATTGAAGGTGGCCTGAGAGAGAGGGAGGACCCTCCTTTCCTTCCTGACCTCAGATGACCTCTTCCCTGCCAGGAAGAAGACTGTGCCGGGAGCTGATGGCCAAAGGTAGGACGTGAGGGGGAAGCTGGGGGCTCCAGCTGGATCCCACAGTGAACATTTCCAGAGTCCAAGACCACATCCTTCCTCCTAGGATAAGTCCATCCACAGGGCCCTGGCCATGCTTACAGGACCCCCCTGGGGCGGCCCGCTGTATAGTCCATGGGGCAGAGTTCTGGAGCCAGTATCGGATCAATGTGACTGAAGTGAACCCCCTGGGGGCCAGCACCCGCCTGCTGGATGTGAGCTTGCAGAGCATCTGTGAGTACCCAGTCCTAGAGGTCTCCCCAGATCCCTACCACAGAGACCCCAGACTGGACCCCAGAGTATAGATAGCCCCGTAATTCATAACCCTCCTCCTGCTGAGCTCCCACACAGTTCCCTCCCAACACAGGTCTATTTCAGCACACAGATGGCCCCCAGGGAGACTTCAGCAGAATCCAAAGAGATCAGAACCCTAGGAGGCAGGGTTCCTTCAGCTTCTAGAGGTTACTGCCACCACCCCTTTCCCTTTCAAGTCCTTCCTGGCTGCCCAACCCCAGTGCTGCCTCTCTGCTTCCAGGCCCGGTGCTGAATGCAGCTCCATCTCACATCTTCCCTGCCCAGTGGAAACCCCTCACTGGCTTTCTCTTGACTTGTGTGTGGGAGGGGATCACGAAGGCTCTGGCTGGAATTTGGGCCAACTCATCTTCCTTGGAGGGAAAACAGATCACTGTTTAACTCACTCAACAAACATTTCAAAAATCCATCCTCAGATAACAGGGATGACAGATCCTGAGCCTAAGGGATGATCAAGCCTAAGATTTCCCCAAGTTCCTTGGCAGGGCCTCCCCTCTGGGACTTTTAGGCACACACCCGTCTTCCCTTGGGAGGCAATGGGGGAAGGATGAGCACCTCTCGTGCCCTGACTTTGTGTCTCCACCTCCCCGTTCATCTGCCCTCAGTGCGCCCTGACCCGCCCCAGGGGCTGCGGGTAGAGTCAGTGCCTGGCTATCCTCGCCGCCTGCGTGCTAGCTGGACGTACCCTGCCTCCTGGCCCCGCCAGCCCCACTTCCTGCTCAAGTTCCGGCTGCAGTACCGTCCAGCACAGCATCCAGCCTGGTCTACGGTGAGGCCTTGGAGTGCACCCTGGTCTGGGGCTGTACGTCCTGTCTCTAGTTTCCTGTTGCTGGTGTTCTGCACGACCAGATCTGGGAGGTCACTGATGCCCCGTGGGCTCCCCGCCTACAGAGCACTCTCCCTAGGCCAGGCCTTGTCACAGGGACTGCGCCTCCTCCCTCCGCCCTCCAGGGCTATAACTGATGTCAGCCCATCTGTGGGTAGATAGCAGTGACTTTTTAAAAATAACTTTTCTAGGAAAGGGAGGGCTTTTCACCCAGAGGCACAGACACTGATATACTCATGTGTGAATAAAGGTGAATTCCCACCTCTGGAGGTGGCAGAGATTGCTAGCATCAGGCCCGGGGAGCTGCTGCCTCAGATAATAACCAATATTTACTGAACACTGTCTGCCAAGCACTGTGCTTCACATTTACTATCTCCTTTAGGTGTACTTTCGGAGAAGGCAATGGTACCCTACTCCAGTACTCTTGCCTGGAAAATCCCATGGACGGAGGAGCCTGGAAGGCTGCAGTCCATGGGATTGCTGAGGGTCGGACACGACTGAGCGATTTCACTTTCATTTTTCACTTTCCTGCATTGGAGAAGGAAATGGCAACTCACCCCAGTGTTCTTGCCTGGAGAATCCCAGGGACGGGGGAGCCTGGTGGGCTGTCGTCTCTGGGGTCGCACAGAGTCGCACACGACTGAAGTGACTTAGCTTTAGGTGTACTTTAGGTGTACACATGTACTATCTCCTTTAGCTCTATTCACCTCTGTTTTACAAATGGAGAAACTGAGGCACAGAGAGAGGCCCAAGGTCACTCAGTAAGTGGCACAGCAAAGATCTGAACCCAGGCAATCAGTCTGAAATCACAGCCTATCTACAGAACCACTATGCACTTTTGTCTTGTGAACGCTAGGTGTAGACCTAACACCACCAGCCACCCTATATGAAGCTCAGAAGGCTGCATCAGATTGACAGGGACTGGACTGGGAGGAAAGGGTGCTTTTTGCAGACTGGGCTGGAGGCGGGTGGGAGGGCAGGAAGGCTGAATGCTTATAACTGGATAACCTGCCAGGGAACTATCTGCACTCCCAGGTGGAGCCAGCTGGATTGGAGGAGGTGATCACCGATGCTGTGGCTGGGCTGCCCCATGTAGTGCGGGTCAGCGCCCGGGACTTTCTGGATGCTGGCACCTGGAGCTCCTGGAGCCCCGAGGCCTGGGGGACTCCAAGCACTGGTGAGAGACAGAGCCTAAGGAAAGGGCAGAGGCCAAGCCAACTAGTATCTATCTGCAGGGACTAGCTAGCCACATTGCAACTGCGGCCCCAGGCTTCAGCTGTACTGCCTGCAGCCCTGCCCTAGCGTAAGCCCCGCTCTAGCTTTAACCCTGTCTCTCAGCCTTTACCCCTGCTTACTTACCGAAAGCTGGCTCTGCCCCTTCGAGCTCTGCCTCCTAGGTGCCACAGGGTCCAACCCCGGCCCTGGCCTCTCCTGGCACCTGGCAGGCTCTGGCCTCTGTCCCCACCCCTCGTGGACACTTCTCAGGTCTCATCTCCCTCCAGAGCCCCTACCGAAGGAGATACCAGTTGGGGACCAGCAACACACACAGACAGAGGAAGAACCTCAGGCAGACAGCCCCGCTCCCCCAAAGCCGTCCCTTCTACCCGACCCACAGCCACTTGGTGAGCTTGAGCAGATGGGCAAAGGTGGGAGAGAATGACAAAGCCCCAGGGAAAAGGGGACACCGAGTCTGGTCAGGCAGGCTTGCTCTTGCAGCTGACATCTGACCCTCCGCCTCAGACCACAGAGACCCCCTGGAGCAGGTGGCCGTGCTGGCATCTTTGGGAATCTTCTCTTTCCTGGGACTGGTGGCTGGGGCCCTGGCATTGGGGCTCTGGTAAGTGACTGGCCCCTTAGCCTCTGATCCTACACAGATGCTCTGATACCCACAGACCACACCTATTGCTACCCCTCATGACCCCAATCCCAGCATATCTGATTCTGAAACCATTCTTCCTCCCTCTTCCACTCCCAACTTCATGATTCTACTCTTTGCTCTCTTGACCCTTTACTAATAAAACCTTTTTGGACGAGTCTGAGATGCCCCACATTGTTAGGGAGACAACTTCTTTTTTGTGCTCTAGGCTAAGGTTGAGACCAGATGAGAAGGATGGACCCCAAAAATCTGGGCTCTTGGCCCCAATGATTTCAGTGGACAAGCTTCCAGGTGAGTGTGACATCTGGGATGTTTGGACTTGGGAGATGTGTGACCTCATTTTGACTGTATGGATTAAGAGCCACATGCCTTAATCCTCATAAGGGTTTTGGGAATCAAAGGTGGGTCTCCTCATTCTTATGACTTCTGGACTCAGAGATGGGCCTTTCATTCTTGAGTCCCTGGGCTTAGAGCTGGGTCTCTTCTGTCTCTTGCAGGATGCTGGGGCTCCTAGATGGGACTCCTTCATTTTCAGAGTATTATGCTCTGAGCTGGACTTCCATCTTTATTCTTGGGGTATCTGGATCCCCTCCCCTATTTCTTGATGTGCCTGGGCCCAGAGCTAGATCTACTGTCTCATCCCCAGGGTGTTGGGGCTTACACAAAAGTGGCTGCCCTATTCATTCTTGGAGTGTTGGGCTCATAACTGGGTCCCCTCCCTCATTCTCAGGGGATCTGGGACAAGATCTAGTCCTACCATCTCCCTTAATTTTCCTCTTTCTTGTAGGAGTCCCAAACCTGTAGAGGACCTTGGAGGCCTTCAGCTGATTCCACCCAATGCTGGTGTGGATGGATGGACAGATGGAACCCAGGCATGACAGCAGATCCCCATGGAGGCGGATTCTCAGCTGGAAGTTCTGTTTGGAGCCCATTTCTATGAGACTCTGTGTTCCCAACTTGCCAGTTGAAAGGTGCCTGGACCTCTGACTTCATCCCAGAGCTGGAGGTCTACCTGAAGAATGTGTGTAGATGTGTATGGCTGTGTGTGTCCAAGTGTATGTGAGGCAGGGGACATGTGTTCTCTGCATGTATGTATATAGGTACCTGGGGAGTGTGTGTGGGTCTTATGCTCTTGGCTTTGCCCCTGGAGGGAGTTGTGAGGGTGTGAATAAAGAGAATGAGGAGGTTCTGTCTATTGACATGTCTCACAGCTCCAGATTCAGGACTCACAGGAGAGTGCATCAAACTTGGAGACCACAGTCAGAGACTATTATGCATCACTGCTTTATTACTTTGGCTTCTGGGGGCCCCAGCCCATTTTCCCTTTGAGCTCCAAACTCTGGTTGGGCTGAGTTCCCTGGAGCATCTTCCCTTGGCGTTCAAACCACCGAATCAGGCTGCGGTTCTGGGGGTGGATGCAGACCCTGCGTTGAGACAGGTGAAGCCTGGGAAAGGAAAGGTTCAAAGCTACGGTCATAACTGGGTGGATGAGGGTGAGACCCAGGAGTTAGAGGCAGAGGCCAGATGAAAACCTGAGTTGGCATCAGAATTAGCAATCGGGATGGGGTTGAGATCAGCAGCCGGGGTTGGGACTGAGGTCAGAGTCAGGGACAAATCAGGGGCAGAGTCAAAGCTCACACGAAGGCTTGGAGGTGACAGTCCCCGTCAGCTTCCTGAAATTCCACTCTGATGACCCTCCTCAGTAGCTGGTTTGGGAGTGGCTGTCGGTAGAGCTGAGTACAGCATGCAGTGCTGAGTGCCAGTGGGAATGCTAGGGGAAGAGGACCATGTGTTCAGAGGGCTTCTGACCCCAAACTCCACCAGAAGGCTGGAGGCTGTGCTTCCTGGGCCCCTTTCCCTCCATCCCATTCACCCAAACCCGGGCCTTCTAGACCCCCACTCACTCACCTCCTCCAGGGTCTGGGCTCAGGAACAACAGGAGCAGCAGGAGGCTGCTGGTGGGTGAGGGCCCCTTCATGATGCTCAGCCTGGATACTTCCTTCTCTCTCCTCCTCCTTCCCTACCTTTTATCTGGGTGCCTTTTATAACTGGGGCACCAGGTGAGTCAGCCGCAGGTGAAGATGTATTGCTCATCTTGTGACATTCCTGGGCTCTAATTACCATAGACTCCTCCTTTTTTAGGACTGCCGTTTTCCATGGACTCCTAAGTCCTGGGCAGAGAAGCTGGGGAGATGGGTTATGCACGTGGGGGCTGATGGTACAGTAAAGGGGGCAGAGGATCCACAGTGGTATCCAATGAGGACATTCACACTCATACCTGTAGTTACACATTCACAGTCACACCTGTCACTGGATCAACCTCACATGGTCAGACAACCCCAGACAGAATCATATAGCCCCAGTTATACTCAAAGTCCCACTCCCACACAGTTGTTTTTTCACAGTCATCCCACCACACAATCACACTAGCACACCCAAATTCTGATGGGGGCACTGTTGGTAGGGTAGGAGCACAGGGCAGGCTGGCACCAGCTTGCTTTCGTTTTCCCCTCCCTGTTTCCTGTCTTAGCCTGCTTGTCTTATCAGCAGACATCGATGGGAATGAGTCCCAAAAGCAGACCTTTTAGCTGAGTCGTCGTCTCTCCTGGGCCAGTCACATTCAGAGTGAGAAGCTGGGAGAAGTCCCTTTTGGGTGGTAATGCAGTGCCTTGGGGATAACTGAGGTGGGGGTTGCTTTTCCAGGAAGATGAGACAGAGGAAGGATGAGGTAGATAAGAACGCACATGAGGGAAGATCAAAGTTCTTAGGTGCCAGGTTGCTGCTGTCAAACAGATAAAAGACCCAAGAAATCTTACCTTCCTGTTTTTGCCAAGTCCTGTTCCAGAAATGCCAGCCTCCTACCAGCAGGGGCCTGGGGCTTCCAGTCCTTGACTTTTTGAGACATCAGATTCCAGAGCTCAATTATCTCTCCTTTATTCTATTCAAATTCCTGTTTCTCTCTATTGTTGGCCTGGAAGACGCCCCCCAACCCCAACACAACCAACCCTTACACCCTCTGCACCCCATACTCTTGCTAAAACCCCAAGCTCCCATCTCCTTCCTGTCCCTTCTCTTTTAAGCCTGTATCCAGCCCTTACCTCCTCTTTCCCTTAATCCCTCCACCCCAATGCAAAACTATACCTCTTCTTCCTCCTCTTGTCCTTTCCAGGAAGCTGGGGCCAGCAAAGGGTGGGGGCAAGCTGCTAAGTTTAGTGCCCTTGGCACCTTGAAGAATTTCCCACTCTCAGTCTGGAGATTTCAACCCTCCAGACTGAAATGCTCTCTATGTGAAATGTAAACTGAGTCATAACCCAATAATCCAGCCCTTATCTGGTTGTTTCAGGGATGCCTTCTGCAACCTTGTGCTCTGTGACCATGTGGGGCAGGCCTACTCTTGGGACAGGGACTCACACTTCCCTGGGCATCTTCCTGCTGCACCAATCAGAAGGGACCATCAGCTCCCAGAATAGGGACTAATTCCCTCCCAGGCTGAACAACTCGAGTTTCTCCTCATGCTCCTGTCCAGGTTAAGGCTCAGAGGTCCTTCCCTGGAGTCTGTTTTGTGGATATTCAGGAAGTCTGAGTATCCTGAGGATTCTGAGGTTTAGGTCCAGGGTTGGACAGGGTGCTCCACTTTGGTCAGGGTTCTTGATGCAGACATTGTGAGGAAATGCCTCAAAAGCCTGCGTCCATTCTTGAGGGTGGCCACAACCCAGAGGTCACTCATCTTGGAATTTCTAATACCAGAAGCCTTACAGTCTTTTACCCATCCTCCAGTCTGGACTTGTGCCCCAGAGCTTGGTGCAGCCACTAAGGCACCATCATCTTGTCACAAATCTTCATCAGCTGTCGTCTGTCACACACCGTGTAGTCTTTTCCAGACCAGTCAGTCCAGAGGGCTTGGAAGGAAGAAACCAAGTCTTCCAGATATGTACCCATCTCTCCCCTCTGGCTTCTCCAAAGACAGGGCCAGCTATAGCCTGCTATGGCAGGGTCGGCCCAGGCTGAAAGCCAGCTCTGCCCCCACTCACAAACTGAGCTCTCTCTTTAGCTTAATTCTTGGTGCCCTCCCTGGTGCTGGGGCAAGTCCCTAAATTGAAAGGAGGTCCCCTAGGATTCCCTAACCCTTCATCACTTTAGGAACTAGTGGATTTCAGGCCAACTAGATGACAAGACAGACAAGGAAGGTAGGGAGCAGGGGCCACTAGGTTCTCCTAGGGAGGTAACGTGGGGGACTGATGCCAAGAATCTTTGTACTTCATTTATTTATTTATTGGCTGTGCCACACTGGCATGCAGGATCTTAGTTTCCCAAACTTGGATGAAACCTGTGCTCCCTATGGTGGGAGCACACTAATCTTAACCACTGGACCATCAGGGAATTCCCTGATGTCAATTATCTTTAAACTTGGGATCAGACTGGAGGAGCCAGTAGCTGGGGTGTTAACTGTAGGAAAGACCTTCAACAGTTCTAAGTCATTCCCCTATGGCAGGCTGACAGCACAGCTTCTATGAATCTTTCCCTCCTCTCACAGCCTACTTCCTACAACTATGGACTTGAAAAATATTTTAGATCCTCTCCCAGGAGAAGATTCTTCAGACACTTGGCAAAGTCCTGTCTAGGAGAAAGGTGGCAGCCGAGAGCTGGGGTTGTGAGAATTTAGGGATGCGGGGATCAGGTTGGGAGGAGGACCAGGTCAGGATTATTCAGTTCCCTCCACACAGGGCACTCAGGGTGATGAGTGTGTGTGTGGCGGGGTGAGGGATTAGGTGGTGGAAGGCAGTCATTGTTAGTAAGAGGAGGTTGATTCTGATGAGGGACCGTTAGGAATAATGGGAGCCTGTACACGGAGGGGCACTCTATGAGGGAGAAAGGCCCTGTCAGTAAGGAAAACAGCCGGCGTGGAGAGGGGCTCCCAGCCCGAATGGCGGCAGCGGCGTCAGAGTCAGGAGGGCAGCACGGTGGCTCTGGTTTAAATCTTTAATGCACCGGCTGGCTGAGTAGTGGCGGCGGGGGTGCGGCGGGGGAGGCTGCGGCCGGAGCGCTGGGGAGCAGTGCCCAGGCCACTTGACAGACAGCTCATCAGGCCCCGGAGAGGCTCCAGCTTCTGCTCCCGAGGGTGCGCCGAGCTGTGGGGCGACCCGGCACTGGCATGAGATGGGGCGGGGGCTCCCAGCTTCCCCCCGATCGGTTCTCCCGGACTGAGCTTCGCCCATTCCCCGGGCGGGTCCGCGGTATCGCAGGCCCCTCACCTCCGCTCCCTTCGCCACATGCGCAGCCAGGGGAAAAAGTAGAAGCAGCCCCAGTAGATCCTGCAAAGAGAAGGCAGAGCCGGGCGGGGCGGAGCGGGGCTGACCCCACAGACTCCGCCCCTTGGACGCCTGGCCCTTCTCTTGGAAGGCTCCGCCCCGCCCCCTAGAGGCGGTTCTCGATAGCCCACGCCCCTAAGAGGCCCCACCCCTCCCGCTTCTCCCGCCCCCAAAGAACACGCGCCCTCCCCACCCCCCAACCCCGGAGCGGCTTAGGTTCCTCCTCCGCAGAACCCCGCCTCCACTCACTCCTCCTCCGCCTCCAGCGCCACCTCGTATCTCCTCAATCCCGACATGTCCTGGGTTCCGAACGTCTCCTGGGGAGCGGCATGATTGGATCAAGAATTCCCCAACCCCAGGTCCCCTTCTCTGTCATTCTGTGGACAAGACTGACTTGTTCTCGGGTAATATGAGACAGGTGCCCTGGGAAGACTCGGGACAGGGCTGAAGATCTGGGAAGCACTAGACATTAAGGGATTGGGAGGTCGGTCACCTCGGGGGCATGGGGCATTTAGGTGGATAGGGCTTCGAGGTCATAGGGCCGGGATATTTGGGGCCCCGGGTGAGGATTTACGGGGGATAGGGTCACCTGCAGGGGGGCTGAGGGGTCGGCGCAGCCTAAACGCCCACCCTCCCTGGCTCCACCCCGGAAGCAGACCTTTACGTTACGTCACAGTGACGGCTTCACGCTCTAGGGGTGGGGCTTACCTATTACCCGGAAGGGGTGGAGCCATAGCATCTCTTCGGAGGAGGCGGAGACAAGATGTCACACTAAGGAGGTGGAGCCAGAGTCTATGTCTAAAGCGGGGAGGGGGTGGTGTGGGGAGAGTCGGTATTTATTACTAAGGTGCAGGGCACAGAGCCCTCTTTTATAAGGATGGAGCCGGATATTGGAGCTCCACCCTGGGAAGAAGGAGACCTCAGCACCAGGCAGCAAGAAAAGATCTCTGGGACGCTGTCCTGTACTGTTTTACCAATCCCCTCTCCTCTCCATCTTGGCTTCTGCTCTGACAGTTGCCTTTCTTGTCTGACTCATTCTATATATTTGATACTGGGCCGAGGAGGAATAGGTCTCCAGAGAGGGCCCAGTCTAGACAGGCCATGCTATAGGAATACTTGGCTGAGTGGCATGGGTCAACAGACCTTCCTCTCTGAACTGAGACCTCGTTTCCTGAGATTTTTGTTCCTGCAGTCATAACCAATATTTATTTAGTGACTACTCTGTGCCGGGTAATGTGTGTGGGCATGAGGAAACAGCAGTAAAGAAGACAGGCACAGATTCTGCCCTCAGAGAGCTTATCATCTGGGTTGGACCTGCACGGGGTGGGGGTCAAAAGAGACAAAAAGATCACATAGAGGAAGCTAACTGGCTGGGGGCTGTAGAGGCTATTCGACTAAAGGCAGGAAAGAACAATTAACTTAGTGTGGGAGGTTGGAAATAGCTGCCCTAGTTGGTCTGGGAAGTCTGGGAGAGAGCCTTGTGGCTGGACAGTATGGGAGAAAATGACCAGAAATGAATGAAGTAAAAGTTGCCTTAAGCTGAAGTGTGGAGAATGAATTCACCTCTCCTCTTCCCACCACCCCATACTCTTTTTCCCTCTTGTATCTATTTTCCCCTGCTTGGACTACATACAGACAGGTGACAGACAAATCTATTGATGCCAGTTGGAAGCATTGCAGTCTGGGCATGGAGAAGCTGTGCCTCTACCACACTCATCCTTACTAACACTTGCTCTCACACCCACAGTGACACTCCTGCCCTGCTGCAGTCGAGTCATGTCTGCAGGAGGCCTGGTCCCCACCGCTTTGGTGATTCACATCCCTTCACTCAGATGCAGGGCTCTGTCTATTGTATAATAATTTGGCCTTTGTCCCTATTCCTGAAAGGGAGACACTACATCTTTGGAATATCCCAACTAATACAAGTTCTTTGTTATTTGTGAGCCCCTTGGGTCACACCTGAATTTATGCTAAGAGACGAGGTGACTTGGGATAGAGGCTGGTCAGCAGAAAGACCAACCGTATCATTGCAGAATTGAGGCTTTGAGCCAACCTGGCTGGGGAGATTGAGTTATGTCACCAACAATTCATTCTTGCCTATGTTTGAAATCTCAATAAAAATTCTGGACACCAAAGTTCGTGACCTTCCTGTTTGGTGAACACGTACTGTTGGCAAACACGTACTAGGAGGGTGATGTGCCCTTTGTGTCTCCATGGGGAAAGAGCATGGGAGCTCTGCATTGAAATCCTCCTTGTGTGTCTTTCCATTTGGATATTCCTGATTTATATTCACTTCAGTTCAGTTCAGTCGCTCAGTCGTGTCCCACTGTTTGCAACCCCATGAACCACAGCACGCCAGGCCTCCCTGCCCACCACCAACTCCCAGAGTCCACCCAAACTCATGTCCATCGAGTTGGTGATGCTATCCAACCATCTCATCCTCTGTCATCCCCTTCTCCTCCTGTCCTCAATCTTTCCCAGCATTGGGGTCTTTTCCAATGAGTCAGCTCTTCACATCAGGTGGCCAAAGTATTGGAGTTTCAGCTTCAACATCATTCCTTCCAAAGAAATCCCAGGGCTGATCTCCTTCACAATAGACTGGTTGGATCTCCTTGCAGTCCAAGGGACTCTCAAGAGTCTTCTCCAACACCACAGTTCAAAAGCATCAATTCTTCGGCTCAACATTCAGAAAACTAAGATCATGGCATCCGGTTCCATCACTTCATGGCAAATAGATGGGGAAACAGCAGAAACAGTGGCTGACTATTTTTCTGGGCTCCAAAATCACTGCAGATGGTGATTGCAGCTGTGAAATTAAAAGATGCTTACTCCTTGGAAGGAAAGTTATGACCAACCTAGACAGCAAATTAAAAAGCAGAGACATTACTTTGTCAACAAAGGTCTGTCTAGTCAAGGCTATGGTTTTTCCAGTGGTCATATATGGATGTGAGAGTTGGACTATAACGAAAGCTGAGTGCTGAAGAATTGATGCTTTTGAACTGTGGTGTTGGAGAACACTCTTGAGAGTCCTACTTTATTAAAAACTAATTGTGAGTATAGAACTTCTGAGTTCTACGAGTCATTCTAGTGAACTCTTGGATCTGAGTTTAAGAACTTCCTGGACTTGTAGCTAGTTAGTCAGAAATGCAGGCAGCCTGAGGACCCCACTTGTTGCTGGCATTTCAAGCAAGCTTATTGGGATTGTGCCCTTAAACCTGTGGAATCCAACACTAGATCTGGGTGGTTTGTGTCTAAATTGAATAGCAGTTGAATTGAAAGAGCTCCTGGGCTTCCCTACTGGCTCAGTAGGGAAAGCTGAATAATCCATCTGACAATGCAGGAGACACAGGTTTGATTCTTGGGTCGGGAAGATCCCCCGGAGAAGGAAAAGGCAGCCCACTCCAGTATTCTTGCCTGGGAAATCCCATGGACAGAGGAGCCTGGCAGGCTACAGTCCATGGGGTCACAAAAACTCAGACAGGACTTAGCAATGAAACAAGAATTGCTATCAGAATACCTTTCCACTGAATACACTCCCCACTCTCTCCATCTGTCTGGGTGAACCTTTTTTCCCTTTCATAACTCACTGTTCCCATAGCTTCCCTGTTCCCATTTCCCACTGTTTGTCTTTAGCTCTGAGAACCTCAACATGCAACTTTTTGGACAAGGGAAGGGGACTGAATTGCCATATTAGGGGAAGGTTTGCAATGTCATCCTCTTGAAGGCGTTTGAACATCAGTTTTTTTCTTTTATTTATTTTGGCTGCGTTGTGCAGCATGTGGGACCTTAGTTCCTGACCGGAATCAAACCTGCGTTCCTGCCTTGGAAGCTCAGAGTCTTAACCACTGGACCACCAGAAAAGTCTCTTGAACTTCAGTTTTAAGGCTAAGGGTCAGAGCTTAGTTCAGAATTAGAGATCAGAGCAAGGGGGGTGTGTCCCTCTTTCTCAGGTTTCTCCTCACTCCTGCCTCTTCTCTGTGGTCCTAGGATTACTGCAGTGGGAAATATGGCACCCAGCTGGTCCCCTGGATTCCCTGAGGACAGTCACAAATAGCAGGTTAAGCCTGGAGAAGGTCTCCTCGCAGGTATCCCTAAGCCCATCACAGTGCCTACACATCTGTCGCCTGAGACATGTTCTTCTCTTGGCTGAGCAGGGCTAAAGCAAAGGTTCTTTGGAAGCAGGTCCAGCTCTCGGGGCCCTAGGACTCTACCTCCTGGTCCAGCCAGTACTGTCCCTCTCCCCAGCTATTTTCCTAGGCTCCAAGCTGAGCCTAGGCAGCGGAAGGAGCATAAGGGCGACTTGACTTAGAACACCCGCTCCTGCCGTGACTTCCCTATCCTCAGAATTGGGAGGGGATTTCTGAGAGAAGGGCTGGTCAATTCACAGAGACGCAAGAAAACTAGAGATGAGGATGGAGAGCAAGTGTTTCCCTAACCTGATCAGAGAGACCCAAGAGACAGACCAGAAGGGGAGACCTCTCAGGAGACACCAATTGTGGAGTGCCGTTTTGTTTCCCATTCCCAGCCCTAGAGCATGTGATGTGACAAACCTAACCATGGACCCATTTTTGTCTTTCCATCATCCATCCATCCATCCATGTGTCTGTATGTCTTCCCATCTTTGTCTCTTTAATCTCCCATCTTGCCTTTCATCTATCTTTTCACATCTTCGTCTTCATTTATTCATCTGTATGTTTAAACACTGGAAGGACTGATGCTGAAACTGAAGCTCCAATACTTTGGCCACCTGATATGAAGAGCCAACTCATTGGAAAAGACCCTGATGCTGGTAAAGATTGAGGGCAGGAGGAGAAGAGGGTGACACAGGATGAGATGGTTGGATGGCATCACTGATTCAATGGACATGAGCTTGAGCAAACTCTAGGAGGTCGTGAAGGACAGAGAAGCCCGGTGTGCTGCAGTCCATGGGATCACAAAGAGTTGGACATGGCTTAGTGGCTGAACAGCAGCAACAATGTTTAACCATCAGCCATCTATTAGTACATTCATTCATCTATCAAGCTATGGTAATAATTAATGTTTTTGATACTTAAGTGCCATGCACCATGCTAAATGCTTTAAAATAATTTTCTCATGGCAGATCTCTGAAGTAGAATGCTGTGAGTGATATTTTTGTTCATGCAGACATTTTTCTATACTCCTTTTTCTGGCTTTAGAGAATTTCTCTCTCACTTCATGTGGTCCTGGTGGCTTTGTCAGTCATAGTGTCCTGCCCAGAGTACCTCATTGCCTGGCCACTGTAATATGTTGAAGAACTGAGTTTATGTCACAAGCACAGTTCAAAGCTTTGCATGAGATTTGATGTCAGGAGAAGGAGAGCCTGTATTTTGGATCACTTACTATTGCAGATTTAGACTTGAGGCTTTCGGTGGCCATATTTTCTGCTGCTAGAAGAGAACCTGTTTATAATAGAAATAAGGCCCCCGCATAAAAAGGATTAGAGAGAAGTCAGGTTAAAAGATGGAGATAACATCATTTGAATCCCTGGGTCCAACCAGGGCTGAAGTAGACTAAATCGTAATCTGTGATATGACATATTTAACTTTTTGCTTAAGCTATTTTAAGTTGGGTTTTGTCATTTTCAACAGAAAAAGCCCCGGATAATGATCATTGTATTATTATCCCCATTTTACAGATGAGGAACTAAGACCCAGAAAGATTAACTTGCCTAATGTTTCACTGCTTATAAATGGCAGAAAACTGGTGCCTATTTGGAGCCAAACTCTGATATACTACCTATATATGTCTGTCCATCTGTTTGTTCAGCCATCCATCTATTGATCTATCCCATCTATTTATTTATCTGGTCATCCTTCAATGCTAAGACACCCAAGGCAATAAGACTTGTTAACTCCCATTTGAGGCTGGGTTTGGATCAGAGGTTAGCAAACCTTTTTGATAAAGGTCTAGATAATAAATAAGGTTTGGCAGACCATACAGTCTCTGTAGCCCCAAAGTAGCCATAGACAATACATAAGTGATTAGGCATGACTATATTCCAATAAAGCTTTATTTACAAAAACAGGCAGCAGGCTGGCTGGGCCATAGCTTGCCAATCCCTGATCTGGATCAGTGGGGAAGATGCAAACATTCTGTCACTGTTGGGAACATGAATAAGGAATGGAAACCTATATCCCTTGCATTTGCCATTACTCATGTAGTGGAAACAACAGAATTTTTTACTCAAACTCTTGTATTTGAATCCAATTTTAGAACCCTGGACAGTCAAGGAAATGGGATCTGTAAAATGGGAATAATTTGTATCTTGTGAGGTAGTCCATGTGCCTGACTCACAGTGAGTGGGTGCTCAGTGGTGCTTAGGTCCATCCCCCTTTCTCATTTATCACCTCCCATGAATGACCAATATCAGAAGGCCTCTCTGTTTTGAGAGTGTCTGGAATGCAGTAGGGTTAGTTTAGTCTGGCTTGCTGAGTTCAGGAGCTTCTAAGAATGAGCTTCAACTTCTAAGAATGAACTTTCATGCAAGTTATATAGATTAAGCTCTTGCACACTCCAAATTTCTTTTTAGTAGCTCTACCTCAACTATTAAAAAAATCGTTTTATTTATTTATCTATGTATGGCTGTGATGGGTCTTCCCTGCTGCATTGCTTTTTTCTAGTTGTGGCAAGTAGAGGCTACTCTTCCTTGTGGTGCACTGGCTTCTCATTGAGATGGCTCCTCTCCTTGCAGAGCGTAGGCTCTAGGTGCATGGGCTTCAGTAATTGTGGCATGTGGGCTCAGTAGTTGTGCCTCACGGGCTTAGTTGCCCCGTGACTTGTGGGATCTTTCCAGATCAGGGATCAAACCAGTGTCTCCTGTATTGGCAGGCAGACTCTTTACCACTGAGCCACCAGGGAAGCCCCTACCCCATCTCTTATCTGCACTATTCCAAAACTATTACCAGCCTGCCAGTGCCTAGCAAAATAGAAGGCTGTCTAGTCAACAGTCCCCATTAGGACTTCCCTAGTAGTCTAGTGGTTAAGAATCCACCTGCCAATGCACGGGACACAGGTTCAATCCCCGGTCTGGGAAGATTCCACATGCCACAGGGCAGCTAAGCCCATGTGCTACAGCTACTGAGCCTGCACATCTAGAACCTGTGCTCTGCAACAAGAGAAGCCGCAGCAGTGGGAAGCCTGAGCTCCACGACTAGAGAGTAGCCCCCACTCACCACAACTAGAGAAAGCCCATGGACAGCAAGGAAGACCCAGTGATGGCCAAAAATAAAATAAATAAATTAATTAAATAGAAATACCTTTTTTTATTACGTCCACAATTCAGGTTATTACCCTGTTCCCCCAGTAGCTTTTTAACTTTTTCCTTCCAAACAAATACCCTTCTCTAGGAGGAAAGATTATGTTCATGTGTGTTTCTGTGCCTGCTCCCATGACTGTGTGTGTGTAATAATGTATGTGTGTCCACATTGTGATTATGTACTTAAGTGTCTGTGGTGTGTCCTTGATAGATGTGAGTGGTTGTCTGTGTGACTGATTATGTGCCTGTATATGTGTGTGGGTATGGACATATGCATGTGGGTAAAGGTGTTCTCACCTGTGTGTTTATGTGTATGTGTGTGTTCTGTTTAATCCATCTATTGACCTCACATGGCCTGCAGAGGGCATCAGTGCATAGGGAAAGGGGATGTGAGGCTCCTGGCCTGAGTGCCAACCTCCTGGAGCCTGCAGAGGGCGTCTCGCGTACAGAGAAAATGGAATGTGTGGCTGGTGGAAGTGGGGCTCTAGCCTGAGGAGCCTGGGCCCTCTTTATGCCAGAAAGAAGCTGGAAATGAGCAAGAAATCAGATGACTCAGCTTCTGGAAGTCCCCGATCCTAGGAAGGGGTCTGCTTCACCGTCCCACCCTTATTCTCCAATCCCTCTATCCCTGTCCAGAGGGTCCCAGCCCAGCCTACAGGGCACAGGTGGCCCTTCAGTTCAAGTGTGGGTAGATGTTGCACAGGACTTCTGGAGGTGACGGTACATCAGAAGGGGAAGGGAGTCTTGAGCAATAGTGCACCCTCCTCCCTTAACTCCTGCCCTCGGGAGCTTCATGTAAAGCCCCTGCCAGGATTTCCTGAACACCCGTTCTCTTTCATTTTCTGCACTTTGGGCCACTCTGGGCCCTAGGGTTTCTCAGCTTGAACTGAGCTTTCTCAGGAGAAGTGCAGGAGACAAGGGTCTCTGAAATCAAGCAGAAGGTGGCCTGTGTGGCTGCTGATGAGCCTCAGGGTTGGGAGGACAGAGGGAAGGCAGGAGAGGTTATGCAGAGGAGGGACCTCCGCAGAGCCTTGAGGAAGGGTGAGGCAGGAGGGAGGACATTCCAGGCAGGATGAACAGCAAGCACAAAGGCTAAGAGGAGGGATGGAGTTTGTGATCCATCCTGATGTGGGTGAGTCAGGGGAGGGTGAGTGGTGTGAGAGGCTATGTATGTGGGGAATAATCCCTGGGGTACTTAGGGCACCTCCTGGTGGTGCCATGCCCAGTGGTCAAAGTTCATGGAGGACCCTGTGACCTTAATGAGGGAGGACCATCAGGGGTTAGTATCCTTTGGGTGTGAAAGTTTGGGTCTCTTAGCAGGTATAGGGACTTCCTAGCTGGCTCAGTTAAAGAATCTGCCTGCCAATGCAGGAGACATGGGTTCGATCCCTTGGTCAGGAAGATCCCCTGGAGTAGGAAATGGCAACCCACTCCAGTATTCTTGCCTGGAAAATTAAATGGACAGAGGAGTCTGGCAGGCTGTAGTCCATAGGGTAGCAAAGATTCAGACTTGACAGGGCGACTGAACACACACGCACACACACACACACACACAGAGCAGGCATAGAATGTCAACCAGCTGAAGTGGCAGTTGGAGATAAAGGGAATAAATCATGGAGGAAGTGTGGTAAACAGAATTTAAGATTCCTCCTTAATGGTGTGCAAGCCCTGTCTGATCTCCTCGCTTTGAGGGGATTAATCCTCTTGGCTTCTTGACCTGTGAATACAGTGGGATATCAATGATGTGGTTAGGTTATACTGTATGGCAACAGTGAACGGATTTTGCAGATATAACTAAGGACCCCAAATTAGTTACCTTTGAGTTAGTCAAAAGGAAGATTACCCTGCATGGGCCTGACCTAGTTAGGTGAGCCCTTAGGGAAAGTGTCCAGAGCCAAGAAATAAGCAGCAGCAGCAGAAGCTCTCACATTGCCCTTGAAGAAGCAAACTGCCATGTTGTAAAGAGGGCCATGGAACAGGGAATTGCAGGCAGTTCTAGGAATTCAGGGCTTCAGTCCTAAACCACAACTGTCAACACCCAGTGAATTTGGAAGAGGACTCAGAGTCCAAGATGAGATGGCAGCCTGGCTGACACCTGAGATCAGCCTGATGAGACCCCGAGCAGAGGACCCAGTTGATCTGTACCTGACCGTTGGCCCACAGAAACTGTGAGACAGTACATTTGGACTGTTTGAAGCTGCTAAATATGTGGTGATTTGTTACACAGCAGTAGAAAACTAATATAAAAAAGAAATAATAAATTCTAGTTAAGTCCTAGGACTAGTTCCAGAACTACTGACTACAGCTTTTATTCATACTTCCTTCCTGGCTGTGAAATTCCCTATTTCTTTCAGTTCAGTTCAGTCGCTCAGTCGTGTCTGTCTCTTTGGGACCCCATGAATCGCAGCACGCCAGGCCTCCCTGTCCATCACCAACTCCTGGAGTTCACTCAGACTCATGTCCATCAAGTCAGTGATGCCATCCAGCCATCTCATCCTCTGTCGTCCCCTTCTCCTCCTGCCCCCAATCCCTCCCAGCATCTGAGTCTTTTCCAGTGAGTCAACTCTTCGCATGAGGTGGCCAAAGTACTGGAGTTTCAGCTTTAGCATCATTCCTTCCAAAGAAATCCCAGGGCTGATCTCCTTCACAATGGACTGGTTGGATCTCCTTGCAGTCCAAGGGACTCTCAAGAGTCTTCTCCAACACCACAGTTCAAAAGCATCAATTCTTCGGCGCTCAGCCTTCTTCACAGTCCAACTCTCACATCCATACATGACCACAGGAAAAACCATAGCCTTGACTAGATGGACCTTTGTTGGCAAAGTAATGTCTCTGCTTTTGAATATGCTATCTAGGTTGGACATAACTTTCCTTCCAAGGAGTAAGCATCTTTTAATTTCATGGCTGCAGTCACCATCTATAGTGATTTTGGAGCCCCCCAAAATAAAGTCTGACACTGTTTCTACTGTTTCCCCATCTATTTGAAGTGATGGGACCAGATGCCATGATCTTCGTTTTCTGAATGTTGAGCTTTAAGCCAACTTTTTCACTCTCCACTTTCACCTTCATCAAGAGGCTTTTTAGTTCCTCTTCACTTTCTGCCATAAGGGTGGTGTCATCTGCATATCTGAGGTTATTGATATTTCTCCCGGCAATCTTGATTCCAGCTTGTGTTTCTTTCAGTCCAGCGTTTCTCATGATGTACTCTGCATATAAGTTAAATAAGCAGGGTGACAATATACAGCCTTGACAGACTCCTTTTCCTATTTGGAACCAGTCTGTTGTTCCATGTCCAGTTCTAATTGTTGCTTCCTGACCTGCATACAAATTTCTCAAGAGGCAGGTCAGGTGGTCTGGTATTCCCATCTCTTTCAGAATTTTCCACAGTTTATTGTGATCCACACAGTCAAAGGCTTTGGCATAGTCAATAAAGCAGAAATAGATATTTTTCTGGAACTCTCTTGCTTTTTCCATGATCCAGTGGATATTGGCAATTTGATCTCTGGTTCCTCTGCCTTTTCTAAAACCAGCTTGAACATCAGGAAGTTCACGGTTCACATATTGCCGAAGCCTGGCTTGGAGAATTTTGACCATTACTTTACTAGCATGTGAGATGCGTGCAATTGTGCGGTAGTTTGAGCATTCTTTGGCATTACCTTTCTTTGGGATTGGAATGAAAACTGACCTTTTCCAGTCCTGTGGCCACTGCTGAGTCTTCCAAATTTGCTGGCATATTGAGTGCAGCACTTTCACAGCATCATCCTTCAGGATTTGAAATAGCTCAACTGGAATTCCATCACCTCCACTAGCTTTGTTTGTAGTGATGCTTTCTAAGGCCCACTTGACTTCACATTCCAGGATGTCTGGCTCTAGGTCAGTGATCACACCATCGTGATTATCTGGGTTGTGAAGATCTTTTTTGTACAGTTCTTCTGTGTATTCTTGCCACCTCTTCTTGATATCTTCTGCTTCTGTTAGATCCATACCATTTCTGTCCTTTATCGAACCCATCTTTGCATGAAATGTTCCCTTGGTATCTCTAATTTTCTTGAAGAGATCTCTAGTCTTTCCCATTCTGTTGTTTTCCTCTATTTCTTTTTTTTTTTTTCCCTCTATTTCTTTGCATTGATCGCTGAGGAAGGCTTTCTTATCTCTTCTTGCTCTTCTTTGGAACTCTGCATTCAGATGCTTATATCTTTCCTTTTCTGCTTTGCTTTTCGCTTTTCTTCTTTTCACAGCTATTTGTAAGGCCTCCCCAGACAGCCATTTTGCTTTTTTGCCTTTCTTTTCCATGGGGATGGTCTTGATCCCTGTCTCCTGTACAATGTCACGAACCTCATTCCATAGTTCATCAGGCACTCTATCTATCAGATCTAGGCCCTTAAATCTATTTCTCACTTCCACTGTATAATCATAAGGGATTTGATTTAAGTCATACCTGAATGGTGTAGTGGTTTTCCCTACTTTCTTCAGTTTAAGTCTGGATTTGGCAATAAGGAGTTCATGGTCTGAGCCACAGTCAGCTCCTGGTCTTGTTTTTGTTGACTGTATAGAGCTTCTCCATTGACTCCTATTTTCTTTCATCCCCCTTTATTCCATTCTTTTTTTAAAATGAGAGGTTTATTTAATTTATCTGTTTCCTTATTTATTTACTCTATTTTTTGCTGTGCTGAGTCTTTGTTGCTGTGTGTAGACTTTCTCTAGTTGTGGCAAGTGGGGGCTTCTCTCTGGTTGACGTGCATGGGTTTCTCATGGTGGTGGCTTTTCTTGTTGTGGAGCACCGGCCCTAGGGACCATGGGCTCAGTAGTTGTGGTGTATGGGCTTAGTTGCCCCATGGCATGGGGAATCTTCCTGGAGCAGGGATTGAACTGGTGTACCCTTCATTGGCAGGTGGATTCTTTTATTTTTATTTTTGCCACTTTATTTTTTTAATTGAAGGATATTTGCTTTGCAGAATCTTGTGGTTTCCTGGCATACATCAACAAGAATCAGCCATAAGTACACTCATGTCCCCTCCCTCCTGAACCTCCTTTCCATCTCCCTCCCCATCCCACCCTTCTAGATGGTAGGTTGACCTTTTTTTTTTTAATATAAATTTATTTATTTTAATTGGAGGCTAATTATTTTACAATATTGTATTGGTTTTGCCATATATCAACATGAATCCTCCATGGGTGTACACGTGTTCCCCATCCTGAACCCCCCTCCCAGTAGGTTGACTCTTAACCACTGAACCACCAGGGAAGTTCTATTCCATTCATGAATACAGGTTTTTGTGGTGATATTACTACCACTCACCAAGATTCTGGTTTGCTTCCCCTCCTGGCAATTGCTCCCTTGAAGTTGGGCATGGGTATATGACCCACTTTAGCTGGTGAAATGTGTGCAGAAATGGTGTGTGTCATTTGTGGATAGGAGCATTTGAGGAAGGGTTCCCCTTGCTGTCTTGCCTGGCTGGAGTCATCATGGAAACATGTGTTGATCTGAAAGAATCTGCCAAGGGATTGAAGCAGCCTGGAATGTTGAGCCGAGCCACCACATGGAGCACAGCTGTGCTAGAGATCGCCTAGACCCACCACAGGCCTCGTATGTAGGTGGAATAGAATTTTGTTGTGTTCAGTCACTCAGATTTAGATGTCATTTGTTATTGCAGTATCACCCAGCCTATCCCGGCCAATCAGGTGTGCTGCTGGTGATCACCACATGTTGTAGAATAGGGAGATGATATTACAACAAGACTAGAGGAGGGGTGGATGTCATTCTGAGTTCTTGGATTTAGATTTGGCTTTTGCTGTAGGATGAATTATGTCCTGTGACCCCAAGAATTCACATGTTGAAACCCTAAGCCTCAATGTGATGGTGTCTAGAGAGAGGGTCTTTTAAGGAGTAATTTAGGTTAAATGGAATCATAAGGGTAGGGCTGTAGTCTTATAGGACTGTGGTCTTCAAAGAAGAGGAGGAAAGAGAGAGATCTCTGCCCTGTGATGACATAGTAAGAAGGTGGGCATTGCACGCCAGGAAGAGAGCTCCCAAGAGAAACCTACCATGCTGGCACCTTGATATTGAATGTCTAACCTCCAAAATGGTGAGAGAATAAATGTTATTTAAGCCATTCAATCCATGGTATTTTATTATGGCAGCCCAAGCTAAGACAGATGTGGCAATTGCCAAGGCTCTGAAGAGTCTATCTTTGGGGATGAGTGAATCTTTTTGGTTGTATAGACAAAAGTGATCTTACATTAGATGATAGCCTTAAAATGTTAAGTCTAGGGTTTGGGGAAGAAGGATGCATGTTGTTGTTGGAAAGCCATAGGATGACCTATCGAGATATTTATCTTTTTTTTTTTTTTTACACTGCCCACAATCTTCACCCCTTTGTATGTTTAAGGGATTTCCTATTATATTAGTGTCAGTTATCAATAGAGCTTATCTTTCATTGTAGAATCCCCAAAAGATTACATTAGGCTCCCTGAAGCCCAAGATAGTGTGTCTTGCTGGCTGCTGTACCACTAGCACCTAGAGCAGTGCCTGGTATGAATAAATATTCTGAGTTCCAGACAGTGATGTGGCATCACTTTAGACACAAGGCTTCACCAGGGCTGGGGCTCTATGTAATGGCAGCCTTTAAATCACTGGGGACCCTGCATTAACAGATACTCTGACCCTAAGGGGACTCATTGGTCCCCTTAGGGCTGCCATGCCAGGAGGCGCCATTTACATGGGCTACATGGAAAAATGGTGTCCTTGTAGCGGTACATTGCTGCCGTCCTGCCTGACAGGCTGGGGTATTTCTGACAGGCTTAGTATTTCCCAAGAGGAATGGTGTCCTGATAGTAACGAGGGGACCTTGACATGAATGGAGATCTTGTCAGCAATGGGGACACCAATATGTATGGGATGTCCTGCCAGGATACCTTAATTGATGAAGGGCTATACAGTGTTGGGCCCCTACAGGTAGGAAGGGGTGCCTTCCTCTTGGGGGAGGATCCTTGAAATCATGGTCTGACAGGTATGAGGTTGGCAAGGTGATAGAGGTTTTGATGGTGATGGGTCCAGATTTCCAGTGAGTGTGATTCTGAGATCCAGAACTGTGGGGAGGTGGGGTGGGGTGGGTCCTGTTATCTGGCAGGGCAGTGTTGAAGCTTCTAGGGTTATAGCCATCCTACTTTGGCTGGACTACTTTGCAGGGCAGCCCACATCTTCTGCTTCCCCTTTGAGCCATGGAAGATTCAACGGTCCTAGGGATGGAAGTAGGGTGGGAGGTCTGACTTCCCCATCCACTCTGATCCTCAGACTCTACACTCACCCTTGTCCTCCTCCCCATCCTGCCCATGCCTGGCCCTTCAGGAGATGGAAGTAGCTGTCAGAGTGGCTCCTTCAGGAGTCTGATCCCACCCTTGCAGCCCCAGATGCTCTGCCCTGCAGGGGTTCCAGCCAGACTGGATCAGAGGCCCCCAAGAGGCCTACTCCTTCCAGAAGTCCTGCCTACCAAACCCCTAGACAGGCTCCTATCCCTGCCCTCTGGGTCCCAGCCCTGCCTTCCATTCCCCCTTTCATTTCAATGTTACCAGGTCCCGGCCTCTGCTACTCCCCTGGGAATGGAGGTAAGAAGATAGGCACAGTTGTAGCCTAAGCGCCTTCTCCACTCTCCACTCTTGGGAAAACTGAGGCCTGAGCAGACCTGGAGAACCTGTGCCCACTTTCTCCTGGATGCTCAGGGGAGGCAGGCTCCCCTTCTGCTGGAGAGGTCAGCCCAGGAGGCCTCCAAGGGGCATGTCTGTGTCTGAGCTCTAGCACTGGGATCTTGCCCAAGGTCTCCAGCTTATTCTGTCCTTTTTAAAATAAAATATTTATTTATTTGGCTGTGCCAAGTCTTAGTTGCAGCACCCAGGATCTTTAGTTGTGACCTGCAAACTCAGTTGCGGCATGTGGAATCTAGTTCCCTGATTAGGGATCAAACCTGGGCCCCCTGCATTGGGGTCATGGAGTCTTAGCCACAGGACCAGCTACTTCTTTTGTGTTTTCCCAGCTTTTCTTAGGAAACCAAGCCTTTCCACCCAATCTGGCCATCCCAGCTGACAGCCCTCAGCTCAAGTGCTACCCGCCAGGCAGACTTGGACTGCAGTCTCAGCTTTACTACTCACTAGTCGAGTGGACTCGAGAGCTCATTCTACCTCTCTGTGCCTCAGTCTCCTCATATATAGAATGGGATGAGTGATCTCACCTCATAGGGTTGTTTGAAGATGCAGTGATAATATACATAAAGGACTCAGCATGGAGTCTGGCCCAAAGCCAGCCCTCAAAGCAGTGGCTCTCGTGTTCTCTGAAGGCCCCTTCCTCAGACCTGCCCCTGCTGTATTATTGTCCATTTTTTACTTAGGAGGTGGGTCACCTCAGTGAGGTGTTATGTGTGGTAGCTAAGAGTACAGATTCTGGAGCTGAACTGCCCAGCTGGGATCCCCCAGCTCTGCCCCTTTACTGGCTGTGCAGCGTGGATAAGTTACTTAACCTCAGCAACTCAGTTCCCTCAGCTACAACTTAAGAATGATACCAGCACTTGAAGAGCAGTGTCCAGTATTTAGTAAGCACTGGGGGTGGTTTAGCTAGTACTACCAAGCCAAGTCCTCCCACATGGACAAAGAAAGTCTCAGGGACCATCAAGAAAGTTCTCTGACCAGAAAAGTGCCTGCTTATTACAGCAGAGAGGCTCTTGGAGGAAACTCCCCACTTGGGAGTCTTGCTCTCCAATGAAGTTCTCATTTCCAAGGTTTTCTGTCTGTTTCTGAGTTTCCCGGATGCCAGAGAAGGGGTTATGTGGTAGGGGCTTGCCGAGAAATTGAACACGAGATGTTGAAAATCTGATCAAAACCGTATGGAGCTGGCTCTGAGCAAACACTTAGCCATGTAACAGAGACAGCCCTGCTGTCTGGAGAACTGGATGTGCTCCAGGTGTGAGTGGTGGTGGGGTAATCGTGGGAAAGGGTCAAGTTTAATTCCATTGTTTGATAATCATTTGTGCACTAGGCCTTGTTCTTGCCAGGCTCTGGGCAGGACAATGTTGGCAATGGAGATGGACAGGCCCAGTCCTCTTCACTGGCAACTGTTTCATGGAGGTTTTTTTTTTTTTTTTTTGGCTGTTCTCAGCTTGTGTGGTCTGAGTTCTCCGATCAGGGATTGAACTGGGGTTCCAGCAGTGAAAGAGCCAAGTTCTAAGCCCTGGACTGCCAGGGAATTCCCCTGTGGACAGGAAGCTTTTTGTCCACCATATTTACCATTTGTTTGTGTTGTTCGGTTGCTCAGTTGTGTCTGACTCTTGGCGAGCCCATGGACTGCAGCACACCAGGCTCCCTTGTCCTTCACTGTCTCCTGGAGTTTGCCCAAACTCATGTCCATTGAGTTGATGATGCCATCCAACCATCTCATCCTCTGTTGCCCTCTTCTCCTCCTGCCCTCAGTCTTTCCCAGCATCAGATTCTTTCCCATACCGTTCACCTCCATATTCACTACGGAGGTGGATAAAAAGGCTGGGAGCTCCTTGAGCAAGGATATCATGTCCCTTTAGGGAGATGTAAGCTGCTGGGACCATAGGCCTTCAGGTAGGGAGCTGCCACTCAGTTGCTGGCCTTAAACCCATAGCAAGTATCATGTGCCTAAAAGAGGAAGGTATCCACTTAGAGGCAGGCAGCAGGCTCCCATATCCTGGTAAGGGAGCTAGAAGTCCACCCCATCCCTCAGAGAGAGACCTGGCAGCTTCTTCGCTGTCATGCAGGCAGGTCGGCAGCTGGCCCTTCAGAACTTTGGGAGAAATAAAGTCTCAGCATTTGTCAGTGAATCATAGCAAAACAAGACAGGTATTGAAATCAGATGCTGAGAATTTTGAAGTGGATCTGGACAAGTCACAGACTGCTGGGCTAAGCCCTCCTCTGTCTGTCAGGGAGATAAGGGAAGAAGCCCCAGTGCCCAGGAGGGTTGGTAGCTAGGAGTGGGGAAAAGAGGGAGGGAGAAAGCCAGGAGGGAGGGCACTGGCTGGAGGAGAGCTGGGAGGGCTTGGGCTTCCTGGAAATTCTTCCCCCTCCAGGTCTCCAGGGTCCAGCAGGGGGCTGTTCAAGCCACTTCACCAGCTCCTGGATCGGTTTCTCTCTTCCTGAACCTCAGCTTCATTCCTAGAGGGTGGTCCCTGGGTCCCCAGGGAAATGGGGACCTTTCTGAATGTGCATGACTTTGGGGGAGCCTGTGTGAGTGTTGGGAGGATGGGTTAGTCTAAGACTCAAATAGTCAGGAATTAAGTCTTTTCCGGAGTGACTCTTAAAAATTCAGCACCCTCTCCTGCTGCCCACACATGACAGATGTGGGGAGGAAGGCCTTGGAGGCCTTGGAGGGGGCAGTGCAGGAAAGGACTTGCCTGGATTTGCACAGTGAGGGGTAGAAACAGGACTGGGGAGTTGTGACCTGTTCCTGTGTCCCCTCCCCTGACAGTGGCAGTATCAGGGAGGTGGTGTGTTTGGGGGGGGCTCTGTCCTGGTAATACCTCCTCAGGACTCCTACCCTCACCTTCTCTACTCCATCTGTTTATTTTCTCAAGCCTCCAGAAGGAGAGTTTGTATCTGCCCCAGTGGCAGACTGAACTCCGCTTTGCTTCACTGGGAACTGAGGATGTGTGGGGATGTGCCTGGCTCCCACCTGTGTTTGTCCTCTGTCTGCTGTGGTGCAGGACCCAGGTCCAAAGGGATCTCTGGGGCTTCATGGTTGGCTGACTTAATGGATGGGTTAATGGATGGGTGAGTTGGCGGGGAACGAATGGGTAGATGGGTGGAGTTCTAATGGATGCAGAGACAGCTAGATGGATGGCTGCATGGATGCATGAATGGATGGGTAGTTTCCCACAGGTAGCAGAGCCAAGTTTCCTGGCTATATCAGTTGTTCTTACAGACTATCCCTTTCCCACCCACTCCTGTGTCTCCGAGGTTTTTTCAGGTTTTGAACGCCCACTCTTAGGAGCGGAGGTGAGAAAGAAGCTTCTGTGCTGTCAGTCCAGTGAGGAGGGCTGGCACAACCCCCTCACCTCTGCTTCCCTCCCCTGTCTGCCCAGGCCTGCCCAGGTGTGACCAGATGAGGTATATGGTATGGTGGTGGCCTCTGTTCCTAGATGAGGATGCTCAGTGTGGTGTACTAGCTGTCATTCCCAACCCCAAGAGCACAGACTTACAGCTTCCTGCCAGACAAGCCCTTAGGGGCCAAAGTCGGGAGACCAGCCAGCCTCCCCAGGGGACTTCCTGAGCATGAGGAGGTCATTCCTCCCAGAGAAGCCTTGTGGGATGTTCCACGAGTCAAGGGCTTTCATCTCCCAGAGCTGAGACTCCTTCCCCGTGACTCCACTGGTCTCAGTCCCTGGAGCCCATGTGGCTATGAAGTGGTGGTGGGTGCCCTCAAGCTGAATCTTCCCAGTTCTGTGGCTGCTCCTTTTTCTTCCCTCTCCCACTCTGACCTCTGACTCCTAGGTCTGCCTGTTAGTATCCCTGAGAAGCAGGGCCCCAGTATTGCCACACGGACACAGTTGGGGCTGGAACTGGGTTAGACTGAGTGGGTGACGGAGGAGGCTGGTTGGGAGGTGAGATTCTATCTGGACAGATGGGCCCTCACCCCTGGCTGCTGAGCCTTTTCTTACATATTTATCTGTTCTCCAGACAAATATTTATTGACTGATTACCTTGTGCCAAGCAGTGTGCTAGACACCAGGGAGACAATGGAAACCAAAATAGATGTGATCCCTGTTCAGGAAGGCTGACAACTAGCAATTATAACTCAGCATCTTGAGTGCTGCAAGAGGAGAGGAGCAGAGGGCCCTGGGAGCTTGGGAGGAAGGAAGGCTTCCTAACCTTGTGTGGAGGAGTCAAGGAAGGCTTCCTGGAGGAGGAGTCATCCAGACCCAGATGGGAAGCCAGGCAGGCAGAAGACAGAGGAGTGTTCCAGAGAGTGGGAATGGTGTGGGTGGATGGGTCCTCCCCCCCAACCCCCCCAACCTCCAGCAATAGAGTTGGGCCCCTGCCCTTACCCTAGCCATGAGAGCTGGTTCCCAACCACTCCCTTCCCTGCCCTCAGCAACACCAGATCCCTGAGAGACCTGGATGCTTGAGCACTTGTCCTGGAGAGCAAAGACTCGGAGGCCTGAGAGAGTTTTGGGTCGTTCAGGGAACCGACACAGGTTTAGTGTTGCTGAGCCTTGGAGTATGACAGGGCTGTGAGGAGAGAGGAGGTGGGGCCTGATCCTGGGAGCTTATCCTGAGAACACAGGGTGTTAGGTAGAACTTGCTCAGGCTGCAGAGTGGAAACTAATCCTACTGTTCTGTCTCCCCTTTCCTATCACTGTCCTCCCTGACAGGCAGAAAACACATGGCAGACAGACAGACTCGTGCGGACCAGCTGGGCTTTATTGGAAACATTGCAATCTTCACCACACATCCTTGCTCACACTCACACTCACACTCACAATGACACTCCTGCCCTGCTGCAGCCAGGCCAGGTCTGATGCAGGAGGGCAGGGGGCCTGGTCTCTCCCTTCTGGTCCTTGGTTCCCCAGGGCTTCAGTGATTCACATTCTGTCTCCGGAACACAGTGCTCTCTCTGGGCTGTCATAGGGTAACTGCTGGAACACTTCTCTGGGGGAGGAAAGAGAGGCAAGGTCACGGACTGAGGTCTTGGGCAGGGGCTTGGAGGGAGGAGGCAGGGCTAGGAAGGGTCAGGCTTGCCCTGGCAGAGTTCTTCTTCAGTCTCCGGATGATGCGGCCCACCCATGGCTGGTCTGGGGGTGCACAGAGCTCGTGGCCTCTCTGCGTGGTGAACCTGGAAACAAAGGTCAGAGGTCAGAGAAAACAGAGCCCTGGAACCCAGTTTCCCAGCAGGCCTGGGCAACGACTGGGGACCACATCTGGGAACCTATTTCAGGGACTTCCTTGCAGGGGTTTAGCTTGGTAAGGAGACGAGAGATAAGGAGGTGAGGGTGGATTTCACCAGGGGCAGATGGGGGAGGTGAGGCCAGACAGGCTCCTCCTAAAACTCACACAACGGCAGGCAGCCTGCAGCCATCCTTGAGGAGCAGGTAGCGGTAGGCTCGCACCAGGAATACAGGGATGGGGCGCTGGGTCACAGACAGGCAGCAGTCTTCAGCGTCGTTGGCACCTCCCAGAGCTAGGGTGGGATTAGTGTCAAGATACAGGGATCCTGAGGAGGGGAGGTCATAGCCCTCACTGGTGTTAAGGCAGATGCTGCCACATCTGTCTGGGTGTGGCAGCAGCTAGACCACATTAATCCTCATCCAGTATGAGCCAAATGGCCCTGCATGTTAAGCTGCTTCAGTCATGTTTGACTCTTTGCAAACCCATGGACTGTAGCCCACCAGGCTCCTCTGTCAGTAGAATTTTCCCGGCAAGAGTACTGGAGTGGGTTGCCATGCCCTTCTTCAGGGGATCTTCCTGACCCAGGGATCAAACCCATGTCTCTTACGTCTCCTACATTGGCAGGTGGGTTCTTTACCACTAGCGCCACCTGTGGTTGCTAAATAAATTGAAGCGCTATTTGCCAACGACTGCTGTTCTGAGCCCCACAGATGACTTTCTGCTACCTGGATCACCCCAACTTCTTCTCTCCCAAGTCCTTTTAACTTCCCCACAGGAAGTTAAGATGGAGAATTCATGCTGGTCACCATGTCCGTGGAGGGATGAATGTGGAGTGGGGAGCAGGCTGGGGGTAGGGTTGCAGCAGGAAGCTGACATTAGTAGAATTTAGGAATTGTCAAAATTTTTGATCATTTAGCCCTGGCTCAGTGTCTCCCATTCTCCCCACCTTAAGCAAATATAGACTGTTCTCTCCTGCCTGGGAATCTGAGGCAGCAGGCAATAGAGCCTGCAGAGAGAGAGGGAATCGTATACACCAAGAGACAGACACACACTGGAATTTGGGGGCTCAGGTACACTCCCACTCACAGGCACAGGGAGCCGCCAGGTTCACTGAAACATGCAACCCTGACTCACAGGGTCCCTCACATGCAGTGGCAAGCAGTCTGAGCTCTAGACGTCCCGCTCCTTGCCGCCACCAACCCCGCCCCCGCCCCCGCCCCTGCCATGCTTTCCCTCACTCTTACCAGGGGAGACCCAGAGGATCAGCAGGCTGACGGCCAGCAGTGAGGCTGTCTGGAATGCCATGGAGAGTGAGCGGAAGGCTGACTGCTGGCGAGCTGTGAGCTAGTGAACTGGGCAGAGTCCCTGTGAAGTCAAGGCTCAGCTGGCAAGTGCAGGGTGTGAAGGGATCTGGGAACGTGAGTGTGGCAGCCAGAGGAAGCTGGGGCCTCCCTCTATTTATGGCCTGGAACTTTCACTTTCCCCACTCAGAAATCCCCTCCAAGTCCCAGTCTGTGGATTCCCCTCTGGCCCCTTCTGTCTAATGGAACCTGACCCTGCCCCCCTTCCTCTCTCTGTTTTCCTTGGCTTCAGCTCTAAGAACCTAGTAAGCAGGCTGTAGTCTGGCTGAGAGCAGGGGACCTTGTGCTGTCAGCTCAAGAGAGAGAGAGAGAGAGAGTTCACATTGTCACCTCTCCGGTGGCATTTGCATCATCAGCCACTGGATTGGCCTCCAGAAGTGATGCTTAGTTTCAAGGCACCAGAGTGAGGAGGCATGCCCCCTTCCTTGGGTTCATGCCTTTTCCACTCTTTTCTCTGTGGTTCTTGTCTCTGGTGCTGGTGGTGGTACAGAAACCCCCCTGGTGCCTTCAAAACAACCATGGAGCCGGGAGAGCCTCCCCAGGTCATCACAGTGCCTGCCCATCCATCATCTAGGAACCCGTCTCTCCCTTGGGACAAGAGAGTTGAGAAGGAATGTTCCTTGGAAGGAGGCCCAGCACCCATTCCCACATCTCAGGCCCCTGGGATTCGACCTCCTGACTCAGCAAGCACTGCCCCTTGCTCTAGTTACCATTTTCATGTGCTCAACACCTGGGTCAACAGAACAGCTGGACAGAGCCTGGCCTGGCAGAGCCCCCTTCGGCTTTCCCTTCCTCTGGCTCCTGGGAACCAAGAGGGGATTTTTAAGGAGAGGGGGGTGGCCAGCTCATATTCACACAAATCCCCAAATTTCAAGGAATAGACTGATGAGGAACGGGACAAGTGATTTCCCATCCTTAGGAAAGAGACCAGAGATAGACCAGAAAAGAAGGCATCAAAAGAGAAGTTAATATGTGGGACACCCATTCAACCATCCTTACCCAAGTCCTGGACTCTCTTTTGGATGGGGGAGTGTTTCCCTCACAAGTTTCTGACTTATTTTTCTTCCTACACTTGATCTTAGCCAAAAGGCTGCAAAGCGATCTTATTTTTCTTTTTATCCATTAATAATAAAGTAGTAATAGTATTTCTGATTGTTTACTGTATGCTAGATTTTGTACCGAGGAGCTTACCACTATTACCTTGCTTAACTTTCCCAACAAAACTAGGAAGTAGCTATGTTATCATATTATTATCGCCTTTAAAAACACATAAAGAATGAGGCTCAGAACACAAGGTAACAAGGCAAGTCAGTGTCTTGAACCAGATATCTTTAAGATTTACACTCTTAAAAAATTATTTATGTTTATTTTTCATTGCACTGGGTCTTCATTGCACACATGCTCTCTCTCATGTGGTGCGTGGGGGTTTACTCTTCGCTGTAGTGTGTGAGCTTCTCGTTGCAGCAGCTTCTTGCATTGTGGAGCACAGGTTCTTCAGTAGTTGTGGCACACAGGCTTAGTTGCTCCACGGCACGTGCAGTCTTCCTGGATCAGGGATTGAACCTGTGTCTCCTGCATTGGCAGGTGGATTCTTATCTGCTGTACCACCAGGGAAATCCCAGATTTATGCGCTCTTTCTTTTTTTTTTTTTAATTAATTTATTATTTATTTGGCTGTGCTGGGGTTTTAGTGGTGGCACCCAGGAATCTTCAATCTTCACTATGGCTCGGGGGATCGTGGCATATGAGATCTAGTTCCCTGGCCAGGGATCGAACTTGGGCCCCCTGGCATGGGGAGCATAGAGCCTTTGCCTCTGGACCACCAGGGAAGTCCCAAGATTTACACTTTTTCCTTCCACCCCACACTGTCTACCATTGATCACAGAGCAGCACAGGGGAGTGAAGCTCTATAGCTTGCATGCCTAGGTTGGGATTTAGATTCCATTACTTGCCAGCTGTGTGACCATGTGAAAAGTATCTAGTTTCTGTGTCTTAGCATCCTCATCTGTAAAACAGGAATCCTTCTTAGGATTAAATGAGGTAGTCTGAGCAAAACCTTTAGTTAAGAGGCTGATACACAAGAAACACTCAATATTAACCATTATTATTATTCTATCCTTTTACTCATATATCTGTTGATTCATCTATCTATCCATTTTTCCGTGGATCCTTATGGTAGTTCTGATAATTCTCTGTTGTCTCACCCCACTCCAGTCTCCACTCTGCTCTGCTCTTGTTCTCTAGAGGGGTGACTTCTACAGACAGTATCACTCAGGATCCCTTACCCTTTAGCTTCTATTTGGGTTTGGTCCATGGCAGGCAGCAGTGAGAGATCACTGGTAGGAGAGAGAGGTTGGGGTGTGAATTCTCCAAATCCTTCGTCTTGCTATAGTTCTCAGAGTGAATGATTTACTCTCTGGCAGTCGTTCTCAAAGAGCTGTCTTCCGGCAGCATCAGTGTCACGTGGGAGCTTGTTAGAAATGCAGAGTCTCAGGTCCTACTCCAGATCTACTGGAGTAATTGGTATTTTAATGCACCCTCGGTGACTCTGGTACTTGAGGGAGTGTGAGAACCACTGATCTACAGTTACAGATTATTTTGACTGGCTCCTCTCCATGGGTTTTTCTCTAAGACTCCTGAAATAATGTTTCTTCCTTTGGCCCCTCAGGCCTTAGTGTGATAGTTTCTCGCTATTGCTAAACCCTAAATGCCTCACCATTCCGTGTTGGTTCCTTAATCCTGACTCCCATCTCTTAAAATCCCCTTAATTGAAATCTTTCTGACTAGATCTTTTTTTTTTTTTGACTGTGCTTTCTGTTTCCTGCCAGCATCCTGACCGATACAGTACACGGTACCAGAAGAGATCCCAGGAATAGATTCCCAAAATGGGATCCTGGGATTGGGTTGCTCATATATTTGCTGAGTGCACAAACCTCCTTGCACAACGAGAGAGGACATGAGTAATCTGGAGCGTGAAGGAGCACCACCATCACTTAAGACTATCCCTAACTGAGGTGTGGGGTGGGATGTTGATGCAGGGAAAGACATTAGGAGATAAATGCCTCAGTACTTAATTACTATGGCTGCAAATGGTGATTTCAAATGGTCATTACATATATTGCTGGATGGTCTGCCTGTTTCTAATTGTGCTGGCACAATTACATAAGGAAAAGAAAAGTTTAAGAACATGAAATTCCAATTCAAGTTATAGGTAGAGATTCAGACAACGACTGTGAAATTCTTTTTTGTTTTTAATTGAAGTATAGTTGATTTACAATGTTGTGTTAGTTCCTGGTGTACAGCAAAGTGATTCAGCTATGCACATGTATACAAAACTGAATCATTTTCATATTCTTTTCCACTATAGGTTATTACAAGATATTGAATATAGTTTCCTGGGATGCCCTATGTCCCAAATGATGTAATTTGTAGCAAGCCATTTTAGGAGACTTGCCATGGTTTGGACATCCTTTGGCCCAATTTCCTGTCTGTCTACAGATTAGGCATTTGCCTCGGGCCTTGTCCTTCAAGGACTCAGGCTTTGCTATAGGGCTTCCCTGGAGGGCAGCCAGCATCTGGGCAGGGCTTGTCTTTTTCCTTCTCTCCCTTTCCTGGGCCTTGGCCTCCCTCTCCTGTTCTGTTATAAAAGGTATTGGTGGCTTTCTGGACCATTTCATCTAAAGAGGCATCAGAGTCCTGCTGCTGTTGCTGTTGTAACTTTATCCTGATGTCTGATGCACATTGGGACAGGAATTTGTCCTTTAAAATCACCTGACCCTCATAAGAGTCTAAGTCCAGATTGTTATACTTTTGGAGGGCTTCTTTGAGACTTTCCAGAAAGGCAATGGGGTTCTCATTGGACTTCTGAGTTATTGCTGGGACTGGCCACAGTTCCACAACTAATGGCTTCCTTCTGTTTGCGTGGGTGGTCTTCCTTAGGGGTGAGTCTTTCTGAAGCCTATCCTACCCAGTATTGTTGCAACCTGAGAGCTGGGTGTCCCTGGGTCAGGGTGCAGATGGCCAGGCAGGTTGAGGATCTCCAGGAGGTTGACCTCCTGGAGATCGAATCCCTGGGCAGGTTAAAGCATGTCAACCTCCTGGGACCCTGGGCTGGTGGATCCCCAAGCAGGGTGAGGCATGACAACCTCCTGGGGACCCTAGGCAGGTTGACCTTCTGGGACCCCAGGCTGGAGTTGGGTATCTCCAAGGTCTTCAGCGTGACTAGTGCCGGGTAGGATTAAGGCGTTGTAATCTTAACTCACTGCCAGTTTGTCTACATGGATGGGAATAGATACCATGATGTAAGGCAATCCAAGCGTGTGCCCTGAGACTGGGAAACTGGAAAAATAGCCATGTCTTATCCTCTTCTTGCTCTGAGGGACTGTAAGTCACTGATTTCCTCCCCTAGTCCTCCATAAGAGCAGTTTAGGGTGTCTCCAGTGGTAAACATTTCATTGTCATAGGCACTCTAGGTAATAATAGAAGTAATGACAAAGGAGTGGGTTATCTGGTCCTCTTAGGGGCATTAAGAGTGCTTTAATAATAAGCTGAATAAATTGAAATTTGGGATGAAGAGATTAAAATGAAGCTTTGTATTTGATGTTCCCCTCAATAAAGAAAAATTATTCCAACCATAAATAATAATAATAATAATAAGCTGGGTGGAGCAATGTTGCCTACAGAGGGGACAGAGTTAGTAAGTTGCAGGAGTTAGTAAGTGGCTTAAGAACAAATTGATAAGAGGCAACAGACCAGATGTTCCATAAAAGTGGAGTGGAGATTTGATCCGGGGGTATGTTTGTAACTTTAGGAGAAGGGTGGTAAGGGTTTGGGCCCAAACGGCCTACAGGCCTAACTCCCAAAGTAGCAAACATTATCCCTGGAAGCCCAATTGCCCTTGAAGGGATGCCACCAGCAGATGGACTCCTAGCAAGCACTGTGTGCCTGTCACCTGCCCTGGCAGGTGCACTGAGAGGTGCTTTTGTTGCACATGTTGTAGGAAACATGGAAGATGAAGGCCTGAATATCTAGAGGGATTGGATATTATACAGTATTTTCCTCCCAAAGTCAGCTATTTTCTGGTTGTCCTGCCAGAAGATTGTAGACGCAACATTGTCAGCCGGGATGGGGCTCAAGAAAAGAGCATGAAACAGGACAGAAGGGGGGCGGGGCACAACTTTTGAAAGAACGACATAGCCCAAGAGCATAACATAAACTCATTAATGTCACATGGGTCCAAGATGGCAGTCAAGTCAAATTCAACTAAACCTGGATCCTCAATCTGCAAGCTAAATGCCACACCCAGGGGCACTATCAAAAGACCTAGGTGTGGGTGGTTCCTCAATTGCTGGAATGACCCTCCCACTCATTAGCATATGAAATCACCCAGCTTACAAAAACTAACCACACATTTCATGGTCGCCACATACACTCTCTGTGATAGCACACTTTGTGGACTGTGCTTCTCTCTGAATTTGAACAAATCTACCTCTTACCTATCACTGTGTCTCTCACTGAATTCTTTCTACAATGAGACATCAAGAACCTGAGCTTCATTAGGTCCTGAAACCAGGCACCATGGGTTTTGATTGGGTGTGAGTCCCTGCCAGACATGACTGAGTGACCAAGCACAGCACAGAGTCCGTGCCACGTGAGTTTGAACCCCAATTTTAAACAGTTTCAAAGACAGTTTTCAGAAGTGGAAAGATAATGGCCTGTCCAATACTTTGTTAACAGTGGCATAGATGGAGAGAGGAGCTGAAGGACGGGAGGAAAAAGCAGCGGGAAAAATGTGCTGAGGAACCCATTTCATAACTTGCTGGAGAAACTGCTAAATGCCTGACCTGTGCCCACAATTTTCATTGGCTTTATCCTTGGCACAAAGGAGATTAAGGACAGAAGAACCCTTGCCCGCTTGGGCAACAGCTACTAGGGAGCAGAGAATAGTGGAGCCTTTGGGACACACTAGGGAGTAGCTCCTGCCAGAGTGCCTCAATTGCACCCACTGCCACTAGCCTGTTAGCTGGGGGTTCGAGGAAACAAGAAATGAGAGATCATAAAAGAATTAAGATTTTGTTAGCCACATGTCCCTCCTGCCATAGGGGCGAGGACCTCCTACCTTAACTGGAGGTCTTCTGGAGTCTGAGACTTAGCTGTGTAAGCTTTCTGCCAAGTTTGTTTTTTTGTTGTTTTGGTTTCCAGCACACTAGGCTTCTTGTTACTTCCACTGCACTGGGTTTCCTTGGTGTTCAGTTTCCACCATGTGAGTTTTGCCAAGTTGGGGTTCTGCTGTGCTTGGTCTCTGCCTAACTGGGGCTGAGCTGAGGTTGTTTTGGTCAGGTTAAATCGAGTAACGGCACCAGATATGTTGAGGGAGTGTGTAATTTCCTCGGTTCTGTCTTGCTGCAGCAAAGATTTGAAACAGTAGACCAGTGTTACAGCTCAGAGTTTTATTCAGCAAGCAAAGGAAAGTGTACCCTTGAGGCGTGAGGACAGGCCAACCGGAAAGGAGAGGCCTCAATCCAGCTTGGCTTCCTCTTTTTATATGTTTTGTCTCCTCCCACCTATAGCCTGCCCTATGCAAATTGGGCTAGCCAAGAAGGGAGCGTGTTTGTTTCACCTGAACTTTTTACTCAGAAAAAAGTGGATTTTCTTTTGTTCCATTTTCATGGGCTTTTCCCTTTCTTTGTCTTTTAGCCATGGCCATTTTGTACTCCTTTTTCCTATTCTAATTACCTAATAGCTCCAAGAACAAAAGCATAGTCACTGAAGGAGCTGTAAGAACTTGTCAACTGTATTGGGAGAATCCTGGGGATCATGAGGACAAATTTATTGATATGGATGCCCTTATCCAGGATTTGGGTATCACTGTATTAGCCGAGCACTTGGGAATGGTGTTAATAATCTATTGCATTGGTTACTGGAAGCTTGGACTCAACAGTGGCCTGTGATCATGAGGTAGAGATGCTAGAACCTCACTGACATATTGTAGAATAGTCTTCCTCAAACTGTGATGTGCATACGAGCCACTGGGGGATCTTATTAAACTGAAGATTTTGCTTCAGTAGTTCTGGATGAAGTCCATGATGTTCTGTTTCTAACAAGCTTCTAAGTGATGCTGATACTGCTGGTCCTCAGAATATACTTTGAGTAGCAAAAGAGAGGAAGGGGTGCAAAGATTACAGAGATGGGAATGTTGGAGGGCCCCTCTTTTTAAAAATTTATTAACTTATTTTAATTGGAGGATAATTCCTTTACAATATTGTGATGGTTTTTGCCATGTGCCAACATGAATCAGCCATGGGTGCACATGTGTCCCCTCATCCTGAACCCGCCTCCCACCTCCCTCCCCACCCCATCCCTCTTGGTTGTCCCAGAGCACCGGCTTTGAGTGCACTGCTTCATGCATTGACCTTGATGGTCAACTATTTTACACATGGTAATATACATGCTTCAATGCTATTCTCTCAAGTCACCCCACCCTTGCCTTCTCCCATATAGTCCAAAAGTCTGTTGTTTACATCTGTGTCTCTTTTGCTGCCTTGTATATATATATGATCATTGTTAGCATCTTTCTAAATTCCATATATATGTGTTAATATACTGATTTGGTGTTTTTCTTTCTGGCTTACTTCACTCTGTATAATAATAGGCTCCAGTTTCATCCACCTCATTAGAACTGACTCAAATGCATTACTTTTTTATAGCTGAGTAATATTCCATTGTGTATATGTACTGTAACTCCCTTATCCATTTGTCTGCCAATGGACATCTAAGTTGCGTCTATGTCCTAGCTGTTATAAACAGTGCTGCAATGAACATTGGGGTGCCTGTGTCTCTTTCAATTGTGGCTTCTGGAGGGCTGCTCTTGTGTGCAACCACTAACTCTGAAGGGCCCAGGAAGACAATTAGTTCTTCAAGGCCATAAGAAAAGTATTGGTGATGGGAACACTAACTTTGAAAAGCACTGTAGTGGTTTCCTTGGTAGGCAGGAGATGAGGGTGAGAGATATTTTCTTAGGACTGGGCAGTCTTATTTTGAGGAGAATGATGGAATCCTTGAGTGGTAGAGTCCAGATGCTCACCTTCTGAGCAATAAGATGAATGAAATTACTAAATAAGCTGCAGGTGTAAGTGTGTGTGTGCATGCATGTGTATGTGTGTGCACATGCGTGCATGCAAATGCTCAGTCATGTCCAACTCTTTGCCACCCCATGGACTGTAGCCCATCAGGCTCCTCTGTCCATGGAGTGGTTTGCCATTTCCTACTCCAGGGGATCTTCCTGACCCAGGGATCTAACCTGTGTCTTTTGCATCATCCTGCATTTGTAGGCAGATTCTTTACCACTAGTGCCACTTGGGAATCCCAAGCTGCAGGGACACCTGTTAATCATTGTGCTTTGAGCATGAGGATCTGTGGTAGCAGTTAATTGATCATAGTGTTCCTCCGAATGAAATAGATGGACAACTTACTGATGTGCTACTTGACTCATATAAGTGTAAAATGTCTAGTCCTGGTAGGGAGAAATTTGATTCAAATTTTATTGTGGATTTACAGTCTTTTGCCCAGTTCCATGACTTAAATCAGTTCCCCAGACCTGAAGTCCTTTGATTGGGTGTTGAGGGGGTGGGTGGTGGGAAGGCCTGAGTCTTTTCATAGGTGGACTCTATAGATGTTTCTCAAAATGTGATCCTTGGGCCAGCAGTATTGGCATCATCTGGGAACTTGTCAGAAATACAAATTCTTGGGCTCTGCCCCAACTCTACTGAGTCAGAAACTCTGGGAGTGGCCTAGCAATCTGTATTTTAACAAGCCTTTCTGATGGTTGTTTTTGATGTATGCTAAAATTTGAGACTCACTGCTCTAAGCCTTCCTTTCCCAGAGAGATCTGTAACCATTTGCCAGAGTGACTATGAATAGGGGAACAGAAAATATTCAGATCTTTGGGTACTGTCTCATGTTAATATGAGTCTTAGGGACCCAAAACCCCACTGTGATACACTAGTCAGAATGAGGGTTTATGGAGTTGAGGTGACAGAAGGATCTTGATCCAGGTCCATTTCACATGAGTCTGTAAGACTTATCCAGTGGTTATTTCTTTCGTTTGTGTTATTCCTCAGTTGGAGAAGGCAATGGCACCCCACTCCAGTACTCTTGCCTGAAAAATCCCATGGATGGAGGAACCTGGTGGGCTGCAGTCCATGAGGTTGCTAAGAGTTGGACACGACTGAGCAACTTCACTTTCACTTTTCACTTTCATGCATTAGAGAAGGAAATGGCAACCCACTCCAGTGTTCTTGCCTGGAGAATCCCAGGGACAGGGGAGCCTGGTGGGCTGCCGTCTATGGGGTTGCACAGAGTCGGACATGACTGAAGCGACTTAGCAGCAGCAGCAGCAGCAGTTTCTCAGTCGTGACTCTGCTACTCTGTCCACTGGAATTCTCCAGGTAAGAATACCAGAGTGGGCAGCCATTCCCTTCCCCCAGGGGAATCTTCCTGACCCAGGGATCGAACCCAGGTCTCCCACATTGCAGGCAGATTCTTTATCATCTGAGCCATCCAGGAAGCCCTCAGAATGTATAGTGGAGATAAGTATACTTAGTGATTAGCAAAGTCTCCACACTGGTTCCTTGACCGTGGAGGGAGGAAAATTATGGCAGGAAGGCCATGTGGGAGTCCTTTGAATGGGGCCTGTCCCACCACATTCCCCACTACAGTAGTAAACTTAAAGCAATGCTTTGTTGCTAGATAAGGTGCACAGATGAGAGCACCTTCAAAGATTTAAAGAGAATTTGTATTGCCGCCAATTAAAGCTACTTTGGCATACTATAGCTAATAAACTAGCATGTGCCTTATTCTGTACCAGCTACTTAAAGACTGATGAAATCCATTCCTTTCCAACTATAATGACAGAAATACCCCTGCATTGTCTACCTCAGGGATATGTCAACTTTCCTGCTCTGACTATCTTAAGATAATCTGGGTATCCCAAGGATATCAAAATGGTCCTTTAAACTGATGGTTTACTGGTGCATAAGAAATAGCATTTGCCTTAAATGCTTCAGTAAGACCTACTACGTATGACAGAGGGAGAGAAAAAATTTTCCAAAACTTCAGGATTCTGCCACATAGGTAAAATTTCTAGGCTACTGAGTGGCTCAGTGGGTAAGGAATCTGCCTATAGTTCCTTACAGGGGGACACAACTGAAGCGACTGAGCACACAGCATAGGAAGTAGGGAGGAGCTGAGAAACAGTGATCTGGGGAATGTTGCACCTTTATATGAAGAGGCACAATGCTTAAAGAGAAGCTTGGATTTGGGAGGCAACATCTATCCTATTTAGGAGTAGTACAGCAAAATATTTACTGGATACGGCATAAAGCTGGCAGTTTTGACTGAGGCCTAGAGCAAGGAAGGGGTCTGCAGCAGGTCTAGGCTCTGGAGAAATTTGCCTGGCTACTTGAGCCTATGACTCGTAAATCCGATGAATTTCAGATTGTCTGTGGCAGAGAAGGGTGCTGTAGGAGCCCCAGTAGGAGGCTTACAGCAAAGACTTAGGGTGTTGGAGGTAGCTTTTCTACTTGAAAATCAGTTTCTGATTTACCACTGGACCCTGGTCTAAAACTTAGACTATAGTCTAAAACTATAGATCACCCAGTGGCAACACAACCTAGGGTGTTATCTATAGCAAATTGTATAGTTAAATGTGCCTGATAGTATTCTACTGTCAAACGAGCATTGTATATTTGAGATCAGGCCTTAGATGTTTCAGAAGGCATGGATAAAACATGGCTGGGTGACTCAGATTCCTACTTGTTTTCTTCCTCTTCTTCTGATCATACTTATGCCTTCACGGAGAAATTTTCTACAAACAGTTACTATAGAGAGAAAATTCTTGGTCTTGATTTTCAAATGGGTCTCTAAGGTATGCTGGCATCAGTCAGAGATAGATGGGTGTTTACCTTCAGGGGTGGCCCTGAAAGACAGCAGTGAAGGGAAGTCTTCTCAGTGGGCAGAATTTCAGGCAGTGTAGTTAATATCACTTTGTTGAGAAGGAGAGATGGCCTGAAGTTTGGAGCTATACTCATTCATGTACAGTGGCTGCCCACGGTAACCCTGCCCTCACCTCTGTAAATGGACACTTCACTAAATTTTTAAAAATTAAGCCTTTTAGGTCATGCTGTTTATTTCCCACCAAGATCTTGTATGATACAAGAGTATCATGTTGACCTGGCATTAAGCTTTCAATTAAATGTTAATACTCTCTTCCTGGAATTTCTGTTGGGAAAGATCTTGAGAATCAGCAGCAAAATGTGAAATAGTGAAATAATTATATACAAGGGATTTATACCACATTCATTCAACAAATATTTATTGAGGGCGTCTTGTGTTCCAGACTTTGTTCTTGGCCCTGGGACACAGCAGTAAACCAGAAAGACTCCTGCTCTTGTGGAGTTTTTATTCTAATGAAGGAAACAGCAATAAGCAAACAAGAAAAAAAAATAGTATGTCAGATGGCAGTAAGTGCTATAAAGAAAAATAAAGAGGGCCAGAGGGATAGGGAGTATTGGGGAGGATGGTCACAGAAGTCTTTTCTGATTACATTTGAGGAGAGAGCTCATCTGAAGTAGGTGAGGGAGAGAGCCATGTAGAGATCTGGGGAAGATGCTCTGTTAGAGAAAATAGCAAGTGTGAAGGTCTTGAGGCAAGAGTGTATCTGAGGAATAGAAAGGAGGCCATTGTTATGGGAGGAAAGTGAGCAAAGAGCAGAGTGGTAGGAGATACAGCCGGATAACAATATGGGACAGATAGTGTAGGGCTTTGTGGGCTATTGCAGGGTTTCTGTTCTCTGAAATGCGTTGGGGAAAGCTTTGGAGGGATTTTAACAATTACATGATCTAGCATGTGTTAAAGGCTCCCTCTGGCTGTCAGATGGAGGATAGACCAAAGTGGTGCAAAAATGGAAGCCTAGAGACCAGTTTGGAGGCAATTGCAATAATCCAGGGAGGACATGAGGTTGCTATGAGTTGGTGAGAAGTGGTCAGATTATGGAAATATTTTGAAGTAGAGCCAAAGAGCTCTGCTGAGGGGTTCAGCACAGGATATGAGAGAAAGACAAGAAAAAGAGAAAATAGTGCAACGGTTTTGGCTTGAGCAATGCAATGGTTGGAGTTATATTTATCAACATGAGAAGAGTTGTAGAAGAGTAGGTTTGTGAAAAGGTCAGGAGACTTGTTTTTTTAAAAATTTTATTGAAATATAGTTGACTTAGAATGTTATGTTAGTCTCAGGTATACAGCTAAGTGATTAGGTTGTATATATATATATATATGTGATTATATGTATATATGTATATATTCTTTTCCACTATAGGTTATTACAAGATTTTGAATATAGTTCCCTGTGCTATACAGATTCTTGCTGGTTATTTATTTTTTATATAGTTTAGTTCAGTTCAGTCGCTCAGTCATGTCCGACTTTTTGCGACCCCATGAATCGCAGCATGCCAGGCCTCCCTGTCCATCACCAACTCCCAGAGTTCACTCAGACTCACGTCCATCGAGTCAGTGATGCCATCCAGCCATCTCATCCTCTGTTGTCCCCTTCTCCTCCTGCCCCCAATCCCTCCCAGCATCAGAGTCTTTTCCAATGAGTCAACTCTTCGCATGAGGTGGCCAAAGTACTGGAGTTTCAGCTTTAGCATCATTCCTTCCAAAGAAATCCCAGGGCTGATCTCCTTCAGAATGGACTGGTTGGATCTCCTTGCAGTCCAAGGGACTCTCAAGAGTCTTCAGGGCTTCCCCAGTGGCTCAGTGGAAAAGAATCTGTCTGCAATGCAAGAGACACAGGAAGCACAGGTTTGATCCCTGGGTCAGGAAGGTCCCCTGGAGGAGGGCATGGCAACCCACTCCAGTATTCTTGCCTGGAAAATCCCACGGACCGAGGAGCCTGGTGGGCTACAGTCCATGGAGTCACAAAGAGTTGAACACAACTGAACACAACATGACTTAGCTTGCAGATGTGTTTTAATCCCAAGATCCTAATTTAGCCCTCCATCCAGGAGTCTTGCTTTGATTTTTTAAGATGAAGCTGAATTTTGGACATATAAGTGGAGATGTTAAGTGGGTAGTTGGTAGTATGAGTTTAGAGTTCAAGGGAGAGATTCTAGCTGAAGATAAAAATTTGGGAGCATATGCATAGTAGTTAAAACCTTAAGACAATGAGATCATCAAGGGAGTGAGTGTAGACAAAAGGGGTCAACTTCCAGGGCCTGGAACCCCCTACCACTGACGGATCAGGGAGATGAAGAGGGATCAAGGAAGGTGACAGCTGTCAGGTGTTGTGATGGTACCCTCTATAATGGCAAAAAAGTGAGAGGATACAGGACCTGTGTGTGGAAGGTGTTAAAGCACCAACTCCCCAGTCGTTGGTTTAAATGATCCAGGGAAGGAGGGGGTGGGGCTGGAGACCAGGGCGGTGGGTTTGTAACGGTGTCTGACCATACACCGAGAATGTGCTTCATGCTTCACCTATTTCAGTCTTTTCTCAGCCAAGTGACCTTTGCGGTGATCCTGGTTTAGTGTTAACTCTGGACAAACCTCCCAGCTCGGGGTGGCTCATACTCTTTCAAGGAGCCCACTCGGCCTTCATGCTCCTGGTGTGACCAAATCCATGCCCCAGGGATCGCAGATCTTGGGTGGAGGGCACTTTAGTCACCGGGCAAGGGAGAAAGCTGTGGGACCTAGGAAGTAAACAAGGGCATGGTAGGAGTGGGAGTAGAGGGGGGTTGGGGATTGTGGAGAGGAGCTCCATTGCTGCTGCTATGTCACTTCAGTCGTATCCGACTCTGTGCGACCCCATAGACCGCAGCCCACCAGGCTCCGCCGTCCCTGGGATTCTCCAGGCAAGAACACTGGAGTGGGTTGCCATTTCCTTCTTCAATGCAGGAAAGCGAAAAGTGAAAGTGAAGTCGCTCAGTCGTGTCCGACCCTCAGCGACCCCATGGACTGCAGCCTTCCAGGCTCCTCCGTCCATGGGATTTTCCAGGCAAGAGTACTGGAGTGGGATGCCATTGCCTTCTCCGGGAGCTCCATTAGATACTTAATAAATGTTTGCTGAATGGATGAATGTGCATATGTGGCTGAGCGTGACTGGTGTGCCTGTCCCGTGTGTGTGTGTGTGCGCGGGGGCGCACACGCGCTGGGGTTCAGTCTTCACTTCTGCTTCCCCGATGTGTCTCCCTTCCCAGGCCTGCAGAGGGCGCTCCAGCCTGGGAAGGGAGGCTCTGGAGGGAGCGCCGCTGATGCTCTAGCAAGGGCGGGGTGCGGCCGCGACCCGGTGGGCTCCTCAGAGAGATTGGGAAGGGCGCTGGGCCCAAAGTCCGGGGGCCTGGCACGGCTTCTGGTGCTGTCCCCTCTCCAGGCCCCCGCTGGTCCCCGAGGCCAGGGGTCCCGGCGCGCGGTCGGAAGGTGCGGAAAGGAGACTCGGGCTGTGCGCGGGACCTGCAGCCCGGGGGACCTTGGGTCAGAGGGAACCTGGGAAGCCCCCCGGGAGGGGGTTACCCCGGGCTGAGCACAGCGGCCGTCTGGCCAAATCTTCGCCACTCGGGCCACTGAACTCGCAGGTACCGGGCGGGGCAGACCGGGGCGCGTGGGCAGCGGGAGACGAGTGTTGGTGAGTGTCTGCCCCACCCCAAATATTCCCGACTTATCCCGAGTCCGGCCTCAACGTGGAGGACATGGTCATGTTTGTCTTAAAGCTTAAAGGCTGAAGAAAGTTCACTATGTCTCCGGGACTTCCTTCGCAGCATAAATAACCCGCACCACGTAATTACTGAACTCTGAGAAGGGTTTCTTTCTTTAACGGAGGTTTTCTGAGCGCCTCTGTGCGGGGCTCAGTGCTCCGTGCCGGAGGATGAAGTGGTTTCACCCGGACAAGGGCGGAAAAACGAGTTAGTCCTGCTCATCAGTGCACACAGGAATTTCTGGCCTAGCATGAGACAATTTGAGGAAAATAATTTAAAATATGATCCCAGAAAGATGAAGGAAAAGAGAACAGTTGAATGTTATTCAACTCACAAGCCTGTTTGCCTTTAGAGGACCAAGGACCGCGGCGACGATGCTGCCTCCTGGTGGCGGAGTCGGGCAATAAAGCCGAATGGAGTTTGACATCGGTTGTGGGGTATTCAGTTCAGTTCAGTCGCTCAGTCGTGTCCGGCTGTTTGCGACCCCATGAACCGCAGCACGCCAGGCCTCCCTGTTCATCACCAACTCCCGGAGTCCACCCAAACCCATGTCCATCGAGTCAGTGATGCCATCCAACCATCTCATCCTCTGTCTTCCCCTTCTCCTCCTGCCCTCAATCTTTCCCAGCATCAGGGTCTTTTCAAATGAGTCAGCTTTTCGCATCAGGGGGCCGAAGTATTGGAGTTTCAGCTTCAACATCAGTCCTACCAATGAACACCCAGGACTGATCTCCTTTAGGATGGACTGGGTGGATCTCCTTACAGTCCAAGGGACTCGCGAGAGTCTTCTCCAACACCACAGTTCAAAAGCATCAATTCTTTGGCTCTTTCTTTGTAGTCCAACTCTCACATCCATACATGACCACTGGAAAAACCATAGCCTTGACTAGACGGACCTTTGTTGGCAAAGTAATGTCTCTGCTTTTTAATATGCTGTCTAGGTTGGTCATAACTTTCCTTCCAAGGAGTAAGCGTCTTTTAATTTCATGGCTACAATCACCTTCTGCAGTGATTTTGGAGCTCAGAAAAATAAAGTCAGCCACTATTTCCACTGTTTCCCCAACTATTTGTGGGGTATTATGAACTGAAGTTGGTGCCTGCTGCTCAGGTAAATCACAGGTGGAGTTCATTTAATATTAGAGTAAAATTTATTATTAGCACAATCCATGTCTGTAAAGCAAAAGTCTTCAAGAACATGTCAGTAGAGTTTCCCTGGGGAGTTTTGATTTGCCACCAGCTGGGAAATGGGTATCTTGAAGAAAATAAAGTTTTCAGCTTCTTGACATAGCTAGCACAATTTCTGTAGGGGAACTGCAGAATAACCGTTACTAGGAGGATTCCAAATATAGGCATTAGAAAAATATTTGGCAATTTCAGCATCCATAAAAATGGTAATTCACTGGTCAAGACTGATACCAAAGAAAAGAAACCCTGATTTTTTTTTTTTTTAAACAAAACAGCATTACTTTGTCCCCAAACACTAGAAGAAATAACACTCAGATGTGGGAAAGGAAAAGAACTTCACAAAAGAGGTCAGTGGAAGCTGAAGACATTTAGTCACATGTAAATGATTAAAGCTAGGAGACAAATTACTTTTGAGCTTTCATAAATATCAAGTATAGGTCCAGTTTCGCTGACCTTCCTATGCCTTAAAGCAGGATAGGAGGTGCCAAGTATGTCAGTTGTGCTGTGCTGGTAGCTCCATAATACCCCATTTTTAATTTTTAAAAGGAAGAAGTCAAAAGAAAGTTCCTGTCATTGGTAATCATGTCCCTCTAAAGGCTGTGTTGATAAGTAAAGACTAAAGTGGTGGCTAGCTAAAGTGTGGCCCAGGTACCATGGAGGGAGGCGGGTGTCAGAAATCTGGTTGCTTAATTTGGCATTCGTTTCTGAGGTTAAGACATTTTTATTAGCTGTAATTCTGGGAAGTCTTAGTTGCCCCGTCCATCTTTTACATTTGTGTCAAAGGGGCCCTTAAAGATTTACAAAGGAGTGAACCAGGGGAAGCGGAAAGTTTAAGGTTTTGAGGCAACACTGACAAGGAACTGGCCCACCATTTCGTAAGTGTGTGTGTGGTTGCGTTATCATTTCATGGAAGAGATAGTGCTAAACAATCATTTAAAAACATGGTATTATTAATTTTCTGGATAACAGTGAGGATGATTTATTGTTAGACAATTGTAATTGTCTGTTAAGGGAAAACCAGGATTCTGGGGATTACAATGAGTTTTCGTGTTTATGGGATGATGGTTTTATACATTTTGGGGATGACTGGTGTTTAGAATTTTTTCCTTTTCACATTTCTAGTAAAAGCCATTGATTGTCTTAATATTGAACACTGGCACACTGTACTAGTATTCAGTAAAATATTTTTACTGTATGCATGAGCATAAATTTGGAAATCCTCCAAATTTATAATTTCATTTTATGCTTTGTACTTATTTTTTTTTTTACTGAGATGTTTGCTTATTTAAGCAGCAATCTTCTGGAAAGTTTCTTTTGTCTCCCCTCTCATTTATATTGTTGTGATTTGATGCCTTTATAAACATATACACACACCAGAAACGTTTACTATAGTTTTAGTTGGGACTCAGGAAGGAGTGAAAATAAATGCATGTGTTTAATTTGCTATCTTTACCCTGAATTCCTACTTGTTTTTGAATTCAGTGGTATTGATCTTTCCCCCTTATAGTTTGTGTTTTATGGCTTTATGTTTAAAAAGTTTTTTCTACCACAAGTTTATAAACACATTTATATTTTCTTTTATAACATATATTTTAAACATTAGGTCTTTAATCCTGTGATAAAATGTTTGAAAAATATTGAGGCTGTGATAATGGGAAAGTAGAGGTATTTTAAAAAAGGAAGAGCAATTAGAATCTTAAAAAAAAAGGCTGAGTGACAAAAGGAGAGTAAGCAAAGTATGCTACTTTTCTCTGCAATGAACAACATTTACATGGTCATTATAACGTAAATTCTGATCATTGCCTAATTGTAGTTATTGTTCAGTCCTCAGTTGTGTCCAGCTCTGTGACCCTGTGGACTGCAGCACACCAGGCTTTTCTGTCTTTCACCATTTCCTGGAGCTTGCTCAAACTCATGTGCATTGAGTCAGTTATGCCATCCAACCATCTCGTCCTCTGTTGTTCCCTTCTCCTCATTCCTTCAGCCTTTTCCAGCATAAGGGTCTTTTCCAATGAGTCGGTCTTCGCATCAGGTGGCCAAAGTATTGGAGCTTCAGTTTCAGCATCAGTCCTTCTAATGAATATTCAGGATTGATTTCCTTTAGGATTGACTGATCTAATCTCCTTGCAGTCCAAGGGACTCTCAAGAGTCTTCTCCAACACCACAGTTCAAAGTATCAATTTTTCAGCGCTCAGCCTTTGTTATGGTCCAACTCATACAGCCATACATGACCACTGTATGGTGGTGTAGGTGTTTTTAGAGGATACAGTGACAGGGGAAGAGGGTTAGTAAGAGAGCTAAATCTTCACTTTTTATAATAGGAAGCCAACTGATAACTTTAAAAATAAGTAAATTAAAAAAAAAACAGAGGTATGAAAAAGCATTTAGACATATGGCACTAACTCCTAGAAGAAGTAGCTTAAGAGTTAAAAGTTGCAGGAAATTGTTGTTCAGAATAAGTGCTTTGGTACTTTCTGATTTTATTAACCATGAGTATGTATTATTTGGTTTTTTTGAATGATACATCTTATAGAAAGAAGAAAGAACAGGATAGTATTGTCAAAGATGAAGGCAGAAAAGGAGAGTAGGGACTCATTCTCTGATGAGATAAATATTATATTGCATGCCTATTCAGGGCAGGGCTTGAGGCAAATACCAGGTATGCAATGTGGTAGGATAATTTAGTGAAATATGAAGCTTTGTTTTGCCTGTGTTTTTCTTTTTTTCTCTTTTTGCTGATCATTTTCTTTTCTCTTTAGAGCAAGTGAGGATTTTGGTAGGGCTGAGAGTATCAGCACCTTGATGTCAGAATCCCTTTTACCTTTGTAAAAGTCTAGAGTAAACCTGGGAAGAGGTTTCACCTTGGAGGGACTGAGAAAAGGGAGGGTTTTGGAGAGAATTCCTTAAGACTGTGGAGGGGATTGATGTGTATGTCTAGCCACTGTGGGCAGTGGGCTCTAGTCCCTGACTGGGATGAAGCGAGTGGTAGGACCTGAGTAGATGGCTCTGGGGGTGTCTGGGGAAGCCAGGACCAAGTCCAGAGGCTCTCACAGCTGAACTCCTGTGGCTCAAATGTGGCACAGAGCTATGAGTTGGAGAGTCCAAGACTCAGGGAGTTGTACCTGCTGGGAACACAGGGGTCACGGCATTCACTGGTGAGACAAATCCCCTGATGGGAGGGTGTCAGGGGCATGTAGGAAGCCTCCCCTGTGCCTTGCTATTTCTTTGACCTTTGCACAGCCCTTGGCAGATGGGATCCTAAGAGTGCCAGCCCTCCAGTGCAGGGCCTTGGAGTAGGTTCATTGGAAGAACATTTTATATTGTGTCTTTGGCCATGCCATGCGGCTTGCAGGATCTTAGTTCCCCAACCAGGGATGAACCTGGGCCCTAGAAGTGCTGAGTTCTAACCAATGGACTGCCAGGGAATTCCTGAAAGAGCATTTTAAAGTGCAGTAACTCTTGCACATCTGAGTTTATAGACTAAGATCACACCTGCTGCATGATGATAGGTAGGGAGCAGCCCCTGTCTTCACTGGCCTCAGGAGGAGCAGACAGCAAATATTTTCATGACTTGATAATAAGCTGTTAAGTGCTCTGGCATGCTCAGGCCCCAGAGGAAGAACAAGGGGATGCAGCAGACACCTCTAGCTCCTTGCCCCCCTCCCAGGAACTGTCCCCTCCTTTCTCACTTGTCCTGGCCCCATCTAATGGTCTCTCTCCCCTCCCTTACCTAAGGGTGAAGTGGGGAATTGAGGAGGTCTCTGCTCTGGGAAGGGAGAGGTATAGGAGAGCCAGGCTGGAGTCTTCTTGTAGAAGAGACTAATTTACATCTGATTTCTGGGGTTCCAAATACCTGTCACTGGAGACTCATTCCATGGGCTCAAGAGGTTAAAGTGGCTAAAGTACCCTGGACCCCAGCTAGGGAAGAAAGGAGAAAAGAAGGGATGAAGAGGATGCATTCCTAGCTGGAAGGAAGCTGAGGCAGGACTTGAGAGCCCAGGTAGGAACAGAGAGCACACAGCCCCATCGGGCAAGGAGGAGAGGCCATGCACCCCCCTTCACTGGTCAGGGTGGAAGGGAATCCTCTGGGGTCTTTGGGAGGAGATGGGAACTCTTGGTAGGGCAGGTTCCAGTAGAACTTGTGTTTGCCTGTTTTACAGGTGGGCTCAGGCTCCCACCTCCCTCCAGTATGCCAAAAGACAAGGGTGGACAGCCTCTGGTGAAGCTGAGAGTGAGAGTGCTGGGCGGAAGCAGAGTAAGTGGTGTCTTCAGGGTCTCAGAGGCCTGCAGAACCATTGAGGATGTGTGTCCCGGAGCCACCATCTCTCCATGGGCTGGGATTTCTCCTAGACCCGGAGAAGCCCAACTCCCACCCTGCCAGTCAGCTTCTCTTTTACTGCAGGTAAAAGAGGTGCCTGCAGGTCTGGGCACCTGGGAAGCAAGGAAAGTCTTGTGGTGGGTGAGAACATAGAATTTTTCCAGCCTGAGCTCCTGATTGGGACCCTAGAGTGTGTGACTCCCCCCTGTGGTGACAATGGCTTCTCTGCGGACACAAACACACAGAAACAGAAACATGGGAAGAAGGCCAGAATGGCTGTTTATTCAATTGGGTGTAAGTCATATTTACAAAGGAAAAAAGAGCTGGGTAGTGTGTAGTGTGGAGCAGGGTCAGGTCCAGGACCCTGGGTGACCTTTCCTTGGAGGGGCAGGCCTGCTGCCACCTCTCACACTGCCCAGGGGACATGCCCTTCTCTGCCTGTCTAGGCCTGGCCTGATGTGGGCAGTGCAGCCGTGCAGGGTAGGGTGGGAATACAGAAGGGGTGGTTGAAGCTGGAGAAGGGGTGAGGCAAGGCCAGCATGGGTCCTCCCTCTCTCCTAGCCTCTCTTGTCCCTTTGGTTGGGGCTCCAAGCCCTGGTGAGACTGGTGGGGACCTCCTGGGCTCCGGCCTGGTCACTGGGCTATGGCCCTTTTGAGGTCTCAGTCCTGGGAGGGCAGAAGAGGGGTTTGAGCATGATCGAGGCTCTCCTTCACCTCCCTCCCCCTGTCCCTTTAGCTCCCTTACCTCTTACAGCCTTTGGAACCCTTTCCCTTCTTGCCAGACTTGGGGGCCCCCTTGTCCTTCTTACAGTCCTGGACTGGTTTCCGTGGGGCTGATGGCTTGTCCAGACGCCGCATCAGGTTCTGCACCCAGGCCTCTTTAGGGTCTGCACATAGCTCTGGCTGAGAGCGTTTCCGAGGCGAGAACCTAGGGTTCGGGGGTTAGCAAGCCTGTCCTAGTCTTGCCCATCATGCCCTCCCACTCAGCTGCCAGCCTGCACCCACCCTGTGTATCTACTTACAGGATAGCTGGCATAGCGCAACTCAGGGTTGGGTCCTGCTTCCGGTAGCCGCGGACAATGTTGGCGGGAATCTTCTTTCGGCTGTACCTGAGGCAACAGTCCTGTGCCCCTCCATCATTGCCTGTGGGTGGGGTTCGCAGGGAGTGAGAGGCTGCTTGTAGACTCCTACCCAGGCCTCTCTAGCTCTCCCCCGATCCTGTCCTCCTCCCCCTACCCCCGCAGGCAGCTCCTTGATACCTTGGACCTGGAGGATGCAGAAGGCCAGGACCAGGGCAAGGATGCTCAGGACCAGTGACTGAGCCATGGCCACGGCAGAGCTCAGGCGAGGTGGGCAGTTTCAGTCTGGGGGTCCGTGTGTGGACTACGACTGGTGTGCTGCCTATTTATGTAGGCGGACACTTTCGCTTCCCCCATCCCTAGGCACTCAGTCCAGGCAAGAGTAGGAATCTCCCTCCTTCCTTCCTGAAAGACACCCAGATCCTGTCCTGGCACCCAGCCTCACTAGTATGCGGAAATGAAAACTTCACACAGCTAGTCAGTCCCCAAGCCGACCCTGTCTCCTGCTCAATAAAAGTTGAATCTGAAAGGCCCGCCTTCTAGCCCCAGCCCCTGTCTTGATGGAGGACTTAACACCTCTCCTCTGGAACACTGTGACTGCCTCTTCAGTTCACTCCAGGCTCCATGTTCTTCCATTCCTTCAAGCAGACTGAGGACTGTTACTAAAATACAAATCTGATTAATGAATTGTAAGAGTTCTGTGTACATTCTGGATAATAGCCCCTTATCAAATACATGATTTGCAAATTTTCCTTCCATTCTGTGGGTTGTTTTTTAACTCTCTTGATATCTTTTTTTTTTTTTTTCTCTTGATATCTTGATAGTGTCCTTTGATGCACAAAAATTTTAAATTCAGTTGGTCTAATTTTTCTTCTGTTGTCTGTATTTTTGGTATCATATTTAAGAAACCATTGCCAAATCTAAGCCCTTGAAGGTTTCCCCTTAGGTTTTCCCCCCAGCATTATTGAGGTATAATTGACAAAATTGTGTATGTTTAAAGTATACAATGTGATGAGTTGATATATGTATATATTGTGAAATAATTACCACAAGTTAATTAATACCTCCATCACTTCATGTAGTTATACCTTTTTATTTTTTGTAGTGAGACACTTTGAGGCCTACTTTCTTAGCAAATTTCAAGTATAGTATAAATGAAAGTTGCTCAGTTGTATCCGACTCTTTGCAACCTCATGGACTGTAGCCTGCCAGTCTCTGTCCATAGAATTCTCTGGGCAAGAATACTGGAGTGGATAACTATTCCCTTCTCCAGGGGATCTTCCCAACCCAGGGACTGAACTCAGGTCTCCCGCATTGCAGGTGGGTTCTTCACTGTCTGAGCCACCAGGCAAGCCCACGGTACAGTATTGTTAGCTATAATCACCATGTTGTACATTTGATCCTCAGAACTTACTCATTTTATAACTGAAAGTTTGTAGCCATTAAAATATCTCTCCATTTTCCCCAGCCCCTGGCAATCACCATTCTAATTTCTTCTTTGTATTTGACTTTTTTGTTGATTCCCCATATAAGTGGCACCATACAATATTTGTGTTTCCCTGACTTATTTCACTTAGCATAATCCCCTTCAGGTTCCTTCTTTTTTTTATGGCAGGTTTCCCTCTTGTTGTGTCCAACTCTTTGCAACCCCATGGACTGCAGCATGCTAGTCTCCTCTGTCCTCCATTATCTCCTGGAGTTTGCTCAAATTCATGTCCATTGAGTCAGTGATGCTATTTAACCATCTCATCATCTGTTGCCTCCTTCTTCTTTTGACTTCAGTCTTTCCCAGCATCAGGGTCTTTTCCAATGAGTCAGTTCTTTGAATTAGGTAGCCGAAGTATTGGAACTTCAGCTTCAGCAGCAGTCCTTCTAATGAATATTCAGGGTTGATTTCCTTTAGGATTGACTTGTTGAATCTCCTTGCAGTCCAAGGGACTCTTGTCTTCTCCAGCACCACAATTTGAAAGCATCAGTTCTTCGGCACTCAGCCTTCTAAATGGGGTTGAATAACATTCTATTGTGTATATATAACTTTATATATAATCACAAGCTTGTTGTCTACTTAGGCTGTTTCCCAAACAGACATTCAGGCTGTTTCCATATCTTGGCCGTTGTGAGTAATGATGCACACAGAAAATGGGAGTGCAGGTATCACTTGGAGGTAGTGATTTCATTTCCTTTGCATATATGCCCAAAAGTGGGACTGCTGAATCACATGGTAGTTCTATTTTTTATTTTTTTAAGGAACTTCCATACTATTTACTATTATGGCTGTACCAGTATACTTTCTCACCAGCAATACAGAAGTGTTCTCATTTTTCCACACCCTTTGGAGCATTTGTTATCTCTTAACTTTTTGATAGTAGTCCTCCTAACAGGTGTGATGTGATATCTCTTTCTGGTTTTGATTTGCATTTCCCTGATGATTAGTGATATATTGAACATATTTTCATATATCTACTGGCATTTTGTGTATCTTCTTTGGAAAAATATATTTTCAGGTTCTTTTCCCAGTTTATAGCCAGATTTTTTGTTTGTTTGTTTTGCTATTGAGTTTTAGGAGTTCCTTATATATATTTCAGGTATTAACCTTTTATCAGATATATGGTTTGTAAATATTTTTTTCCTATTTCCTGTGTCCCTACACTGCCCTTCATTTTTGTTGATTTTTTTCTTTTACTGTACAGATCCTTGCTTATTTATTTATTTTAAACAAGAGCCAAGTTTAAATTTGTTCACTTCTTGCATTTGAAGTACTTCTTGATGACATCCTTGGCCTGAAAATCTTTGCCATAGTCCTTAACCACTACACAGTTACAACCAACCACTTTCAGGGTTTTCCCTTTCCATCAATTTTACAGAGGCCTACCCACTCCCCTAGTTTCTTTTCTTTTTAAATTGGAGTATAATTGATTTACAATGTTGTTAGTCTCAGGCATATAGCAAAGTGAATAAGTTACACATATACATATATCCACTCTTTTTTAAAAGAGTCTTTTCCTATATAGGCCATTAAGAATATTGGGTAGACTTCCTTGTGCTATACAGTAGATTCTTAGTTAATTATCTGTTTTATATATAGTAGTGTGTATATGTCAATCCCAGTCTTCCAGTTTATCTCTCCCCCGCTTATCCCCTGGTAACCATAAGTTTGGTTTCTACATCTCTGACTCTACTTCTGTTTTGTAAATAGGTTCATTTGTACCCTTTTAAAAATTGTTTATTTATTCAACTGTGCTGAGCATTTGAGATCTTTAGTTGTGGCACATGAGATCTTCAGTCTTCATTGCGGCATGCAAATTAGTTGACTTTCAAAGATTTAGTTGTGGCATGTGGGATCTTTTAGTTGTGGCATGCAAACTCTTAGTTGCAGCATTTAGGATCTAGTTCCCTGACCAGGGATCAAACTTGGGTTCCCTGCTTTGGGAGTGTGGTCCTAGCTAGTTGACCACCAGGGAAGTCCCTGTACCATTTAAAAAATTTCTATATATAAGCAATATCATATGATTATTTGTCTTTTTCTGTCTGACTTACTTTACTCAGTATGACAATCTTGAGGTCTATCCATGTTGCTACATATGGCATTATTTTATTCTTTTTAATGACTGAGTCATATTCTATTGTATATATGTACCATATCTTCTTTATCCATTCCTCTGGTGATGGACATTTAGATTACTTCCAAGTCCTGGCTATTGTAAATAGTGCTGCAGTGAACATTGGGATGCATGTATCTTTTCAAATTATGATTTTCTCCTGGTGTATGCCTAGGAATGGGATTGCTGTGACATATGGTAATTCTAGTTTTAGTTTTTTGTATTTTTTTAAGAAACTTCCATATTGTTCTCCATAGTGTCAGTACCAATTTACTTTCCCACCAACAGTGTACACCCTCTTCAGCATTTATTGTTATAGACTTTTTGATGATGGCCATTCTGACAAGTGTGGGTTGATACCTCATCGTAGTTTTGATGTGCATTTCTCTAACAATTAGTGATGCTGAGCATCTTTTCATGTGCTGCTTAGCCATCCATATGTCTTCTTTGCAGAAATGTCTATTTAGATCTTCTACCCATTTTTCAGTTGTATTTTTTTAAAATACTGAGCTGCATGAGCTATTTGTATATTTTGGAGATTAATACCTTGTCAATTGCTTCCTTTACAATTATTTTCTCTTATTCTGAGTGTTGTCTTTTTGTTTTGTTTGTGGTTTCCTTTGCTGTACAAATCTTTTAAGTTTAATTAGATCATGTTTGTTTATTTTTGCTTTTATTTCCATTACTCTAGGAGATAGGTCATAAAATATCTTATTGTGATTTATGTCAAAGAGTAGTAGTCTTCCTATGTTTTCTTCCAACAGTCTTATAGTGTTGGTCTTACATTTAGGTTTTTAATCCATTTTTAGTTTATTTTTGTGTATTGTGTTAGGGAATGTTCAAATTTCATTCATTTACATGTTGCTGTCCAGTTTTCCCAGGATACTTATTGAAGAGACTGTCTTTTCTCCATTGTATATATTCTTGCATCCTTTGTCATAGATTAGGTGACCATAGGTAGGTTTATCTCTGGACTTTTTGTACTATTCCACTGATCTATATTTCTGTTTTTGTGTCAGTACCATATTGTTTTGATTACTATAGCTTTGTAGTATTGTCTAAAGTCAGGGAGCCTGACTCCACCAGCTCCATTTTTCTTTCTCAAGATTACTTTGGCTATTTGGGGTCTTTTGTATTTCCAAACAAGTCATAAAGATTTTTTGTTCTAATTCTATGGCTGCATTAAATCTGTAGATTGCTTTCGGTAGTATAGTCATTTTCACAATATTTATTCTTCCAATTCAAGAACATGGTATATCTCCTGATCTGTGTCATCTTTGATTTCTTTCATCAGTATCCTATAGTTTTCTGAGGTCTTTGGCCTCCTCAGCTAAGTTTATTCCTAGGTATTTTATTCTTTTTGTTGTGATGGTCAATGGGATTATTTCCTTAATTTCTCTTTCTGATCTTTAGTTGTTAGTGTATAGGAATGCAAGAGATTTCTGTATTAATTTTGTATCCTGCAACTTTGCAAAATTCATTGATGAGTTCTAATAGTTTTCTGGTAGCATCTTCAGAATTTTCTATGTATAGTATCATGTCCTCTGCAAACAGTGACAGTTTTACTTTTTCATTTCCAATTTGGATTCCTTTTATTTCTTTTTCTTCTCTGATTGCCATGGCTAGGGCTTCCAAAACTATGTTGAATAATAGTGGTGAGAGTGGACATCATTGTCTTGTTCTTGATCTTAGAGGAAATGCTTTCAGTTTTTCATCACTGAGAATCATGTTTGCTGTGGGTTTCTTGTATATGACCTTTATTATGTTGAGGTAGGTTCCCTCTATGTCCACTTTATGGGGAGGTTTTTTTTTTTTACCATAAATGGGTATCGAATATTGTCAAAACCTTTTTATGCATTTATTTCCCTAGTTTCTTATTGTCATCAATTTTCATTAGGGCCTCAATCAACTTGACACATGTAGGTTCATCATAGTTGGATGCAAGCACTCAAAGATAGGCATGGCACTGGTCTAATGCTTTGCAACTTTGCAAATCCATGTGCTAAGCCATTGTGATGAGAGTGGTCTTCAACACTTCTTGCAAAACAATATTAATGTCTGTTACCCTCCAGCACCAGTGCCTTCTTTGGCCATGATGGTGGGTAATGGGTGGAGCTGAGTCTTGAATGTACCCCAGGCTCCATCTCTGAGCTACTCAGAGGTTGCAGGAAAAGAGCCTCCAGAAGTTTTTTAGTTTGATGTACTCCCACTTTGTTTATTTTTAAAAGTATTTATTTATTTATTTATTGGCTATGCTGATGTCATTGCTGTGTGCAAACTTTCTCTAGCTGCAACAAGCAGGGGCCACTCTCCATTGTGGTGCTCAGGCTTTTCATTGTGATGGTTTCTCTTGTTATGGAGCATGGACCCTAGGTGCTCAGACTTCAGTAGCTGTGGCGCTTGGACCCTAGAGCACGCAGGCTCAGAGGTTGCCGCTTGTGGTCACTGGAGTGTGGGCTCATGGAGTTGTGGTACTTGGATTTATTTGTTACATGGCATGTGGAATCTTCTTGGAGTATGCATGTACCCTGCATTGGCAGGGGATTCTCAACCACTGAACCACCAGGGAAGTCCCCACTTGTTTATTTTTGCTTTGTTTTCATAAATTCAAAAATATCATTGCCAAGACCAATGCAAAGATTTTCTTCTGCGTTTTCTTCTAGGAGTTTTATGGGTTTAGGTCTTACATTTAAATCTTTAATTAGAATTAATTTTTGTGGGTGGTGTAAAATAGGGGTCCAGTATCATTCTTGTACATGTGGCTATCCAGTTTTCTCAACACCATTTATTGAAAAGACTATCCTTTCCCCATTTTGTGTTCTTGCTTCCCTTTCAAAGATTAGTTGACTGTATATGTGTAGGTATATTTCTGGACTCTATATTCTATTGCATTGGTCTATGTTTCTGTCTTCATGCATGTACTATGCTGTTTTGATTACTAGAGCTTAGTAATATAGTTTGAAAGCAGGAAGCATGATGGCTCCAGCTTTGTTTTTCTTCCTCAAAATTATTCTATTTGGGGTCTTTTGTGGTTCTACGTGCATTTTAGGATTTTTTTAATATTTCAGTGAAAAAATGCAATTGGAATTTTGATAGGGATTGCATTGAATTTATAGATCACTTTGGGTAGTTATGGACATTTTAGCAATATTAACATGCCAATCCAAGAATACAGGATATCTTTCCATTTGTGTCTTCTCCAATTTCTTTCATCAGTGTCTTATAGTTTTCAGTGTATAGGTCTTTCACTTCCTTGGTTAAATTTATTCCTAGGTATTTTATTGTTTTTGATGCTATTGTAAGTGGGATTGTTTGTTAATTTTTTTCCATATACTTAGTTGTTAGTGTATAGAAACACAACTGATTTTTTATGTTGATTTTGTATTTTACAACTTTACTGAATTTGTTTATTAGTTCTAAGAGGTTTTTGGTGGAGTCTTTGGGGTTTTATATACATACATAAATTTTCTTGCCTAATTGCTCTCCCTAAGACTTCCAATACTAAGCTGAATAGAAGTGGTGACAATAAGCACCTGTCTTTTGTTCCTAATATTACAGGAAAAGTTTTCAACTTTTCATATATGAGTATTATGTTAGCTGAAGGCTTGTCATATATGGCTTTTATTATGTTGAGGTACATTCCTTCTATACCCAGTTTATTGAGAGTCTTTTTAAAAAATCATTAATAGGTGTTGAATCTTGTCAAATGTTTTTTCTGTGTCTATTGAGATGATTGTATGATTTTTATTCTTCAGTTTGTTAATGTGGTGTATCATACTGATTGATTTGTGGATGTTGAACCATCCTCATATCTCTGAAATAAATCCCGCTTGATAGTGATGTATGACACTTCTAATCTGCTATTGAATTTGGTTCTAGTATTTTGTTGAGAATTTTAAAATCTCTTTTCATCAGGGATATTGACCTGTATTTTATTTTCTTATAGTGCCTTCATCTGGCTTTGTTATCAGGGTAGTGCTGGCCTCATAAAATGAGTTAGGGAATGTTCCCTCCTCTTCAATTTTTTTGGAAGTTTGAGAAGGATTGATGCTAATTCTTGTTTAAATATTTGGTAGAAAAAATATTTGGTCGTATTCATTAATGAAGCCATCTGGTGCTGGGTTTTCCTTTGTTGGGATATTTTCATTATTGATTGAATCTCCTTACTTGTTATAGATCTATTTAGATTTTCTATTTATTCTTGAGTCAGTTTTGATAGTTTATATGTTTCTGAAATTTATCCATTTCATCTAGGTTACCCAATTCGTTGATGTACAATTGTTCATAGTATCCTCTAATAACATTTTTTATATTTATAAAATTGATAGTAATGCCCCTAGTTTCATTTCTGATTTTAATAATTTGAATTATTTTAAAAACTTGAATTATTTAAAAATTCTTTCTTTTTTCCATAGTCAGTCTAACTTCAAGTGTGTCAATTTTGTTGATCTTTTCAAAGAACCACCTTTTGGTTTTGTTGATTTTTCTCTATTTTTTGTATTCTCTATTTCATTTGTTTCTGCTTTACTATTAGTTCCTTCTTTCTGATATTTTGGGTTTGGTTTTATTGACTTCAAGTTTCTTAAAATGAATAGTTTATTGATTTGAAATCTTTTTAAATATAGGCATTTATAGTTATAAATTTCCCTCTTAGCATTGCCTTCATTGACTCTCAAAAGTTTTAGTTTATTATGTTTTTCTTTTTATTTGTCTCACGGTATTTTCTAAGTTGCCTTGTGATTTCTTCTTTGACTCTTTATTTGAGTATATTGTTCAGTTTCCACATATTTGTGAATTTTCCACTTTTCCTTTTGTTACTGATTTATAGTTTTATTCTACTGTGATCAGGAAAGATACTCTGAATGATTTCAGTCTTAACATTTTGTTAAGATTTGTTTTATGGCCTATCATATAATTTATCCTAGAGAATGTTCCATGTGAACTTCAGAAGAAATCGTATTCTTCTGTTTTTGGTGTGTATAAATGTTAGGTCTAATATATTTATAGTATTGTTCAAGTTCTCTGTTTCCTTATTGATCTCCTGTTTTGTTATCCATTATTAAAAGTGAGGTATTAAATTCTACAGCAATTATTGTAGAACTGTCAACTCTCCCTTATAATTCTGTTAGTTTTTTGCTTTATATGTTAAGAGGCTTGGCTGTTAGTTGTTTATAACTGTTATATCTTTCTGTATCAAACATTTTATCAAAATACAGTCTTTTTTATTTCTTAAAACCTTTTTTACAAAAAGTCTGTTTTGTCTGACAGTAATAGAGCCACTGTAGCTCTCTTTTGGTCACTGGTTGCATGGGATATTTTCCCATCCTTTTACTTTATTTATTAAAATATTTATTTATTTATTTGGCTGTGCTGGGTCTTAGTTGCAACATGTTCAACTTCACTGTGGCATGCAGGATCTGTAGTTGTGGCATGTGGAGTCTTTTTCTTTTTAGTTGCCACATGTGAACTCTTAGTTGCAGCATGTGGGATCTAGTTCCCTAACTAAGGATCAAACCCAGGTCCCCTACACTGGGAGACCAGAGTCTTAGCCACTGGACCACCAGAGGAATCCATCCTTTTACTTTAAAGCTCTGTATTTGTATTTCAAGTTAGTCTCTTATAGATAGCATATAGATGGATCATGCTTTTATTTTATTTTTGCTTTTATTTTTTCAATTCATTCTGCTAATCTCTGCCTTTTATTTATTTATCTACATTCATTTATGCATTTTATTTATTTTTGGCTGTGCTGGGTCTTCATCACTGCATGCAGCTTTCTCTAGCTGTGGAGAGTGGGGACCAGTGTCTGTTTGTGGTGCTAGGGCTTCTCATTGCTATGGCTTCTCTCGCTGCAGAGCACAGGCACATATGCCCGTGTAGTTGTAGGGCACATGTGCCTTAGTAGTTGTAGTGAGTGAGTTAAGTAGTTGAGGCTCGCAAGCTCTAGAGCGTGGGCTCATTAGTTGTGCCATATGGCATGTCAGATCTTCCTGGACCAGGGCCTGAACCAGTGTCTCTTGCATTGCAAGAAAAGTTTTTAACCACTGGACTACCAGGGAAGCCCCACATTTTATTTATTTATTTATTTTTTATTGGTGTATTTTTTTTTAGTGGTATATTACACTGCTGTGGCAGTTTCTGCTATACTGTGAATCAGTCATATGTATACATATATCCCCTCTTTTTTTGGATCTTTTTTCCTATTTAGGTCAACCATTTAGAGCACTGAGTAGAGTTCCCTGTGCTGTACAATAGGTTCCCATTAGTTAGCTGTTTTATACAAAGTAGTGTATATATGTCAATCCCAATCTCCCAATTCACCCCATCTCCCCTTTTCCCCTTGGTGTATGTTTGTTCTCTATGTCTGTGTCTCTATTTCTGCTTTGCAAATAAGATCATATATACCGTTTTTGTAGATTCCATATATATGTGTTAATGTACAATATTTGTCTTTCTCTTTCTGACTTACTCTGTATGACAGTCTCTAGGTCTATGCATGTTGCTGCAAATGGCACGATTTCATTCCTTTTTATGACTAATACCCCGTTGTATATATGTACCATATCTTCTTTATCCATTCCTCTGGTGGTGAACATTTAGGTTACTTTCATGTCTGAGCTATTATAAGTAGTGCTGCAGTGAACATTGGGGTGCATGAATCTTTTTCTTTCCTTGACTCTGTAAGGTCTTAGTTGTGACATGTGGGATCTAGTTTGTTGACCAGGGGTTGAACCTGGGCCCTCCTCTGCCTTGGGAGCATGGAGTCTTAGCCACTGGACCATCAGGGAAGTCTCTGCTTATATCTTTTTGAATTATGGTTTTCTCTGTGCCCCAAAGTGGAATTCTGGGTCATATGGTAGTTCTATTTTTAGTTTTTTAGGGCTTTCCATGTGGCCCTAGTGGTAAAGAATCTGCCTGTGTAAGAGACACAGCTTCAGTCCCTAAGTTGGGAAGATGTCCTGGAGAAGGGCATGACAACCCACGCCAGTATTTTTGCCTGGAGGGAGGAGAGAGCATATAATATCTATACACTATCTGCAATTTCCAGAGACAGAGGAGGCTGGCAGGCTATAGTCCTTAGGGTCACAAAGAGTCACACATGACTAAAGAGACTTAGCATGCAAGCACACAAGCTGTTCTCCATAGTGGCTGTATCAATTTACATTCCCACCAACAGTGTAAGAGGCTACCCTTTTTTCCACACCTTCTCTAACATGTATTGTTTATAGATGTTTTTGGATAATGGCCATTCTGACCAGTGTGAGGTGATACATCATTGTAGTTTTGATAATCTCTGCCTTTTAATTAGAGAATTGAACTCATTTTTTTCACTTTTTTACAGTTTTATTGAGATATCATTGACATATAGTACAGTATAAGTTTAAGGTATACAGCATAAATATTTGACATATATATCATGAAATGATTAACACAAATCATCTCACATGGTACAAAATAAAAGAAAAAAAGTTTTCCTTTGTGATGACAGCTCTTAGGATTTACTGTTTTAACACCTTTCATATACCACATATAGTAATGTTATTTGTATTAATTATACTGTATATCACATCCCTGGTACTTGTAACTGGATGTTTGTACCTTTTGACTCCCTTCAATCCAGTCCTCCCTGCCCTACCCCTACCTCAGGTAACTACAAATCCAGTCTCTTTTTCTATAAGTTTGTTTTTGAAGTATAATTGACCCGCAACCCTGTTAGTTCCTGGTGCAGGAACTATTTCTGTACAGTTCAAAATGATCACCACAATAAGTCTAGTTAGCTTCTGTCACCATATAAAATGTTATATACTTATTGACTATATTGACTCTGTGCATTTCATACTCATGACTCATGTAGCTAGCTTGGAGTTTATAATTAACATCTTAAGCTTATAATAATCTAGTTTGAATAATACCAGCTTTGTTTCAGTAGTACAAACAAATAGTACTCTGCTCCTGTACATCTTCGTTCTACCTCCTTTATATTGTTACTGTCACAGATTACATCCTTATATACTGTGTACCCATTAACATAGATTCATAATTTCTATTTTATGCCTTTTAAATCACATAGGGAAAAGAGGAGTTATAAACCAAAGATATGATATACTATCATTTATATTTGCCTGTGTTGTTAACGGCTGTAGCTGTCCATTTTGACTTTTCCAAAAATTTTTTGCCAAGTGCACTCTTTGATGTGTGTGGTCCCTGAAATTTCTGTTCTCTAATCTCTGTGGTCAGCCAATGTCCTGACAAAGATTTATCTCTCCCTCTCTCACAAAAGAGTTCAGTTCAGTTGCTCAGTCATGTCTGACTTTTTGCGACCCCATGAATCACAGCATGCTCCTTAAATATTCTGATATCTGCTACTGTGGAAGCTGCTGCAGCTCAAGAAGGCAGAAACCAAGGCAAGCATCTGCACCTATCTCTCAGGGAACCCCCAGACCAACCAAAATATAAAACCCCAATTTTTGGAGGACATGATTCTCTGCCACCAACCAGCTACTACAGGAATGTGGGCTGCCATCCCCTAGCATTGACTAGTAGCTAGTTCACGTATGATCTCTTCTGAAAGATCAACATCCTTGGCCTTTATCAAGCACTCCTCTCAATGTTCTGTGTCCAGTTAGGTTCCAGAGTTCTGAAATAGGGGATTCCAATTGCTTTTTTCAGCCCAATGGTTGCTTCAGTGGAGGGATTAACCCTAGAGTTTTCTACTTTGACATTCTGCATGCTGTCGTTCTTGTAGTTGAATTTCTAATATTTAAAATCTTGAATCCATTTGGAATTTATGCTGGGATACAGTGTGTGAGGATTATTAGGTCATAAGTTAGAATCTATGTTTAAAACCAGTGTAGAATCTCGAGTTATGATCACCAGGTTAGGACTAGAAAATTCATCTGGTTCCCAGGGTGCTAAACCCAGCATGCCCCTCACCCCCAGGCTTATCCCAGCTTTGTGGAAATAGAAGACCACAGGGAGGACAGGATTGGGAGGGGTGCAGTCAGGACAGCGCAGGCCAGGCATGAGGTAGTGACAGAAAGGTTGTGCCTGGAATAGGGGTGGTGCTATTGGGGAAGGATGCAATGCAGAGGGGATGGGATTAGAGATGGAGATATTGTTGGGATGGGGGCCCCAGAAGAGAGGGGCTGGAATCTGAGTACATTATAAGAGAGATACTTGAGATCTTGGGTTGGAGGTTTTACAACAGGCTGAGATCTTAAGCAGGGCAGGGAGTGTCCCAATTGGCAAGAAGCTGGCATTCCTGGAACAGGACTGGGCAAAAAGAAGGAGATAAGATTTCTTGGGTCTTTTACCTGGTCTTATGGCAAATCCCGGCATGAGAAAGCTTCTAATTCCCATCTCTAAAATCTCCCCTTCCACAGCTGCCCTACCTTTTGTGGAAGTGTCTAAGTAAATAGTGAACTGCCCGTGTCTGAAGAGTTCCCAGAGAGGTGGGATAGCATGGGCCTGGGGGGACATGGAACTCATACCAGAGGCATATCATGTTAGATTGTTTACACTGTTTCCAAACTTGTCTGCACTTCGAAATCATGTGAAGAGCTTAATAAACATACAGAATTAGAGGCACCACCCCAGACCATCTTAAACAGAATCTCAGAAGAGAGCCAAAGGATATGTATTTTTATCAAGCTGTCCAAGTACTTTGAAGAATTTGGTGGGGTGGGGCTGGGAGAGTAAATAGTGAACTCATCCCAAACTCCAGATGGGCACAGAGCCATGGGAAGGGAACAAAGGTCGTCCGGGGGAAGAGGACACTGAGGTGATATACCCCTAATCTTCCTGAGGGGGGACCTTCTGCCCTGGCACAGCTTGTGGAATGAGGGAGAACATGAATGGGAAGAGATGGGGACTGTGCTGTCTCCTCTCCTAACATCCCAGGTTCCCTGTCTCTCCCAGGACATCCTGCCCCATTCCCCTTGTTTATGCCATCATGGGGCCTCTTGTTTGTTGATGGTGTCCGCAGCCTCCTTGGGTCCCATCCTCAATTATCTTTCCCTCAATTTGGGAAACTTCCGAGGACTTGCCCTAAGTCCCTACCTCTGAACTTGTGCCTGTAGGGGTAGACCAGCCTCAGGGAGATGTTCCATACTGGAGGTACTGGGACTTCCTTACTTGCTACTGTGGATCGGAATCTAAGTTAGGGGCTCTAAAGGAAGGGAAGGAAAGAGTGGGGATTTTGCCAGAGGTATTAATAGATACCTGGCTGGACCTAAAGCCAGGTTGGGAAAGAACTGCTCTCAGAGCAGGAAGGTGACAGAAAATTGCTGCCATACACTGGCATGCATGCAGATGTCTGACTTGATAGGCGGAGGTGGGAGCCTGGAAAGAAGTGGGGCTCAGGTACAGATGCAGTCCCCAGGAAAGGGCCTCAGGTGGTGAGAGGAGTTGTTATCCTTATCCTTATCCTTATCCTTCTCTGGGGCCTCAGATCTGTCACCCAGCCATTCCTCTGCCCTCAGATGCTGGCCTGGGCCCACCCAAACCCTAAGCTTGGTGTAGGAGTCTGGAGCTTGCAGCCCTGAACCAACCCCTCTTTTGGTCCTCCAGCCAGCCTGGGTGTAGACATTAAGGAAGGGGACACAGAGACTCAAATGGCTGCACATATGACATGTGAGTAGCCACCTAAGTGTTCTAGTCTGTTGGGTGAAGATTTGGGCTTGGTGAGCTCTTGAGGGAGCCTAGGTGGTATTGGACAGTCTCTGCGGTGGCTGAGGTACAGAGATGTGTTACACCAGACATCCTGTGCTGAGGGAGAGGGAGGTGTATGTGACTCCCTTCAGCTTTACTTGCTGATGAGCACAGAGTGAACACACTCTGTCACCAGATTGAGACCCTGGAGGACAGGGAGAAGGTGTGCTGTCCACTCCTTCTCACCCTAGTGTTGGCAGGCTGCTACTTCTTTAGGACAGGCACCTGGGCCAGGCTCTGGAGTAGCAGTAGCGGTCCTAGGTGTGGGTTCACCAGTCTGGAACCCCCACATTGGGAAGAGCCCGCATTCCCTTCAACCCCAGGCCCATTCATTCTTGCTTGATGGGGGTTCCAGCGCAACAGATGCTCCCAGCTTGGCAGGCGGGAGCAGGGGAGGGGTATGGCAGGAATTTTAGCTCAGAAGCCAAGCTAGTCCCGGAACAGGGCTTGGGGTGAGCTGGGCCCCTGAGGGCTCATACATCTAACAAGGGTCAAAGGACCTGGGTGCACTGGTGCTCCTGGGCTCCCAGATGATCACTGAGGCCTCCAGGGACAGGCTGCCCTGGTGACTGTGCAGATGTTACTGAGGGAGCTATGGGATCCCAGGACTGCAAATAACCTGTTCCTTCATTAGTGTGTGATGTTTGTGTGCTCAGTGTAGTTGCAGACATTACCCTATGTGTGGCTGCCTAGGGTCAGGGTTAGAGTTCAGACTATGCTTGGAATATGACATAGTGGTTACAGATTGGAAGTAGACAGTGGTCAGCGTAGGACTAGAATAATGGTGATGGTAAAGTAGGATTTGGAATTGCGTTTATGATTCCTATTGATAGAGCTAGTTCATCTTGGATTAGGATTGTGTTAGGGTTGGAGTAGGGTACTGTTTCAGTTTAAAATTGGGATCAAATGGGACAAGGAGATAAGTTTTGTGTTGGGGGTGAGTTTTAGGCTTCTAAGATGGTCTGAAGAGGGACTTAAGCTTATGTGTATTGTGTGATATTGATCTGGTTTAGATGAGAGGTTTTGGATGTTTTATGGCCCTCTGCCTTTGAGAGTTATAAATGGCTGTGATTCCTGAAGCTGCAATCAGACTGGAGGGTAGTAGGGATCTAGCTCCTGGGGAGAGGGAATATCGCAGTTTTCTTTCCTAGACTTACCTGATCATGTAAACAGTTTTTGGGTAACACTCTAGCATTACCTTTCTAAGGTACAGTGTTCTGAGGGTCCCGCTTGAAAGACTGTGGTTTTAGATTGTTTGTGATTGAGGCTAGAATTGTGGTTAGGGTTAGGGTTGGGACATGGACTACAGTTACTGTTAAAAGTTTAGGGCAGTGTCATGTGGTACATCCTGAGTCAAGGGATTTTTCCTGAGGAACTAAGGATGGGTTCTTCACAGTTTCCTGAGGCAGATTTTGACAGATAGGTCTGGCTGGTAGACTCTTCCTTTAGATTCTGTTTCTGTTGCGTCAGAGACTGAGTGAGGGTCAGGGCCCTGCTGCAAACTGGGGACACTCCTTGGGGTGGGAGGGGGTGTGTTGTAAGTGAAGGATGAGACTGCTGAAGAGGACAGGGGACTCACTTGCTGACTGATATTTTTTTAAAGCTCACAGCCAAGTTATTAAGGGCAGAGGTGTGCATGTGGATGCAAGACTGTTTTTATTAAAGGACAGGCAATGGGGCAGAAATTCCAAATTGGAGTTTAGAGGTGGATGAACAGGCCTGGGCTGAGGTTTTATGGAGGAGAAAGACTTTGCAGGATGGATTTGGAATGCATTTGTGTTTTTGTGGATTTGGAATGCATTTGTGTTTGTGGCCTGTGGGATGGGGGCTATGTCTGTTCCATGTGTGTGGTGCCAGGGTCTGTGGACACGTCTGACGCTGGGTGTTCATGAGTCTCTGAAGGCGTGTTTTCTGAATGGCTACTCCGAGTTAGTCTCTGAATGGCATCACTGAAATTATGTCGTCTTGTGTCTGTAACCGTGTGTCTTTGACTGCAGTGAGGCTCTGCTCTGGCCTCTCACTTTCCCCTGCCCCTCTCCTCTGATGCACCCCAGCTGCCGCGCTGTTTACCACAAGAGATGGTTTCCTTTCCCTTCCCGCTGTCTGGATTCCCATGTGTCCAGCTGCCTGCCCGGGGCCCTGCCCCTGGGGCCTCAGTGTGGGGCTTGACCTTGGGAATGATACACTCTGGAAAGCCCCCAGTATGCTCTCTGCCTGGCTGTGGACCCAGAGACGTTCCAGTGGAGGAGGGGGACAGGGTGGGAAAGGGGGGCAGTTGGCAGCAGGCACCCCTCCTTCTGGAAACAGAGATCGCCTTCTGGCCCCTTCTCAGGCCCCCTCTCTCCTCCCGTGCTCCCATCAGAGCAAGTACGCAGGGTCCTGGCCTCACTGTGTCTGTGCCTGGGAAGGGACAGTCCTCTCCAAGCCCCGTTAGGCACGGGTCCTTGGCCTCCCCCAGCACCTTGCGTGCCTGCACTGTCCTCACTCCTCATGTCCCCGCCTGCACTCGGGGCTGTCCTCCCTTCTTTCCTCTCCCTGCAGTGGACTCTGTGTGCTTCCTTCTCTGACAGCCCAGGCCTCTGCCCTGAAGCAGGTGCAACAGGCCTGGCTGACTGGGGAAGAGCAGAGACTCAGCTCCTGTCACATGGCACAGGAAGCAGCATCTCCAGTGGTGTTTATTCCTGTGCTCACCCCGTGTTTGTTGAGGTGGTACAGAAACGAAGCAGCCACGGTCCCTGTTTGCTGAGACTCAGTGTTTTACAGGAGAAGTGATTCTATGGAGAAGCCATCCCCCCACTGCAGGAAGTTGGTTGCCTGAAATCCTCTCTCTAGGATTCTTTTTTAAAAAAATATAAATTTATTTATTTTAATTGGAGGCTAATTACTTTACAATATTGTAATGGTTTTGCCATACATTGATGTGAATCCACCACAGGTGTACATGTGTTCCCCATCCTGAAACTCCCTCCCACGTCCCTCCCCATCCCATCCTTCTGGGTCATCCCAGGTGCACCAGCCCCAAGCACCCTTTCTCATGCATTGAACCTGGCCTGGCGATTCGTTTCACATATGATAATATACATGTTTCAACGTCATTCTCCCAAAGCATCCCACCCTCGCCCTCTCCCACAGAGTCCAAAAGACTGTTCTACACATCTGTGTCTCTTTTGCTGTCTTACATATAGGGTTATCATTACCATCTTTCTAAATTCCATATATATGTGTTAATATACTGTATTGGTGTTTTTCTTCCTGGCTTACTTCACTCTGTATAATAGGCTCCAGTTTCATCCACCTCATTAGAACTGATTCAAATGTATTCTTTTCAATGGCTGAATAATATTACATTGTGTATATGTACCACAGCTTTCTTATCCATTCATCTGCTGATGGACATCTAGGTTGCTTCCATGTCCTGGCTATTATAAACAGTGCTGCGATGAACACTGGGGTACGTGTGTCTTTCAATTCTGGTTTCCTTGGTGTGTATGCCCAGCAGTGGGATTGCTGGGTCGTATAGCAGTTCTATTTCCAGTTTTTTAAGGAATCTCCACACTGTTCTCCATAGTGGCTGTACTAGTTTGCATTCCCATCAACAGTGTAAGAGGGTTCCCTTTTCTCCACACCCTCTCCAGCATTTATTGCTTATAGACTTTTGGATCGCAGCCATTCTGACTGGTGTGAAATGGTACCTCATTGTAGTTTTGATTTGCATTTCTCTGATAATGAGTGATGTTGAGCATCTTTTCATGTGTTTGTTAGCCATCTGTATGTCTTCTTTGGAGAAATGTCTGTTTAGTGCTTTGGCCTATTTTTTGATTGGGTTGTTTATTTTTCTGGAATTGAGCTGCAGGAGTTGCTTGTATATTCTTGAGATTAATTCTTTGTCAGTTGCTTTGTTTGCTATTATTTTCTCCCATTCTGAAGGCTGTCTTTTCACCTTGCTTATAGTTTCCTTTGTTGTGCAAAAGCTTTTAAGTTTAATTAGGTCCCATTTATTTATTTTTGCTTTTATTTCCAATACTCTGGGAGGTGGATTATAGAGGATCCTGCTGTGATTTATGTCGGAGAGTGTTTTGCCTATGTTTTCCTCTAGGAGTTTTATAGTTTCTGGTCTTACATTTAGATCTTTAATCCATTTTGAGTTTATTTTTATGTATGGTATTAGACAGTGTTCTAGTTTCATTCTTTTACAAGTGATTGACCAGTTTTCCCAGCACCACTTGTTAAAGAGATTGTCTTTTCTACATTGTATATTTTTGCCTCCTTTGTGTAAGGTGTCCATAGGTGTGTGGATTTATTTCTGGGCTTTCTATTTTGTTCCATTGATCTATATTTCTGTCTTTGTGCCAGTACCATACTGTCTTGATGATTGTAGCCCTGTAGCAGAGCCTGAAGTCAGGCAGGTTGATTCCTCCAGTTCCATTCTTCTTTCTCAAGATTGCTTTGGCTATTTGAGGTTTTTTGTATTTCCATACAAATTGTGAAATTATTTGTTCTAGTTCTATGAAAAATACAGTTGGTAGCTTGATAGGGATTGCATTGCATCTATAGATTGCTTTGGGTAGTATACTCATTTTCACTATATTGATTCTTCCAATCCATGAAGGTGATATATTTTTCCATCTATTTGTGTCCTTTTTGATTTCTTTCATCAGTGTTTTATAGTTTTCTATATAGAGGTCTTTTATTTCTTTAGGTAGATATATTCCTAAGTATTTTATTCTTTCCGTTGCAATGGTGAATGGGCTTGTTTCCTTAATTTCTGTTTTCTCATTGTTAGTGTAGAGGAATGCAAGGGATTTCTGTTAATTTTATATCCTGCAACTTTACTATATTCATTGAATAGCTCTAGTAATTTTATTGGTGGAGTCTTTAGGGTTTTCTATGTAGAGGATCATGTCATCTGCAAACAGTGAGAGTTTTACTTCTTCTTTTCCAATCTGGATTCCTTTTATTTCTTTTTCTGCTCTGATTGCTGTGGCCAAAACTTCCAAAACTATGTTGAATAGTAGTGGTGAGAGTGGGCACCCTTGTCTTGTTCCTGACTTTAGGGTAAATGCTTTCAATTTTACACCATTGAGGATAATGTTTGCTGTGGGTTTGTCATATATAGCTTTTATTATGTTGAGGTATGTTCCTTCTATGTCTGCTTTCTGGAGGGTTTTTATCGTAAATGGATGTTGAATTTTGTCAAAGGCTTTCTCTGAATCTATTGAGATAATCATATGGTTTTTATCTTTTAATTTGTTAATGTGGTATATCACATTGATTAATTTGCAGATATTGAAGAATCCTTGCATTCCTGGGATAAAGCCCACTTGGTCATGATGTATGATCTTTTTAATATGTTGTTGGATTCTGTTCACTAGAATTTTGTTAAGGATTTTTGCATCTATGTTCATCAGTAATATTGGCCTGTAGTTTTCTTTTTTTGTGTGGCATCTTTGTCTGATTTTGGTATTAGGGTTATGGTGGCCTCATAGAATGAGTTTGGAAGTTTATCTTCTTCTGGAATTTTCTGGCAGAGTTTGAGTAGGAAAGGTGTTAGGTCTTCTCTAAATTTTTGGTAGAATTCAGCTGTGAAGCCTTCTGGTCCTGGGCTTTTGTTTGCTGGAAGATTTCTGATTACAGTTTCAATTTCCGTGCTTGTGATGGGTCTGTTAAGATTTTCTATTTCTTCCTGGTTCAGTTTTGGAAAGTTGTACTTTCCTAAGAATTTGTCCATTTCTTCCAAGTTGTCCATTTTATTAGCATATAGTTGCTGATTGTCTGTATGTAGTCTCTTATGATCATAAGAAAGAATGAAGGGATGGAGCCAAAGCAAAAAGAATACCCAGCTATGGATGTAACTGGTGATAGAAGCAAGGTCTGATGCTGTAAAGAGCAATATTACATAGGAACCTGGAATGTCAGGTCCATGAATCAAGGCAAATTAGAAGTGGTCAAACAAGAGATGGCAAGAGTAAATGTCGACATTCTAGGAATCAGCGAACTGAAATGGACTGGAATGGGTGAATTTAACTCAGATGACCATTATATCTACTACTGTGGGCAAGAATCCCTCAGAAGAAATGGAGTAGCCATCATGGTCAACAAAAGAGTTCGAAATGCAGTACTTGGATGCAATCTCAAAAACAACAATATGATCTCTGTTCGTTTCCAAGGCAAACCATTCAGTATCACAGTAATCCAAGTCTATGCCCCAACCAGTAATGCTGAACAAGCTGAAGTTGAACGGTTCTATGAAGACCTACAAGACCTTTTAGAACTAACACCCAAAAAAGATGTCCTTTTCATTATAGGGGACTGGAATGCAAAAGTAGGAAGTCAAGAAACACCTGGAGTAACAGGCAAATTTGGCCTTGGAATATGGAATGAAGCAGAGCAAAGACTAATAGGGTTTTGCCAAGAAAATGCACTGGTCATAACAAACACCCTCTTCCAACAACACAAGAGAAGACTCTATACATGGACATCACCAGATGGTCAACAGTGAAATCAGATTGATTATATTCTTTGCAGCCAAAGATGGAGAAGCTCTATACAGTCAGCAAAAACAAGACCAAGAGCTGACTGTGGCTCAGATCATGAACTCCTTATTGCCAAATTCAGACTTAAATTGAAGAAAGTAGGGAAAACCACTAGACCATTCAGGTATGACCTAAATCAAATCCCTTATGATTATACAGTGGAAGTGAGAAATAGATTTAAGGGCCTAGATCTGATAGAGTGCCTGATGAACTATGGAATGAGGTTCGTGACATTGTACAGGAGACAGGGATCAAGACCATTCCCATGGAAAAGAAATGCAAAAAAGCAAAATGGCTGTCTGGGGAGGCCTTACAAATAGCTGTGAAAAGAAGAGAAGTGAAAAGCAAAGCAGAAAAGGAAAGATATAAACATCTGAATGCAGAGTTCCAAAGAATAGCAAGAAGAGATAAGAAAGCCTTCTTCAGCGATCAATGCAAAGAAATAGAGGAAAACAACAGAATGGGAAAGACTAGAGATCTCTTCAAGAAAATCAGAGATACCAAAGGAACATTTCATGCAAAGATGAGCTCGATAAAGGAAAGAAATGGTATGGCCCTAACAGAAGCAGAAGATATTAAGAAGAGATGGCAAGAATACACAGAAGAACTGTACAAAAAAGATCTTCATGACCCAGATAATCACAATAGTGTGATCACTGACCTAGAGCCAGACATCTTGGAATGTGAAGTCAAGTGGGCCTTAGAAAGCATCACTACGAACAAAGCTAGTGGAGGTGATGGAATTCCAGTTGAGCTATTCCAAATCCTGAAAGATGATGCTGTGAAAGTGCTGCACTCAATATGCCAGCAAATTTGGAAAACTCAGCAGTGGCCACAGGACTGGAAAAGGTCCGTTTTCATTCCAATCCCAAAGAAAGGCAATGCCAGAGAATGCTCAAACTACTGCACAATTGCACTCATCTCACACGCTAGTAAAGTAATGCTCAAAATTCTCCAAGCCAGGCTTCAGCAATATGTGAACCATGAACTTCCTGATGTTCAAGCTGGTTTTAGAAAAGACAGAGGAACCAGAGATCAAATGGCCAATATCCGCTGGATCATGGAAAAAGCAAGAGAGTTCCAGAAAAGCATCTATTTCTGCTTTATTGACTATGTCAAAGCCTTGGACTGTGTGGATCACAATAAACTGTGGTAAATTCTTCAAGAGATGGGAATACCAGACCACCCTATCTGCCTCTTGAGAAATTTGTATGCAGGTCAGGAGGCAACAGTTAGAACTGGACATGGAACAACAGACTGGTTCCAAATAGGAAAAGGAGTACGTCAAGGCTGTATATTGTCACCCTGTTTATTTAACTTCTATGCAGAGTACATCATGAGAAACGCTGGACTGGAAGAAACACAAGCTGGACTCAAGATTGCCGGGAGAAATATCAATAACCTCAGATATGCAGATGACACCACCTTTATGGCAGAAAGTGAAGAGGAACTAAAAAGCCTCTTGATGAGGGTGAAAGTGGAGAGTGAAAAAGTTGGCTTAAAGCTCAACATTCAGAAAACGAAGATCATGGCATCCGGTCCCACCACTTCATGGGAAATAGATGGGGAAACAGTGGAAACAGTGTCAGACTTTATTTTTCTGGGCTTCAAAATCACAGCAGATGATGACTGCAGCCATGAAATTAAAAGACGCTTATTCCTTGGAAGGAAAGTTATGACTAACCTAGATAGCATATTCAAAAGCATAGACATTACTTTGCCAACAAAGTTCCATCTAGTCAAGGCTATAGTTTTTCTTGTGGTCATGTATGGATGTGAGAGTTGGAGTGTGAAGAAGGCTGAGCGCCGAAGAATTGATGCTTTTGAACTGTGGTGTTGGAGAAGACTCTTGAGAGTCCCTTGGACTGCAAGGAGATCCAACCAGTCCATTCTGAAGGAGATCAGCCCTGGGATTTCTTTGGAAGGAATGATGCTAAAGCTGAAACTGCAGTACCTTGGCCACCTCATGCAAAGAGTTGACTCATTGGAAAAGACTCTGATGCTGGGAGGGATTGGGGGCTAGAGGAGAAGGGGATGACAGAGGATGAGATGGCTGGATGGCATCACTGACTTGATGGACATGAGTCTGAGTGAACTCCAGGAGTTGGTGATGGACAGGGAGGCCTGGCGTGCTGCGATTCATGGGGTCGCAAAGAGTCGGACATGACTGAGCGACTGATCTGATCTGATGATCATAAGTAGTCTCTTATGATCCTTTGTATTTCTGTGTTCCCTGTTGTGATCTCCATTTTCATTTCTAATTTTGTTGATTTGATTCTTCTCCCTTTGTTTCTTGATGAGTCTGGCTAATGGTTTGTCTATTTTATTTATCTTCTCAAAGAACCAGCTTTTGGCTTTGTTGATTTTTGCCATGTTCTCTTTTGTTTCTTTTGCATTTATTTCTGCCCTAATTTTTAAGATTTCTTTCCTTCTACTAACCTTGGGGTTCTTCATTTCTTCCTTTTCTAGTTGCTTTAGGTATAGAGTTAGGTTATTTAGTTGACTTTTTTCTTGCTTCTTGAGGTAAGCCTATATGGCTATGAACGTTCCCCTTAGCACTGCTTTTACCATGTCCCATAGGTTTTGGGTTGTTGTGTTTTTATTTTCATTAGTTTATATGCATATTTTGATTTCTTCTGTGGTTTGTTGGTTATTCAGCAGCATGTTGTTCAGCCTCCATATGTTGTAATTTTTAATAGTTTTTCTCCTGTAATTGTAATCTTACTGCATTGTGGTCAGTAAAGATGCTTGGAATGATTTCAATTTTTTTGAATTTACCAAGGCTAGATTTATGGCCCAGGATGTGATCTGTCTGGGAGAAGATTCCATGTGCATGAGAAAAAGGTGAAATTCATTGTTTTGGGGTGAAATGTCCTATAGATATCAGTTAGGTCTAACTGGTCTACTGTATCATTTAAAGTTTGTGTTTCCTTGTTAATTTTCTGTTTAGTTGATCTATCCATAGGTGTGAGTGGGTTATTAAAGTCTCTCACTATTGTTGTGTTATTGTTAATTTCCCCTTTCATACTTGTTAGCATTTGCCTTACATATTGTGGTGCTCCTATGTGTTGGGTGCATATATATTTATAATTGTTATATCTTCTTCTTGGATTGATCCTTTGATCATTATGTAGTGTCCTTCTTTGTCTCTTTTCACAGCCTTTATTTTAAAGTCTATTTTATCTGATATGAGTATTGGTACTCCTGCTTGCTTTTGGTCTCTATTTTCATGGAATATCTTTTTCCAGCCCTTCACTTTCAGTCTGTATGTGTCCCTTGGGTGGGTCTCTTGTAGACAACATATATAGGGGTCTTGTTTTTGTATCCATTCAGCCAGTCTTTGTCTTTTGGTTGGGGCATTCAACCCATTTATATTTAAGGTAATTATTGATAAGTATGATCCCATTGCCATTTACTTTGTTGTTTTGGATTCGAGTTTATACACCCTTTCTGTATTTCCTGTCTGGAGAAGATCTTTTAGCATTTGTTGGAGAGCTGGTTTGGTGGTGCCGAATTCTTTCAGCTTTTGCTTGTCTGTAAAGCTTTTGATTTCACCTTCATATTTGAATGAGATCCTTGCTGGGTACAGTAATCTGGGCTGTAGTTTTTTCTCTTTCATCACTTTAAGTATGTCCTGCCATTCCCTTCTGGTCTGAAGAGTTTCTATTGAAAGATCAGCTGTTATCCTTTCTCTAGAATTCTGAAAGGCTCTCTGCAGAGACCAGGCTAAGGGCTCCATGTAGGACAGGGTGGTACTGCAGAGCAGAGAGGCAAACTCCAAAGTTCCCAAGCAAGCACCACTGTATTCCTAGCATCTGCCAGCAGTTCTGGAGTTTGTACTCTGCCATGAGTTTAGCTCTTGAGTCAAGGGGGAGCTGGATGGTGGGGCTTGTGCTAGGGTTATAGGATGGGATGAGTGAGACTTCATCCCACTATACCATCCTGCATGAATCCTAGGCTCTGAGCCTATCTTCTCTCAGCTCTTGGTTTTGGTGAGAAATTGAGAATCCTGAAGGTCTTGGTTCCAGCTCATCTCTCTGCTCCCAGCCCTTTGTTGCAGGACTTGGTCAACACTATGAATTCATGCTTTTCTAGGGCCGGTAGCCTGTGGTGGACCACAGGAGGGGCCCATTTCACCTAAGCCAGGATGTTTGCACACTAACCTCAGCTTCCACTTGGCCTCCCTCGCCTCTCCTCTGTGGCTCTCTTTTCAACTCCCAGCAGGCTGGCAGGATGTGCCTGCCATAAGACCTCCTCTGATCTTTGGGGATGCTTTAGGGAAACAATGGAGGGTGTGGCTCAGCAGGTTTGAGCCTTGTGCCTCCTCCCCTTAGGGGCACAGTATCACCATCCAGAGGGACACTCATGTTTCTTCTCATCCTGGCTTTTCTGCATCCTGCTCGCAGGACACATTGTGCTGCATGCTGGGTCCTCACAGAAGAAGAGTCCTGCCTCCACCTCCTGGTCTGATGTATGCTGAGCCATCCCGGATTTCGTTATGAATCAGTGAGGCAGGGGCACCCCACAGAGCCCCACACCATATTGCGAGGAAGCTGCAGCACTTCCTGTCCTTACTGCAGCTTTTGGCTCCTCTGTGGTAGGTCAGAAGGTGAGAATGCAGAAGTGTCACCTTGTGAGAGAAACGAGGTGTGCGAAGCAGAGGCCCCTCCCATCCACTCAGGGCAGCCTCTCTGTCTTTCTGTTTCCCAGTTCTCACTTCCCACCTGCAGACATCCCTGGTCTCTTCCTGGACACTAGGATGCCACACCTGCCCATTTTCTCAGTCTCAAGCCCCAACTTCTTCATGCTCTGTGTATCTGGAGCTTTCTCCCTTTATATTCCAAGAACATCTGCTTCACACATGTGATCACCAACCACATGTTTGCCCACCTGGGCTCATGTTCTGCTACTGACTTCTTAAGCCCTAAAAGAAACCACCTGCCATGGTAACTTCCAGAGTTTTGGCTGTCTTTATCAGTCCCTCCCAGTTCGTCATTCACTCCTTTAGGTATTCGCCCCATTCTTCAATTGTAGGAAAACTGTTCTTATGATACACAAAGTCCCCCATTACTGTCCCTTTCTCTGTACTTAGCACCAGCAAGCCATCTGTGATTTAAGCCAAGGCCGACCCTTCAACCTGGGGACTCACTCCTATTTTGTTACTTCTGCGCCATAACGTTGCTCCAGCAGCTCCCCCTTTCTCTCCGGCATCAAGTTATTTCTCTTGACTGGATCTTTTCCATCAACATCCAACATGCTATTGAATCTATCTCCTACTTTTAAAAAACCCTCTTGATGCTATTTCCTCATTTTTCTGCAACTCTGTGGAACAAACCTCTCTAAAGCAGTTGATTACACTTGTTATCACCAATTACTCTCTCTCAAATCCACTTGTTATGCCTTTACCTCAGTCTCTCATCTTATTCTTCTCAAGGCCACAAATGATCTCTGTTATTAAATCTAACGATCAACTGTGAGTCCTCATCTTACTTGGCAGATTGGCAACATTCATACAGTTGACCACTTTCCCTTGAAATACTTATCTCTCTTGGCTTCTAGTACTCTCCTGGTTTTCCTCCTACCTCACTGGCTATTACTTCTCAGTCTTTGCTCACTCATTCCTGCTTTTCACCTCAATTTTTTTTTTAAACATGGGTGATCAATATCAATAACCTCAGATATGCACATGACACCACCCTTATGGCAGAAACTGAAGAAGAACTAAAAAGCCTCTTGATGAAAGTGAAAGAGGAGAGTGAAAAAGTTGGCTTAAAGCTCAACATTCAGAAAACTAAGATCATGACATCCAGTCCCATCAACTTCACGGCAAATAGATGGGCAAACAGTGGAAACAGCGTCAGACTTTATTTTTCTGGGCTCCAAAATCACTGCAGATGGTGATTGCAGCCATGAAATTAAAAGACACTTAATCCTTAGAAAGAAAGTTATGACCAACCTAGATAGCATATTAAAAAGCAGAGACATTACTTTGTCAACAAAGGTCTGTCTAGTCAAGGCTATGGGTTTTCCAGTAGTCATGTATGGATGTGAGAGTTGGACTATAAAGAAAGTTGAGCTGCTTTATTGAATATGCCAAAGTCGTTGACTGTGTGGATCACAATAAACTGTGGAAAATTCTTCAAGAGATGGGAATACCAGACCACCTCACCTGCCTCTTCAGAAATCTGTATGCAGGTCAGGAAGCAACAGTTAGAACTGGACATGGAACAACAGACTGGTTCCAAATAGGAAAAGGAGACCGTCAAGGCTGTATATTGTCACCCGGCTTACTTGACTTATATGCAGAGTACATCATGAGAAACGCTGGACTGGAAGAAACACAAGCTGGAATCAAGATTGCCAGGAGAAATATCAATAACCGCAGATATGCAGATGACACCACCCTTATGGCAGAAAGTGAAGAGGAACTAAAAAGCCTCTTGATGAATGTGAAAGTGGAGAGTGAAAAAGTTGGCTTAAAGCTCAACATTCAGAAAACGAAGATCATGGCATCCGGTCCCATCACTTCATGGGAAATAGATGGGGAAACAGTGTCAGACTTTATTTTTCTGGGCTCCAAAATCACTGCAGATGGTGACTGCAGCCATGAAATTAAAAGATGCTTACTCCTTGGAAGGAAAGTTATGTCCAACCTAGATAGCATATTCAAAAGCAGAGACATTACTTTGCCAACAAAGGTCCATCTAGTCAAGGCTATGGTTTTTCCTGTGGTCATGTATGGATGTGAGAGTTGGAGTGTGAAGAAGGCTGAGCGCCGAAGAATTGATGCTTTTAAACTGTGGTGTTGGAGAAGACTCTTGAGAGTCCCTTGGACTGCAAGGAGATCCAACCAGTCCAGTCTGAAGGAGATCAGCCCTGGGATTTCTTTGGAAGGAATGATGCTAAAGTTGAAACTCCAGTACTTTGGCAACCTCATGTGAAGAGTTGACTCATTGGAAAAGACTCTGATGCTGGGAGGGATTGGGGACAGGAGGAGAAGGGGATGACAGAGGATGAGATGGCTGGATGGCATCACTGACTCGATGGACGTGAGTCTGAGTGAACTCCAGGAGTTGATGATGGACAGGGAGGCCTGGCGTGCTGCGATTCATGGGGTCGCAAAGAGTCGGACACGACTGAGTGACTGAACTGAACTGAACTGAGCACTGAATAATTGATGCTTTTGAACTGTGGTGTTGGAGAAGACTCGTGAGAGTCCCTTGGACTGCAAGGAGATCCAATCAGTCCATTCTAAAGGAGATCAATCCTGGGTGTTTATTGGAAGGACTGATATTGAAGCTGAAACTCCAATACTTTGGCCACCTGATGCGAAGAACTGACTCATTTGAAAAGACTCTGATGCTGGGAAAGATTGAGGGTAGGAGGAGAAGGGGATGACAGAGGATGAGATGGTTGGATGGCATCACTGACTCGATGGACTGAGTTTGGGTAAACTCTGGGAGTTGGTGATGGACAGGGAGGCCTGGTGCGCTGAGGTTCATGGGGTTGCAAAGAGTCAGACACGACTGTGTGACTGAATTGAACTGAACTGATCATTAGAAACATATCTGGATCTTTGGATAAAAAATAGTATGCATCTGGATTTTAAAAACTGATTACAGGTTTTTCTATTAAATGGTAGCTTTGGTGATACCGAATTGTTATTTTTCTGTTGACTGTTATGATATAATGGTATTAAGTCAGTAATAGTTACATAATCACAATAGTAAAAGATGTTTATCAGTTTTCACAATCAGTAGCCAGATAAAAAGTAAAAGATAATTACAATTGCAAGCCATAATGGGAACATGATTAACTTAACAATATAAAATAATTACATATAATTTGGGGAGTCAAGCAGAGTGATGTCGTGAGTGGAAGTGCATACATGCACATGTTTTCATTTGCCCAGCCAGTCTATGTCTTTTGGTTGGTGCATTAATCCATTTATATTTAAGGTAATTATCGATATGTATGATACTATTACCATTTTAATTGTTTTGGGTTTATTTTCTGTAGGTCTTTTATATTTTCTGCCTAGAGAAGTTTTTCTAGCATTTGTTGTAGAACTGTTTTGGTGGTGCTGAATTATCTTAACTTTTGCTTGTCTGGAAAGCTTTTGATTTCTCCATCAAATCTGAATGAGAGTCTTGCTAGGTAGAGTATTTTTGGCTGTAGGTTCTTCCCGTTCATCAGTTTAAATATATCATACCATTCCCTTCTGGCTTGTAGAGTTTCTGTTGAGAAATCAGTTGATAACCTGATGGGAATTCCCTTATATGTTATTTGTAGTTTTCCCCTTGTTGCTTTCAATATTTTATCTTTTAATTTTTGTCAGTTTGATTACCATGTGTCTCGGTGTGTTCCTCCTTGGGTTTTTCTTGCCTGGGACTCTGTGATTCCTGGACCTGGTTGAGTATTTCCTTTTCCATGTTAGGGAAGTTTCCGGCTATGATTTCTTCAAATACTTTTACTTTCTCAGGTCCTTTCTCTCTCTCTTCTCCTTTTGGGACCCTTGTAATGTGAATGTTGATGTGTTTAATGTTGTCCCAGAGGCCTCTTAAGCTGTCTTAATTTTTTTCATTCTTTTTCCTATATTCTGTTCTGTGGCAGTGATTTCCACCATTCTGTCTTCCAGGTCATTTATCCATTCTTTTGCACCAGTTATTCTGTTGACTGAGCGACTTCACTTTCACTTTTCACTTTCATGCATTGGAGAAGGAAATGGCAACCCACTCCAGTGTTCTTGCCTGGAGAATCCCAGGGACGGGGGAGCCTGGTGGGCTGCCGTCTATGGGGTCGCACAGGGTCGGACACGACTGAAGCGACTTAGCAGCAGCAGCAGCAGTGTATTATTCATCTCTGTTTGTTTGTTCTTTAGTTCTTCTAGGTCTTTGGTAAACATTTCTTGCACCTTCTCCATTGTTTTCCCGAGGTCCTGAATCATCTTCACTATCATTATTCTAAATTCTTTTTCTGGAAGGTTGTCTATCTCCACTTCGTTTAGTTGTTGTTCTGGGGTTTTATCTTGTCCCTTCATCTGGGACATAACTTTCTGCTTTTTCATCCTGATTAACTTTCTGTAATGTGGTTTTTGTTCTAGCTTCTGTGAGATTGCTGCTTTTTTTTAAATTGAAGGATAATTGCTTTATATAATTTTGTGGCTTTCTGTCATACATTAAGAATCAGCCATAGGCACACCCATGTCCCCTCCTTTCCAGACCTCCCTCTCATCTCCCACTCCACTCTACCCTTCAGCCTGTTGCAGAGGCCCTGTTTGAGTTCCCTGAATCATACAGAAAATCCCCACTGGCTATCTGTTTTACACATGGTATTGTAAATTTCTGTAAATTCATCAGCACCATCTCTTCAGATTCCATATATGTCAATATATGATATTTATATTTCTCTTTTTGACTTACTTCACTCTATATAATGGGCCCTAGTTTTGTCCACCTCATTAGAACAGATTTAAATGCATACCTTTTATGGCTGAGTAGCCTCTGTGGGTTTGTGGTTCTTGCTTCTTCTGTCTGCCCTCTGATGGAGGAAGTTAAGAGGCTTGTGTAAGCTTCCTGCTGGGAGGGACATTTTGCTGTGGCTTCTTTGTCTTTGGACATGGGGTATCTTTTTTTTGGTGGATTCCAGTGTTCTCCTGTTGATGCTTGTTCAACAACTAGTTGTGATTTTGGTGTTCTCCCAGGAGGAGATGAGCACACGTCCTTCTACTCTGCCATCCCGAACCAGAAGATTAATCCTTTCAATTTCTTAATGTTGGGCTGTCCCAGAGCCTGGTCCTTAGATGTGTTCTTTGTTTGTGAATCATTGCCTTGGTGATCTTATTCAGTTTCATGGTTTTACATTTCAATTTCTCTTTATTTCCTTCTTTCTCCTCCTCCTCCCTATCCTTCCCCTTCCCTTCCTCTATTTCTGCATCACCACCATCATCACCATCTGATCTATCTTTCTATCTAATTATCAACAGCTAGGACCTTACCTTAGGTGCAGCAAGCTTCTGTGTTGAGAAAAAAATGTTGGAAGTATGATCTCAGGCAGAAGCTGAGAGATTAGTCATGTTACTATTGCAGTAATCATAGCATCAGAGAGAGAAATGGTCATGTTTTGAATTCATTTCATAAGATGTAGCCAAGAGGATGGTTTGGATGTGAATGATCAGGAAAAATGTCAAGGATGACATCAGTTTTTGTCCAGAACAACTGGAAAGATGGAATTGCTATTAACTGATGTGAGTACTGTGATTGGAGCATGTTTTGTATATGTAATTAGATGATGGTTGGGGCAGGGACTCAGGAGTTCACTGTTGTGTAGTTTAAGGTGAATATTGGCCATTCAGGTATTTATGTTGATTAGACAATTTGGGCAGGCGAGACTGTCCCATGAAATCATGAACTCCATTGTGTACTTCCTATGTCTTTGCTGTGATTGTGATAGTACCTTACATATAGTAAGTAAGCAAATATTTAAATTGAATATAAGACACTTCTCAAGGTTTTTTTTTTTTTTTTTTTTAATATTTTTCTTCCCATTTTTACTTTGGCTATGTGGTTCAGCTTGTGGGATCTTAGTTCCCTGACCAGGGATCAAACCCATGCCTCCTGCTGAGTCCTAACCACAGGACCACCAGGGAATTCCCTTCCAGTTTTAAGATATAATTGACACATGGCACTGTTAGTGTACAGCATAATCAAGGTTATTTTTATTGTGACCCTTGTGGGGTCCTCCTAAGAAGAGTACTTCAGTAATCCTGCGGCAGGATTCCCTGTTTCATTACATGTCATACTAATGTAATGATTTGTGTGCCTCCCCAGGTGTCATTCACTCCATGCAGCTGATAGGCAGTGGAAGTGGGATACAGGCAAGAGAGTTCCAGCAGCCTCCCAGGTGTGTTCTCCAGAAAGATCTAGCCAATAACCACCAGGGGGCAAAGAGGGGAGATTCTACCATTTGCTTCTGACATGAGTTATATTAGCTATATGCTGTTGATAATAACCCAAAGCACCTCCTCAAAGCTGGAACACTGGCACTTCCCTCCAGATTGTGGGCATATATAGAAATCATCAATGAATTTTGCTTGTGGGATTCCTGGCTACTCCTTCTTGACAGTACTATCCTCAGGCCCACAATGGTCCTCTGTGCCCAAGGATGCCATGATAGAAGTCAAGCCTGACCTTTACTTTCAGTGTACTTAGACAAGGGCCTTCCTTCTCTGCTTAAATCCCTTTCTCCACAGTCCAGTGAGGGGGGTGTTGTGTGGAATGCTGATCCAGCTTAAGTGTGAGTTACAGCTCCTTTTCTAGATAGGAAGAACATTTACTTCCCATGTGCCTTTCCTGAACACACCACAGTGGAGTAAAGAGCAGACACACAACTCTCTGCTTAGACATATAGAGTGTATTTGGGGTGGTATTCTGCCCACCTGTACATTAATGAAAATTACAGTAGTATCCTCTTCAAGGGATGCAGACATTGGGTAGACTATGAAGTCTTTTGATTGTGACAAGTCTTCTTGAGCAGACCAGTGCTTTTGTCTGAGGTGACAGCTGAGGGTCAGGGTGGGTTCCCTGGTTGGGTGGCACAAATCACTCGAGGACAGTGCCGAGGGCAGTGGTGGGGGGTGCTCAGAACAGAGGCTGAGTGGAGTTGATGCGAGTGGGAGCGGTGGCAGAACTTGCTGTCCAGGGACCGGGGTATGTCCGTGAAGGCCAGGCCCATCTGCTTCTCAGGGGGTGGAAATTGGGCCTTCAGGTCCCCTCTTGTCTTCTCTGTCTTAGTACTCTCCTTGGGACTTTTGGCTGGAGCCAGGCTCTTTGTTACATTTACTTTTCTTGTGTTAGCCATTTTCTCAGAGGTGGAGGACGTGGATTCCTTATGCCCTTTGCCTTTTGTTTTGAGGTTAATACAGTGCAAAAAAGATTTCATCTTATTTCTAAAGCCAGAATCTGGAAGACTGGGCCTCTGGTGAGTATAGCCTGGCATCACTGGCCCCTGCAACATCTGACCATGTAAAGTGTGGCACCACAATGGGTTACCTGGAGTGAGTTTGCCCAGGAAAGGCTGGCCCTGTGACACCTGGGGTACCACAGGCTGGGCATTCTCAGGAACTCTTGCTGGTTTGAGGATGACATTGAGCTTGGCTTGACTGGCTCGCAGGTCATTCTTCTCAGAGTCTTTTCCCTCAGGGACTCCAGGAGGTAGCTCTGGGAGTTTAAGCTGAGGGTGAGGCTGAGGACTGCGCTGGCAGGGAGCATCAAGGTGAAAATGACGTCTCTGCCAACAGGAGCTGTGGGGTGTCCTGTTCAGGAGCACCCCTTCTGGCCTCTGCGCTTCAGTTGAATGGTTTTTTTCTCTTGTGGAGGAGAGTGTGAAGCTTGCATCCCCTTCTCCGTGGTTCCCAACTGATTTGGGTTTGCCTGGCTTCTTTCTCTTTTCTGCCAGTGTGGGAACTTGGGCTGAGTCCTTGCTCTTATCAGGCTTCTGGGGTTCAGAGCTCCAGGGCTCCTCCAGGCTGGGGTTGTTCACACTGGCTTCCAGCTGAGCACAAAGTACCTGGGCTTTGGCCTCTGTCATGTCCCCACTGGATTGTGAGATCTGGGTGGCCCAGTGGACAGAATCACAGTGTGCTGCACTGGAATGATGTTGCTTCTGTTTCTGATGCACTGTCTTTAACTCCGTGGCTAGCTCTTCTGTGAGGTGGAGCCATTCTGGATCTGGGGAACGTGGTGTGTCTGGTGGGATGGGGAGATCCTGGAGTGGTGGTTTTCCTTGGTTGTCTATATTCCCAGGAGACTCCTGTGTGCAAATGTTCTTTGGCATTGCTACAGTTTGTTCTCTGGACGCCCTTGCCTTTAGGGGAATTCCCAGTTGTATCTCTAGGATCTTCTTTCTCAGATGGAAATTTAGTTTAGTCAAGATGGGTTCCTTGAGTGAGCAGGGCCTCGCAGGCCCTGTCTGGCTTTCTTGAGGCACCATCTTGATTATCTCTTCCATCTGCACTTCAGCCTGGAATTCACCTGCAGCATCTGCACAAGCCTCACTGCCATCTTGAAAGCCTGGCCCAGGACTCAGACCCTGCTCTTCAGGTGAGGGCACCTGAGTCAGAGGTTCTCTTGGGAATTGGACAGGTCCAGGCACCATCTCTGTCTTCATAGATGGGGAAGTGATTGCTGGAGCCATAGCCCTGGAGAGAGCCACATAATAAAGAGCAGGCAGCCCTGACAAGAAGGCCAGATATTTGTGCTGTAAAGTTGTCTTCAGTTTCTCAATGGCTCCCTGAGACAGGGCCCAGGGCAACTTAGGATGTTTAATGAGAGCATCTGATGAGGCTTGTTGATGCTGGTCAAGGGCCGTTGGCATCCAGGATGTAACTTCCTGTCGTTTGTCCAGGTCATCTGCTGCCTGTAGTTCCAGGGGCTTGCTTTCTTGGATGCAGGTGAAGGGAGCCACTTGCAGGCCCCCAGGAATACTGAACTCGCAAGAGCCACGTATGCAGACAGGAACCTTGCCCTGGTGAATCTCCTCGCATTTGGAGTCAACATGGTTCTGCAGTGTTGCCTTGGCCTGGTCAATCACGTGCGGCATAGGGACTGATGCTGGGTCCTTAATGGCTGGGAGTGGGTCGCCAACCCCAGTGCCCTCTGGATCTGTGGGTTGGGGGACATTCACATTGTCCAGGGCTGTGCTGCTCCTGGACAGAGTCTGCTGGCCAGCAGGGGGCAGGAGCAACTGGAGGGACCGCTGGATCTTCCAGGGCAGGCTCGAGCGATCATGAACCAACTGTCTCTGGAGGTGGAATTCCAGCAGCCTCCTGGCCTGCTCTGGGAAGAATAGTTTCTTTGTGATGGTGGAGACAGGCTGGCCTGGCCAGGAAGTTTTTACAGTCTCAGAAGATTGGGCTTGGTCACTGGGCTTACACTGCACGGGGCTCTCAGTGTGCTGATCTCTCTGAAAAACATCTGGAAAGTCCCACCGAAGCTGGAGCTGCCTCTGCAGCAGATGCCACTCCAAGGCTTCACATTCATCCAGAGTCAGCAAGGGGCTACTGATCTGAGCTTGTTGGTGCTCAGGTGGTGCTGTCCAATTTGGGGAAGATGGAGAAGAGGGTAGAACTGACTGGGGCAGAGTTTTAGGCATCAGAGGGAAGCAGGAGAGCTCCTTGAAGAGAAAAGGATACTTCAAGGAGTGCTTGGACATGCTCCCGTTCATGGAGAGGCCTTGATAACCCAAGAAGGTGTCAACCAGGGATTCGCTGTGCAGAGAAGGGAGGCCACAGAATAGCTGGCTGTATTTCAGCTGCACAGGGCCCTCTGAATCACTAGCCTGTTGCCCAGGCATTAGATAAAGGCCACTTAACTCTTTGAGAGCTACATAGGGTGAGGCTAGAGTCATATGGTTTGGGATTTGGTCGTAGTGTCTTTGTTCTGGGTCCATAATGGACCATTCAGAAACCCAGAAGGCCTGGGTGGGTTGGCCAGCTATACATGAGCCCCAGTTCTGGTATGAAATGGTCCCGAATTTCTCAACAGAGAACTGAGAAATATCATTCTGGATGAAAGAAACTGGTTGATTATGTACAGGGTGGCAAAATAGTGGCGGGTTTGGCATAAGCTGCCTCAGGGACTCTTCCACACGTCTGGGGAGCCCCCACCTCTGGAAATGCATCAGTCTTCTTACATGCACCTCAAGAAGCCTCAGGACTTCAGGACTAAGGAACGGCAGGTGGGCAGGGAGGACAGGGACCATATTTAAGGCCATAGGATGTGTTAGAGCTGTGATTTCTCGATTCAGGGTCAGGAGAGAGACCTGGGAATTCAAGGGCTGCTGGCCTTGGTTCCCATAGACAAGGTTGGGGTGGCTCTGGATTATCTCCTGCAGGTTCACTGAAACCCTTGGCTCCTCAAATCTCAAAGAAAGCATAGTCTCTGGGCCCCTGGGCACTTCTGGCATTTGAAATCCCTGCCTTAGCTTGAGTTGTTCAGCCCAGTAATCATGGATGCCAGCTGTACCAGTTGACTGGGCCACTGACTGTGCCAAGGATTTCTGTGACACTGTGAAGTTTGCAGATGGAAGTGAAAGGTCTTTGGAGTGTGGGGAATGATGCTCCATACTCTGCTGGAAAGAAACTTTAGGAGTGGACAAAACCTCTAGGCAAGAGGAGCCCTGTGCTGGCCCCCCTGAAGTCGGGGAGACCAGGGTACTCTCATCTGCCAGCACCTGCTGAATCTCCAGAGCCATGCTGTTGCAGGTTTGGCAGCAGGGATCTTCACATAGGAGCTGCCGCACACTCCCCTCTTGAGGAAGCCAGTCCTGGCTGGGGAGGGAAACATAGCAACCGTCTGTTACTGATGGAGTGACAGCTGCCTCTTTGGCCTCAGACTGGGCTGCCCTCCCCTAGTCCTATAAGCTCAGAGGCCTGCCTCTGCTGCCTGTTTACTCATCTGTTTTTTTCCCCTAGGGAAATGACATTTGGCAAGTTATGGTGGGCTGGGCTGAGGGCCTGGGGCTTGTTGGATGAGGTCTCAGACAACTGATGGGAGCACAGGGCCTTGAGAGAGTGGGTGGTCGGTGAGTCCTTTGTGACCTGTGTTGAGAAGCTGAGCTAGGAGAAGGCAGACAGGGGATGCAATGTTTAGCTGATGGCACAGCACCAGGAACATCACCATGTAGAACCTGGAGTCATTCTCTTTAGGAGCCGAGGCTGTGGCCTGGTATTCAGTATTTCCAAACTATGAAAAAGGAGATTCTTTTGGGAACTCTGCTCTGGGGATTAAAGAGTGTACACAACATCTCTTGAGAGTCCGTCCCCTTTCTCTAGAGAAGAAAGAAATAATATGACAAGCTCCTGTCTGAGGGCTGTCCCAGGAACTGACCTCCCTGAAGACAGAACCAGAGGAGGTAATGTCAGCAGGGTCCAGGGGTCTGCCCTTGAATGGGTGTAGCTGTAAAGAGAATATGAAAATGATGAATTAATTATGTACTTAATTATCTATTCTCCTGACTGTATAACTTGTCTTGTGGCTTGAGTGCAAAACCATGTAGAGTCTTTTATGAACTAGTGCATCTACTAGTGAACTCCTGAATTCCGGGGCCACTTGAGCCTAGCACAGAGAACTAGGACACTCTTCTGAAGTAGCTGAGCGCCCCTTGCCCTGGCAACCCTCCAAACCAGTGCTCCAGGCTCCAATGTGTCTGGCTCCCTCCCAGCCATTCTCCTCTCCAACCTTGTCACAGGTCAAACAGACAAATGATCACAGGCTAGGCTGGGAATTGGGAGACTGCAAAGAGCAAGAGATCACCTTCTCATGACAGAAAGCAGCTCCCACGGCTTCTCAGCTTCTTCCTGGGAAAGTCTCCTAGCTGAGAAACCAGGAGACAGTGTTATATGGAAAAGGAGAGGGTTCAGGGACATCCTATAGGAAGCCTTTGAATGAGAGGAGATTGCAAACTCCAACAGTGAGTGCTGTAAAGCACGTCTGTGTATGACTTAACCAGGTATGATGTGCTCTTCTGGGACTGCTCTCATTTGATCTTCACAGCTATGCTGTGAGTGAGGCAGGATCATCAGATACTGTTTCATAGGAACAAGACTGAGAGATGAAGAGACTTCCAGAGGGTCATAAAACTAGTAAGTGACACAGTTAAGGACTTCTCCCATGTTTCCTGTCTTTTCATTCTCAGGGGTAAGGTGGACTTTAGAACATTCCCAGACTCTGATTTCCCATCCCCCCTATTTTTTTCTGGGAGAATTTGTAAGCTTAGACAATGGAAGTCTTCAGTGGTTAGAGTACCTGGCTCCTGGCACCAGGGCCCATCAAGGGACAGGGTTCCTTGCCCACAGTGGAGGGGAGTCAGAGCAGAGACTGAGACTTTACCTCTTGACGCTGCATCTCTAGCCCCTTGTCTGACTTTTCGGTGACTCTTAAAGAAAAAGAATTAAAAGAGTGTGAAGCTGGGACATCATTTTTTTTCACATCCAAAATGAAACAAAGGAAATATACATTTCCCAGTCTCTTTCTGTATATCTGTCTGCATTTTATATACTCTTCCATATGTTTGTCCTGTACTCCAGCTTTTCACCTGAACATTTCATTTTTTAACTTATTTCGCACTTACTTCAGTGCTTTCCATATTCTATACCTCCTGTCCTCTTTCTCAGGACAAGTTTGTCAGGGGGCTTAGTGTGATACAGGAGGAAAAATGGAATGGATTAAATGGTTGGTGGCTCTCAGCCAATGATTTCTGCTTATTAAGTCCACCAATCAGAAAAATCCCCCATTTTTGGAGGTCAGAAGAAATCCAGTGAGGTAGATTCCATTTTATCTAGCACTCAACCCAAGTTAGATAGAAATTCTTAAAATTTTCAACTAGAATATACAGAAGGGGTGGGCTAGCAGGGCATTATTTCTAGGCTCTGAAAAAGAGAAGTACTATAAAGAGTAACTGAATGTGTCTTATCTAAGAGTTAACTAGTGTAGCCAAGGTCATAGCATTTCCCTACCAGGCAGCAGCTCCTTTTATGTTCTGTTAATCCACAGTAACTCTCTTTCACTTGCCAGATAGTTAGGATAATAATGAAGATGGAGCCATAGATATATAAGAGATACCCTAAATCCCACAGAACAGAAGTCGGGATCAGCATGGTCTAAAACCTCATTAGCATGAGGAGACCAAGCATTCCTATATGTAGGCACTCAGGGTCCTGGTGCCGAATGACTCTCCATGCTATGCCTGTGGTCTCCACCTCACAGATGACGGAACCAGCCATCAGACTACATCACAAAGCCCGCCTGTTTCACAAGGCAGGTGTGGTGTCAAAAGATATACCTGTCTAGAGAAGCTCACGTGGTGATTCAGTCTGTAAATGAGGGTATCTTGTTGTAAGGACAAGGTGTTGCTTGCAGGCAGTGTCTTTGCTTCGTTTGTTTTCACTTTCCACAGCCTCCACCAGCCTGACAGCTCTGCTTTTCCTTTGTGACAGCTGTCTTGTCAGCCATCCACTGAAAACTGAGTGTTTAGGAACATTAGGTACCTTTTGAGAAAGAGCAGCTGGGACAGAGGAACCTATGTAAACTCCACCTGTACTGAAAATGTATGTGAGAAGCATACATTAGCTTAGGGACGGCAGAGACTGGTTATGGCTTGGTAATGGAGATCTTTATTTATGGCTGCTCTGGGTCTTCCTTGCTGCTCTCGGGCTTTCTCTAGTTGTGGAGAGTGGGGGCTAATCTCCAGTTGTGGACAACAGGCTCTAGGTGTATGGGCTTCAGAAGTTGCAGCATGCTGGCTCAGTAGTTTTGGGTTGCTGGCTCTAGGGCTCACGGGCTTCAGTAGTTAAACAAAGTGGCTCATTTGGTAACTTTTAGGCATGACGGGTGTTTTCCAATCACTCCCAAGACCCATCATTCCTACACCTTGACTATTAGATTTAGACATTATATTACCTGCTTGGCTGTCTGTGGATATTGTGATCTGACTCCAATATCTCAAAATTTCTGAACTTCCTTGAGAGAGTCTTTCCCTGGTAACAGTGGTCTCACAGCCAAAAAATTCTTGGCCTCAATATCTCTGAAGTTACCACTTGGTCCTTCCTCCAGTGTCCAGTCCTCTATCCATCTGGCATGGTGAGTGATCAATCTGTGCTCAGTCCTAAGCTGGACAGTGTCAAGGATACAAAGATATTTTCAGTCATGTTGCTTTTAGAGCCAGCAACCTAAAACCACTTCACTGGTTTCTAAGATAAGACTAATCCACACAAAGTAAGAACCAGCAATGGAAAACAAATGGAATCATTTATTCATCTGTGAGGCCCAGGTCACAAACATCCCATTCCTAAGGGGAAAAAACACAGTGAGGATCAGGATGCATAGACAGAGAAGGGTCCTGGGTAGAGTGAAACTGGAGTTGAATGTTTACATGCAGGCTGTGGGTGAAAGGAGTGTGTTCTAGGTAGGAGAGAAACTTACCAACAGATGCAGAATACTGAGGGATGGGCCATGGAGTTTATTTGACAGTAAGAAATGCAGTCTACCTCTAGCAGAGGTGCATGTGGGTGGACTGGATTGGGCTTGAAGGGAAATACTGGAGGAGCAGGAATGAGTTCTCTTGATGGAAGCATTTATTTCAGTAACTTAAAATTTTTTTAAAGTAGGCACACAAAATTACAAAGGCAGAAGAAGGTATGTAGTATGTCTCTTTCTCATCTTTCTCTCCCCTTTTCCTTCCCTGTGTATCTTTCAGAATTGATTTAGAAATTGATTTGGGATAGGAAGTATAAATAGATATTTTTTCGCAAATGAAAGCATATTATAGACATGGTTTTTATCTTGTTTTATTTAATAATTTGAAAATATCTTATGTATATTTTGCAAGTATTTTTTAAATTGAAGTATAGTTGATTTACAATGTTGTGTTAGCTTCTGATGTACAGCAAAGTGATTCAATTTTACATATATGGATTTCAGATTATTTTCTATTATAGTTTATTATAAGATATTGAATATAATTCCTTGTGCTATACAGCAGGACCTTGTTGCTTACCTATTTTATATGTAGCAGCTTGTCTCTGCTAACCCCAAACTCCTGTGTCTGCAGCAGGGCCTTTGCCCTGGCCCCCAGGCAGCATGCTGACCGGCACCTGGCAGCAGGTGAAGGTTTACATGCTCAACGAGGACCATCAGTGGGACAACCGGGGCACCAGGCATACCATCCGGCTACGTGGAGTGGCTGAAGGGCATGTCCCTGCTAGTCAGGGCCTGACAAAACATGGTCCACCTGAGAAGGGAATAGCAAACCACTTCAGTATTCTTGCCTCAAGAACCCCATGAACACAACAAAAGGCAAAAAGATATGATGTAGGAAGATAAGCCCCCCAGGTCAGTAGGTGTTCAATATGCTACGGGGGAAGAGCAGAGAAATAACTCCAGAAAGAATGAAGAGGCTGGGCTAAAGCAGAAACGTCATTCAGTTGTGGATGTGTCTGGTGGTGAAGGTAAAGTCCAATGCTTTAAAGAACAATATTGCATAGGAACCCGGAATGTTAGGTTCATCAATCAAGGTAAGTTGGATGTGGTCAAACAGGAGATGGCAAGAGTGAACATTGACATTTTAGGAATGAACTAAAATGGTCGGGAATGAATGAATTTAATTCAGATGACCATTAAATCTACTACTGTGGGCAAGAATCCCTTAGAAGAAATGGAGTAGCTTTCATAGTCAATAGAAGTCCAAAATGCAGTACTTGGGTACAATCTCAAAAACAAGAGGATGATCTCTATTTGTTTCTAAGGCAAACCATTCAATATTACAGTAATCCAAATCTATGCCCCAATCACTAATGCCAAAGAAGCAGAAGTGGATCGGTTGTATGAAGACCTACAAGACCTTCTAGAACTAACACCAAACAAAGATGTCCTTTTCATCATAGGGGACTGGAATGCAAAAGTAGGAAGTCAAGAGATACCTGGAGTAACAGGCATGTTTGGCTGTGGAGTACAAAATGAAGCAGGGCAAAGGCTAACAGAGTTTTGCCAAGAGAACACACTGGTCATAGCAAACACCCTCTTCCAACAACACAACAGACGACTTTACACATGGACATCACGAGATGGTCAATACTGAAATCAGATTGATTATATTCTTTGCAGCCTAAGGTGGAGAAACTCTAAACATTCAGCAGAAACAAGACCTGGAGCTGACTGTGGCTCAGGTCCATATTGCAAAATTCAGGCTTAAGCTAAAGAAAGTAGGGAAAACCACTAGGCCATTCAGGTAGGACCTAAATCAAATCCCTTATTATTATACAGTGGAGGTGAGGAAAAGATTCAAGGGATTAGATGTGGTAGACAAGAGTGCCTGGAGAACAATGGATGGAAGTTTGTAACACTGTACAGCAGTGAGAGGGTTAACAGGTAGGAAGCCCAGAGATCCCTAAGAGGCAGGAGGAAATAAACTGCAAGTGGCAGACATTGTTTTCCTTTCTCTACACAAAATTAAAAGAGGCTTATTTTAATTCTGTGCTGACAATGCCTAGTTCTGCCTGAACTTAACTATTCTCAAACCTTGAGTTAACCTATGTGGTTTTTCTTATGGAAATGTTTTTCTTAAGCTATGTTAATGAAACTATGTATTTGCTTTGTAGTCTGCCTTTCTTCAAATCAATTCTGGCCTAAGACTAACCTTTTTTTCCTCTTCTCAAACATTGGGCTGATAATGGTTCAACAAACCAGTATTCATGTCAATTGTTTTGTGGCTGGGGATGACACACCTTGTGCCATTCTATCTCAAAAAGGCATATTGTGGGAGAGGGGCCTAGGCAAAATCCCTTAGCCTGGAGGTGTTTCTTATATCTGATTAGCAGCTTGCTAACAGACATATACAGTCAACAAAAACAAGACCAGGAGCTGACTGTGGCTTAGATCATGAACTCCTTATTGCCAAATTCAGACTTAAACTGAAGAAAGTAGGGAAAACCACTAGACCATTCAGGTATGACCTAAATCAAATCCCTTATGATTATACAGTGGAAGTGAGAAATAGATTTAAGGGCCTAGATCTGATAGATAGAGTGCCTGATGAACTATGGAATGAGGTTCGTGACATTGTACAGGAGACAGGGATCAAGACCATTCCCATGGAAAAGAAATGCAAAAAAGCAAAATGGCTGTCTAGGGAGGCCTTACAAATAGCTGTGAAAAGAAGAGAAGCGAAAAGCAAAGGAGAAAAGGAAAGATATAAGCATCTGAATGCAGAATTCCAAAGAATAGCGAGAAGAGATAAGAAAGCCTTCCTCAGGGATCAATGCAAAGAAATAGAGAAAAACAACAGAATGGGAAAGACTAGAGATCTCTTCTGGAAAAGGCAATGGCACCCTTCTCCAGTACTCTTGCCTGGAAAACCCCATGGATGGAGGAGCCTGGTAGGCTGCAGTCCATGGGGTCGCTAAGTCGGACACGACTGAGCAACTTCACTTTCACTTTTCACTTTCATGCATTGGAGAAGGAAATGGCAACCCACTCCAGTGTTCTTGCCTAGAGAATCCCAGGGACGGGGGAGCCTGGTGGGCTTCCGACTATGAGGTTGCACAGAGTCGGACATCGGACACGACTGAAGCAACTTAGCAGCAGCAGCAGCAGAGATCTCTTCAAGAAAATTAGAGATACCAAGGGAACATTTCATGCAAAGATGGGCTCGAAGAAGGACAGAAATGGTATGGACCTAACAGAAGCAGAAGATATTAAGAAGAGATGGCAAGAATACACAGAAAAACTGCACAAAAAAGATCTTCATGACCCAGATAATCACGATAGGGTGATCACTGACCTAGAGCCAGACATCCTGGAGTGTGAAGTCAAGTGGGCCTTAGAAAGCATCACTATGAGCAAAGCTAGTGGAGGTGATGGAATTCCAGTTGAGCTATTTCAAATCCTGAAAGATGATGCTGTGAAAGTGCTGCACTCAATATGCCAGCAAATTTGGAAAACTCAGCAGTGGCCACAGGACTGGTAAAGGTCAGTTTTCATTCCAATCCCAAAGAAAGGCAATGCCAAAGAATGCTCAAACTACCACACAATTGCACTCATCTCACACGCTAGTAAAGTAATGCTCAAAATTCTCCAAGCCAGGCTTCAGCAATACGTGAACCATGAACTTCCTGATGTTCAAGCTGGTTTTCGAAAAGGCAGAGGAACCAGAGATCAAATTGCCAACATCCGCTGGATCATGGAAAAAAACAGAGAGTTCCAGAAAAACATCTGTTTCTGCTTTATTGACTATGCCAAAGCCTTGGATTGTGTGGATCACAATAAACTGGAAAATTCTTCAAGAGATGGGAATACCAGACCACCTCACCTACCTCTTCAGAAATCTGTATGCAGGTCAGGAAGCAACAGTTAGAACTGAACATGGAACAACAGACTTGTTCCAAATAGGAAAAGGAGTCCGTCAAGGCTGTATATTGTCACCCTGCTTATTTAACTTATATGCAGAGTACATCATGAGAAACGCTAGGCTGGAAGAAGCACAAGCTGGAATCAAGATTGCTGGGAGAAATATCAATAACCTCAGATATGCAGATGACACCACCCTTATGGCAGAAAGTGAAGAGGAACTAAAGAGCCTCTTGATGAAAGTGAAAGTGGAGAGTGAAAAGTTGGCTTAAAGTGCAAGACTCAGAAGACGAAGATCATGGCATCTGGTCCCATCACTTCATGGGAAATAGATGGGGAAACAGTGGAAAACAGTGTCAGACTTTATTTTTCTGGGCTCCAAAATCACTGCAGATGGTGACTGCAGCCATGAAATTAAAAGATGCTTACTCCTTGGAAGAAAAGTTATGACCATAGATAGCATATTCAAAAGCAGAGACATTACTTTGCCAACAAAGGTCCGTCTAGTCAAGGCTATGGTTTTTCCAGTGGTCATGTATGGATGTGAGAGTTGGACTGTGAAGAAAACTGAGTGCCGAAGAATTGATGCTTTTGAACTGTGGTGTTGGAGAAGACTCTTGAGAGTCCCTTGGACTGCAAGGAGATCCAACCACTCCATTGTGAGGGAGATCAGCCCTGGGATTTCTTTGGAAGGAATGATGCTGAAGCTGAAACTGCAGTAACTTGGCCACCTCATGTGAAGAGCTGACTCATTGGAAAAGACTCTGATGCTGGGAGGGATTGGGGGCAAGAGGAGAAGGGGATGACAGAGGATGAGATGGCTGGATGGCATCACTGACTCGATGGACGTGAGTCTCAGTGAATTCCGGGAGTTGGTGATGGACAGGGAGGCCTGGTGTGCTGCAATTCATGGTGTCGCAAAGAGTCAGACACAACTGAGCGACTGAACTGAACTGAACAGACATAAAACATTGGAGAAGAGCATGATGCTGGGAAAGATTGAAGGCGGGAGGAGAAAGGGACAACAGAGGATGAGATAGTTGGATGGCATCACCAACTCAATAGACATGAGTTTGAGTAAACTCTGGGAGTTGGTGATGGACAGGGAGGCCTGACATGCTGCAGTCCATGGGGTCAGAAAGGGTTGGAAAGGGTCATGTCTGAGCGAGTGAACTCAACTCTCAAAAACTAGCAAGGGGGCATTCTTTCTGCCCCCCTTCTGATGTCTATTTCAGAAGCTTTCTCTATCTCTTTTATACTTTAATAGAACTCTGCTACACAAAAGCTCCGAGTGATCAAGTCTCGTCTCTGGCCTGGATTGAAATCCTCTCCTCCAGAGGTCATGAAACCGGCGTAGTTCACAGCTCACGACAGCAACCTTTCAGGAAGTGGTGACCAAAATCATTCCCAAGAAAAAGAAATGCAAGAAGGCAAAGTGGTTGTCTGAGGAGGCCTTAGAAATAGCTAAGAAAAGAAGAGAAGCAAAAGGCACAAAGGAGAAAGGGAAAGATATACCCAAGTGAATGCAGTTTCAGGGAATAGCAAAAAGAGATAAGGAAGCCTTCTTAAGTGAACAGTGCAATGAAACAGGAAAACAACAGATGGGAAAGACTAGGGATCTCTTCAAGAAAACTGGAGATACCAAGGGAACATTTCAAGCAAAGATGGGTTCAATAAAGGACAGAAATGGCAAGGACCTAAGAGAAGCAGAAGATACTAAGAAGAGGTGTCAAGAATACACAGAACTGTACAAAAAAGGTCTTAATGACCTGGATAACCACAATGGTGTGGTCACTCACCTAGAGCCAGACATCCTGGAGTGTGAAGTCAGGTGGGCATTAGGAAGCATTTCTATGAACAAAGCTAGTGGAGGCGATGGAATTCCAGCTGAGCTATTTAATATCCTAAACGATGATGCTGTTAAAGTGTCGCATGTGATATGCCAGCAAATTTGGAAAACTCAGCAGTGGCCAGAGGACTGGAAAAGGTCAGTTTTCATTCCAATCCCAAAGAAACGCAATGCCAAGGAATGTTCAAACTACCATACAATTGTACATGCTAGCAAGATTATGCTCAAAATCCTTCAAGAATGGCTTCACCAGTATGTGAACTGAGAAGTTCCAGTACAAGCTGGATTTAGAAAAGCCAGAGGAACCAGCAATCAAATTGCCAGCATTTTCTGGATCATAGAAAAAGGGAATTCTACAGTTCTAAAATCTGCTTCACTGACTATGCTAAAGCCTTTGACTGTGTGATCACAACAAACTGGAAAATTCTTAAAGAAATGGGAATACCAGACCACCTTACCTGTCTCCTGAGAAACCTACATGCAGGACAAGAAGCATGTTAGAACTGGACATGGACCAATGGACTGGTTCAAAATTGAGAAAGGAGTACATCAAGGCTGTACATTGTCACCTTGCTTATTTAACTTATATGTAGAGTATATCGTGTGAAATGCTGGATTGGAAGACTCACAAGTTGGCATCAAGATTGTTGGGAGAAATATCAACCTCAGATATGCAGGCCATACCACTTTAATGGCAGAAAGTGAAGAGGAACTAAAGAGTCTCTTGATGAAGGTGAAAGAGGAAAGTGAAAAGCTGTCTTAAAACTCAGCATTCAAAAAATGAAGATTGGCATCTGGTCCCATCACTTCATGGTAAACAGATGGGGAAAATGTGGAAACAGTGACAGATCATTTTTTCTTGGGCTCCAAAATCACTGTGGATGGTGACTGCAGTCATGAAATTGAAAGACACTTGCTACTTGGAAGAAAAGCTATGACAAACCTAGACAGTGTATTAAAAAGCAGAGACATCAGTTTGCTGACAAAGGTGTGTATAGATAGTCAAATCTATGTTTTTTTTCAGTAGTCATGTATGGATGCGAGAGTTGGACCATAAAGGCTGAGCACTGAAGGATTGATGATTGTGAACTGTGGTGTTGGAGAAGACTCTTGAGAGTCCCTTGGACAGCAAGGAGATCAAACCAGTTAATTCTAAAGGAAATCAATCCTAAATATTCATGGGATGGACTGATGCTGAAGCTGAAACTCTAATACTTTGGCCATCTGATGCGAAGTGTCGACTCACTGGAAAAGACCTTGATGCTGGGAAAGATTGAGGGCAAGAGGAGAAGAGGGTGACAGAGATGAGATGGTTGGATCGCATCACTGACTCAATGGCCATGAGTTTAAGCAAGCTCTGGGAGTTGGTGATGGACAGGGAAGTTTGGCATGCTGCAGTTCATGGGGTCACAGTTAGACACAACTTAGCATCTGAACATCAGCAATGATTTCCTTGCTGTGCAAAAGTTTCTAAGTTTGAATAGATCATTTGTTTTACATTTGTTTACTTTTGCTTTTATTTCTTTTGCCTAGGAAGACTGACCTAAGAAAACATGCTGCAATTTATGTCAGAGAATGTTTTGCCTATGTTCTCTTCTGGAAGTTTTATGGTGTCATGTCTTATACAACTAAGCGATTTTGAATTTATTTTTGCATAAGGTGTGAGGAAGTGCTGTAACTTCACTGATTTACACACAGCTATCTAGTTTTCCCAGTAACACCTGCTGAAGAGACTGTCTTTACTCTGTTGTATATTCTTGCCTCTTTTGACAAAGATTAATTGACCACAGGTGTGTGGGTTTATTTCTGGACTCTCTTATATTCCATTGACCCATATGTCTGTTTTTTTGCCCAATACCATGCTATTCTGATTACTGTAGCTTTTTAAGATTGTCTGAAGTCTAGCAGTGTTATGCCTTCAGCTTTGTTCTTTTTCCTTAGGATTGCTTTGGAATTCTGGGTCTTCTGTGGTTCCATAAAAGTTTTAGAATTAGTTGTTCTAGTTCTGTATAAAATGTAATGGGTAATTTGATAAGGATCACATTAAATCTGTAGATTGCTTTGGGTAGTATGGCCATTTAAACAATATTAATTCTCCCAATCCAAGAGCATGAGATAGCTTTCTATTTCTTTGAGTCACTTTCAGTTTCTTTTATCAATGTTTTATAGTTCTCAGCATATAAGTCTTTCACCTCCTTGGTCAAGTTTATTCTTTGGTCAAGTATTTTATTTTTTGACATTTTATTTTAATTAATTAATTTGGTGGCTTGTGGGATCCTTGACTAAGGATTGAACCCAGGCCATGGCAGTGAAAACCTGTAATCCTAACCATTAGACCACCAGAACTCCCTGATACAATTTTAAAAAGGCTATTTAAAAAAATTTCCCATACTGATATTTCATTGTTAGTGTAAAGAAATGGACTAATTTCCAAAATATACAAGCAGCTCATACAAATCAATACCAGAGAAACAAACAACCCAATCAAAAAGTGGGAAAAAGACCTAAACAGACATTTCTTCAAAGAAGACATACAGATGGCTAACAAACACATGAAAAGATGCTCAACATCGCTCATTATTCAGATCAGATCAGATTAGTCACTCAGTCGTGTCCGACTCTTTGCGACCCCAAGAATTGCAGCATGCCAGGCCACTCCATCACCAACTCCTGGAGTTCACTGAGACTCACGTCCATCGAGTCGGTGATGCCATCCAGCCATCTCATCCTCTGTCGTCCCCTTCTCCTCTTGCCCCCAATCCCTCCCAGCATCAGAGTCTTTTCCAATGAGTCAACTCTCCGCATGAGGTGAGAAATGCAAATCAAAACTACAATGAGATAACACCTCACATGGGTCAGAACGGCCACCATCAAAAAGTCTACAAACAATAAATACTGGAGAGGGTGTGGAGAAAAGGGAATGCTCTTACACTCTTTTGGAAGGAAAGTTATGACCAACCTAGATAGCATATTCAAAAGCAGAGACATTACTTTGCCAACAAAGGTCCGTCTAGTCAAGGCTATGGTTTTTCCAGTAGTCATGTATGGATGTGAGAGTTGGACTATGAAGAAAGCTGAGCACCGAAGAACTGATGCTTTTGAACTGTGGTGTTGGAGAAGACTCCTGAGAGTCCCTTGGACTGCAAGGAGATCCAACCAGTCCATCCTAAAGGAGATCAGTCCTGGGTATTCACTGGAGGGACTGATGTTGATGCTGAAACTCCAAAAGTTTGGCCACCTATGTGGGGAGCTGACTCATTTGAAAAGATCCTGATGCTGGGAAAGATTGAGGGCAGAAGGAGAAGGGGACGACAGAGGATGAGATGGTTTGATGGCATCACAGACATAATGGACATGGGTTTGGGTGGACTCTGGGAATTGGTGATGGACAGGGAGGCTTGGAGTGCTGTGGTTCATGCAGTCACAAAGCGTTGGAAACAACTGAATGACTGAACTGAACTTGCACTGTTGGTGGGAATGTAAATTGATACAGCCATTATGGGAGACGGTATGGAGATTCCTTAAAAAACTAGGAATAAAACCACCATATGACACAGCAATCCCATTCCTAGGCATATACCCTGAGGAGACCAAAATTGAAAAAGACATATTGTTCATTGCAGCACCAGTTACAACAGCTAGAACATAGAAGCAACCTAGATGTCCACTGACAGATGAATGGATGAAGAAGTTTTGGTACAAATACACAATGGAATATTACTCAGCCATAAAAAGGAACGAATTTGAGTCAGTTCTAATGAGGTGGATGAACCTAGAACCTATTATACAGAGTGAAGTTAGAAGAGAAAGATAAATATCACATTCTGACGCATATATATGGAATCTAGAAAAGTAATACGGAAGAATTTACTTACAGGGCAGCAATGGAGAAACAGACATAGAGAATAGACTTGTGGCTATGGGGAGAAGGGAGGAGAGGGTGAGAGGTAAGGAAAGAGTTAACATGGAAACTTACATTACTATATGTAAAATAGATAGCCGACGGGAATTTGCTGTATGGCTAAGGAAACTCAAACAGGGGCTCTGTATCAACCTAGAGGGGTGGGATGGAAAGGGAGATGGGAGGGAGTTCTAAAAGGGAGGGGATATATGTATACCTATGGCTGATTCATTCCCTGGTGGCTCAGATGGTAAGTATCTACCCGCAATGCAGAGACCTGGGCTCAATCCCTGGGTTGGTAAGATCCCCTGGAGAAGGAAATGGCAACCCACTCCAGTATTCTTGCCTGGAAAATCCCATGGACAGAGGATCCTGGTAGGCTACAGTACATGGGGTCGCAAGAGTCGGACACGACTGAGCAACTTCACTTTTCATGGCTGATTCATGTTGAGGTTTGATGGAAAAGAACAAAATTATGTAAAGCAATTATCCTTCAAAAACAAATAAATAAAAAAGAACCAGCTTTTGATTTTATTGATTTTTTTCTTGTTTTAAACATCTCTATTTCCTCTCTGATTGATAGGGTATGGTGAACGGTGTTGGATTCTTGATCTCTGAAGAAGATTTAGCTTTGGGACCACAGACCAGGCTTGATCACTCAAGAGCTTTTGTGTAGCAGAGTTTTATTAAAGTATGAAAAGGGACAGAGAAAGCTTCTGACATAGACATCAGAAGGGTACAGAGAGTGTCCCCTGGCTAGTCTTAGCAAAGGGAATTATATACTTTTTAAATTGGTTATTACAATAAGTCAAAAGAATGTCTCAAGGTTGAAAGATATTATTAGACCCACTCCCACAATTTACATTTTAAGATGACAGGATTAGAACTAACAATAGAAAGATTTTACCAGACCCACTCCTATAATATACATTCTAAAATAACAGGATTAGTCAGAAGGCTTTCAAGAAGGAGAAACTGTCCTCAAGCAGGATACATTGTTATATAATCCTCAGTACAGAGGTTAAACTGAGTTGTTTGTTGTATAGTCATCAGTTCCTGGCTTAAAGAAAAAAATGTTTTATGTGACTAGACTAAGGAATGTAGAGAGAGAGAGAAAAAAAAAAGTATGTCCTTTCCTCCTCCTTGAGAACCCCAGACCCCTCTCTCTTCCTTGGGGACCCTGGACTTCTTATCAACCTGCCTAGGAATTGACTTTCTCATGATCTTTATTATTTCAAATACTTCCTTCTGCTAACTTTAGAGGACTTCACTGGCAGTCCAGTGGTTAAGACTCTGCTTCCACTGCAAGGGGCATGGGTTCAATCCCTGGTCAGGGAATAAGATCTCACAAACTTCCCAGGTGGAACTAATGGCAAAGAACCCACCTCCAATGCAGGAGATGTTGAGATGCAAGTTTGACCTGTTGGTTGGGAAGATCCTCTGGAGGAAGGCATGGCAACCCACTCCAGTATTCTTGTCTGGAGAATCCCATGGACAGAGTAACCTGGTGGGCTGTAGTCCAGTGGGTCACAAAGAGTCGGACACGACTGAGGGACTTAGCAGCAGCAGCAGCTAATTTGAGATTTTGATTGTTCGTTTTCTAATTCTTTTAGGTGGTAGGTTAGGTTTTTTGGAAAATTTCTTGTTTTTTGAGGAAGGTCTATATTTCTCTGAATTGCTCTATATTCCCTCTTTTGGACTGCTTTTGCTGTAGATATTGTATGGTTGTATTTTCATTGTCATTTGTCTCAAAGTATTTTTTAATTTCCTCTTTGATTTCCTCATTGACCCATTGGGTTTTTAGTTGGATATTGTTTAGGCTCCGTGTAATCATTTTTTTCTCATTTCTTTTTCTGTGGTTGATTTCTAGTTTCATGCTGTTGATTTACAATAAATCAAAAGAATGTCTCAAGGTTGAAAGAGCTTATTAGACCCACTCCTACAATTTATATTTTAAGATGACAGGATTAGAACTAACAAGAGAAAGATTTTACCAGACCCACTCCCATAATATACATTCTAAAATAACAGGATTAGTCAGAAGGCTTTCAAGAAGGAGAAACTGTCCTCAAGCAGGATACATTGCTATATAATCCTTAGTACAGAGGTTAAACTGAGTTGTCTGTTGAGGTCAGAAAAGATGCTTGAAATGATTAAATTTAGTCTTAAATTTCTTGAGGCTTGTTGCCAATCCTAGAGAACATTCCATGTGCAACTGAAAAGAACATGTATTCTGGAGGTTTTTAAAAATTCAATATCCTAAAAATATCAATTAAGTCTAACTGTTCTATTGTGTCATTTAGAATATGTTACCTTACTGATTTTCTGTCTGAAAGATTTGTCCACCGATGTTGGTGGGGTGTTAAAAGTCTCCTACTATTATTGTATTGTATTCCTGTCAATTCCTCCCTTATGTCTGTGTTTCTTTTATGTATTTAGGTGCTCCTATATTGAATGCATATATGTTAGCAAGTGTAATATCCTTTTCTTGTACTGATTTTTTTTATCATTATATAGTATTTTTCTTTATGGCCTTTGTTTTAAAGTCTGTTTTGTCTGATATGAGTATTGCTGTCCCCACTTTACTGTTATTTCCATTTACATGAAGTATCTTTTTCCACCTCCTTACCTTCAGTCTGTGTGTGTTCTTCACCCTACAGTGGATCTCTTGAAGGCAGCATATTGTAAGCTTTTGTTATCCAACTTGCCATTCTATGTCTTTTGATTGGAGCAGTTAGTCCATTGACATATAAGGTGATTATTGACAGACATGCATTTATTGTCATTTTAAACCTTGTTTTCCAGTTGATTTTGCATTTCTTCTTTGTTCTTTTTTTGCTTTTAGGGTTTGATGGAAGGAACATTTCAAGCAAAGATGGGCTCGATAAAGGACAGAAATGGTATGGACCTAACAGAAGCAGAAGATATTAAGAAGAGATGGCAAGAATACACAGAACTGTACAAAAAAGATTTTCATGACCCAGATAATCACGATGGTGTGATCACTGATTTAGAGCCAGACATCCTGGAATGTGAAGTCAAGTGGGCCTTAGAAAGCATCACTACGAACAAAGCTAGTGGAGGTGATGGAATTCCAGTTGAGCTATTCCAAATCCTGAAAGATGATGCTGTGAAAGTGCTGCACTCAATATGCCAGCAAATTTGGAAGACTCAGCAGTGGCCACAGGGCTGCAAAAAGGTCAGTTTTTATTCCAATCCCAAAGAAAGGCAATGCCAAAGAATGCTCAAACTACCGCACAATTGCACTCATCTCACACGCTAGTAAAGTAATGCTTAAAGTTCTCCAAGCCAGGCTTCAGCAATATGTGAACTGTGAATTTCCAGATGTTCAAGCTGGTTTTAGAAAAGGCAGAGGAACCAGAGACCAAATTGCCAACATCCGCTGGATCATGGAAAAAGCAAGAGAGCTCCAGAAAAGCATCTATTTCTGCTTTATTGACTATGCCAAAGCCTTTGACTGTGTGGATCACAATCAACTGTGGAAAATTCTTCAAGAGATGGGAATACCAGACCACCTGATCTGCCTCTTGAGAAATTTATATGCAGGTCAGGAAGCAACAGTTAGAACTGGACATGGAACAACAGACTGGTTCCAAATAGGAAAAGGAGTACATCAAGGCTGTATATTGTCACCCTGCTTATTTAACTTATATGCAGAGTACATCATGAGAAACGCTGGACTGGAAGAAGCACAAGCTGGAATCAAGATTGCTGGGAGAAATATCAATAACCTCACATATGCAGATGACACCACCCTTATGGCAGAAAGTGAAGAGGAGCTAAAAAGCCTCTTAATGAAAGTGAAAGTGGAGAGTGAAAAAGTTGGCTTAAAGCTCAACATTCAGAAAACGAAGATCATGGCATCCGGTCCCATCACTTCATGGGAAATAGATGGGGAAACAGTGGAAACAGTGTCAGACTTTATTTTTCTGGGCTCCAAAATCACTGCAGATGGTGACTGCAGCCATGAAATTAAAAGACGCTTACTCCTTGGAAGGAAAGTTATGACCCACCTAGATAGCATATTCAAAAGCAGAGACATTACTTTGCCAACAAAGGTTTGTCTAGTCAAGGCCATGGTTTTTCCTGTGGTCATGTATGGATGTGAGAGTTGGACTGTGAAGAAAGCTGAGTGCCAAAGAATTGATGCTTTTGAACTGTGGTATTGGAGAAGACTCTTGAGAGTCCCTTGGACTGCAAGGAGATCCAACCAGTCCAGTCTGAAGGAGATCAGCCCTGGGATTTCTTTGGAAGGAATGATGCTAAAGCTGAAACTCCAGTACTTTGGCCACCTCATGTGAAGAGTTGACTCATTGGAAAAGACTCTGATGCTGGGAGGGATTGGGGGCAAGAGGAGAAGGGGATGACAGAGGATGAGATGGCTGGATGGCATCACTGACTCGATGGACGTGAGTCTCAGTGAACTCCAGGAGTTGGTGATGGACAGGGAGGCCTGGCGTGCTGCAGTTCATGGGGTCGCAAAGAGTTGGACACGACTGAGCGACTGATCTGATCTGTGTTCTCTTTTTGGTTTTTGTGAATCTATTGTACATTTTTGATTTGTGATTACCCTGCTTTTCAAGGAGCTTCCCTGGTGGCTCAGATGGTAAAACGCCTGCCTGCAATGAGGGAGACCTGGGATCGATTCCTAGGTCGGGAAGATCCCTTGGGGAAGGAAATGGCAATCCACTCCAGTCTTGCCTGGAAAATCCCATGGATGGAGGAGCCTGATAGGCTACAGTCCATGGGGTCTCAAAGAGTCGGACACGACTGAGCGACTTCACTTTCACTTTCACTTTGCTTTTCAAGTGTGTTAACACATTACTATATCTACTTGCTTTAGTGGTAGTTATATAAGCTCAAACACATTCTTAAAAAAAACTACATTTTTTTATGTCCCCACCCAACATTTTATGATTTTGATGTCTTCTTTTAAAACTTCATGTTTATCCTTTTGTTGTTCATTATGGTTATAATCACTCACAATTTTTTTTTATTTTAAAAAATCTGTGCAGTGGCTTAAGTGATTTACTTTTTGTTTTATTAATTATATTGGAGTATAGTTGCTTTACAATGTTGTTTTAGTTTCAGGTATATAGCATACTGAATCAGTTACACATATATTCATTCTTTTTCAGATGGGTTATCCACATCTGAATATGGTTTTTCCACATGGGTTATCACAGAATATTGAGTAGAATTCCCTGTGCTATACAGTGGGTCTTTTTTGATTATCTGTTTTATGTATTGTAGTGTATATATGTTAACCACAAGTTCTTTTTTATTCCCCCCCACCCCATGTTTCCCTTTTGGTAATTATGAGCTTGTTTTCGAAATCTGTGAGTCTGTTTCTTTTTTTAAAAAATAAGTTAATTTATAACATTAAAAATTAGACTCCACATGAGTGGTGCATGCCTGCTAAGTCACTTCAGTTGTGTCTGACTCTGTGTGATCTATGGACTGTAGCCCGCCAGGTTCCTCTGTCCATGGGATTCTCCAGGCAAGAATACTATAGTGGATTGCCATGCCTTCCTCCAGGGGATCTTCTCAACCCAAGGATAGAACCTGCATCTCGTATGTCTCCAGCATTGGCAGGCACGTTCTTTACCACTAGTACCACCAGGGAAGGCCCCACATGAGTGATATCATATTGTATTTGTCTTTCTCTCTTATCTCACTTAACATGATAATCTCTAGCTCTATCCATGTTGCAACCAATAGTATTATTTTATTCTTTTTAATGGCTAAATAGTATTCCAGTGTATATATGTACCACATCTTCTTTTAAGTGATTCATTTTCTTGTTGTGATTTTCTTTTTCCTGTACATTTTTCTTTTCTATTTAAAGAAGATCTTTTAATATTTCTTTTAGGATATGTGTAGTATTGCTGTATTCTTTTAGTTTCTGTCTGAGAAATTCTTTCTCTCTCCTTCTGTTCTAAATTATAACCTTGCTGGGTAGAATACCCTAGGTTGTAGGCTTTTACCTTTCAGGAATTTGAATATATCTTGTCACTCCCTTTGGCCTGCAACATTTCTGTAAAGAAATCAGTTGATAGACTCATAAGTTCCCTTGTGATTAATGTTTTGCTTTTAATATGCTTTTCTCTTGCTGCCTTTAGAATCCTCTCTTTAACTTTTGCCATTTTTATTATAATACATCTTGGTGTAGGTCTGTTTGGGCTCATCTTCTTTGGGTTCCTCTGTGCTTCCTGTTGGAGAAGGCAATGGTACCCCACTCCAGTACTCTTGCCTGGAAAACCCCATGGATGGAGGAGCCTGGTGGGCTGCAGTCCATGAGGTTGCTAAGAGTCAGACACGACTGAGCGACTTCACTTTCACTTCTCACTTTCATGCATTGGAGAAGGAAATGGCAACCCACTCCAGTGTTCTTGCCTGGAGAATCCCAGGGATGGGGGAGCCTGGTGGGCTTCCGTCTATGGGGTTGCCCAGAATCGGACATGACTGAAGTGACTTAGCAGCAGCAGCAGCAGCAGCAGCAGCAGTGCTTCCTGTACCTGGACATCCATTTTCTTCTTTAGGTTTGGAAAATTTTCAGCCATAATTTCTTCAGATATATTTTCAATCGCTTTTTCTCTTTTTTTCCCTTTCTGGGATCCCTATAATGTGTAGATTGGCTTGCTTTTATATTATCCCTTAGGTCTCATATATTGCTTTCATTGAAAACTTTTGTCTATTTGCTGTTCTAATTGGGTAATTTCTATTACTGTATGTTCCAGATCATTTATTCATTCTTCTGCACTATTTGGTTTGCTGTTTATTGCCATTAGCTCAGTTTTCATCTTGGCAGGTGAGTCTAATTTTGATCTGCTCCTATTTATAATTCTAATTCCTTGTTATAGTCATCTGCTTTTTTAATTGATAGCCTTTCTTAATTCCTTCGGTATTTTTATTACCTCCTTTTTGAATTTGCAGTCTAATAGACTGGAAAGGATTGTTATATTGTTCTTTCCTGGGAATTATCCTTTTATTGGGAGCGGTTCCTCCACTTCTTCATTTTACTTATATTTCTCTCTGTGTGTGCTTAGTTGCTCAGTCATGTCCAACTCTTTGCAACTTCATGGACTGTAGTCTGCCAGGCGTCTCTGTCCATAGGATTCTCCAGGCAAGAATACTGGAGTGGGTTGCCACTCCCTTCTCTGGGGGATCTTCCTGACCCAGGGATCAAACCCCGGTCTCTGACATTGTGGGCAGATTCTTTGCCATCTAGGAATTTAGGAGAAAGTTATCTACTGTGGTCTTGAAGAGCTGTTTTTATGTGGGACCCTCCCTGGTAGCCTGCATGAGTCTAATGTTTTTGACGTGAGGGCTGTTTATAGTATGGATACCCTCCACAGCTTTTCTCAGTGTGTGCTGGCTGTTATTCTCTTGACAGGGGGTGTGATTAATATTGCAATGACTACAGCTGCACTGTGTGTTGAATAGGGCCTCCTCTTTGCTCTGTGGTTGTCACATCCCTGTCAGGGGCGGAGTCTGTTCCCCAGTTGTTGGGGTAGAAGCCCCCAGATTTGGTTCTAAGCTGCAGTATGAGGTAGGTGGGAACGGAGTGCTCCTGCTGGGAGAGGAGCTACTAAGTATTCCTTTGCAGGAGCTGTCCACTAGAAAGTGCACTTTGTGGTGTTGCCTGTCACTTGTTGTGTGAGCTCACAAAGTACACTGTCCTTGGCCTCGTCTCAGCTGTGGGAATCTGCCTGGATGTCCCTCAGGTACTGTGCCCACAAAGCCGCTGATACACTTACATCCAGCTGCTGGATCCACTGTAGTTGTACACCTGTACCCATCCTATGAGCTATAGGAATCAGCCTAGACTGCAGCCCCAGTTGTGTGTGTGTGTACCCACAAAGCCTGCCACTGCTAATGCTGGACCCCCTCCAGCCTTGGGAGCACCAGTAATCTGCTTGGATGTCTTGCAGCCCCTGCACTTACAAAGCCACCAGTGGTACAAATCTGCCAAAATCACACAGTCACAGGGAACTGGCTCAGATTTCAGCCCCAACTTCATGTATGAGAAGCCTGCTGGTGCTTGTGTGCTCCCACAGCTCCTAGAGGCGGGCCCTTACCCAGTGTGAACACGTGGAGAAGGAGGCTTCTATGGTGGGGGCTTTCCCCCTCTCTTTGCATGTGTGTTAACAATAAGGCTGCTATGGAGGATCTGGCTCCATTCTGTGCAAATCCCTGGTTGTGGCCCAGACCATGCTCTAGCCCCTTTGGGCTGTTTCTGCACAGCCAATCCCAGTCCTCTCCCCAGGTCTGTCTGCTGAAGCCCATGTTTCAGCACTTAGGCCCCATGCATACCACCAAGGCATGTTTCCAACTGGAGAGTACAGCAAGGTGGCTGGGACTGTCTTTGCGGTTTTCTCTGTGTTCCACCTGCAGAAGGTCAGCTGCTGCTCTCTCCCCTGAGTCTTTGAAGTTCCCTGTTTGTCCTGACTGATCCCCCAGCCAGTGACAGGGGTTCCCAGAGTGAGGGAACCTTCCCCCTTTTTTAGCTCCTTCCCAGGGGTTCAGGTCTCGTACCAATTCTTTATTTCCATCTTGTCCTACCTGGTAATGTAGTGATATTTCTTGTAGCTTTGGTTGTATGAGATCTTTAGCCAGTGTCCAGTAGGTATTCTGTGACTTGTTCCAAATGTAGTTGTATCTTTGATGTATTTGTGGGAGGAGGTGAGCTCCATTTCCTTCTCTTCTGCCATTTTGATCTCTGCCCTCTGCAAATATGTATTTTTAGAATTTTATTAGTTATGTATTTTTGGCTGTGCTGGGTCTTTGTTGCTGCATGGGTTTTGTCTAATTATGGCAAGCAGGGGCTACTCTCTAGCTGCAGTGTGCAGGCTTCTCATTGTGGTGGCTTCTCGTTGCAGAGCATGGGCTCTAGGGCATGTGGGCTTCTTAGCTGTGGTACGTGGGCTCAACAGCTGTGGCTCCCGGACTCTAGAGCCCAGGCTCAGTAGTTATGGCACATGGACTTAGCTGCTCCGTGGCACATGAGATCTTTCTGGATCAGGGATTAAACCCATGTCTCCTGGATTACCAAGTGGATTCTTTACCACTGAGTTAACAGGGAAGCCCTCTGCAAATATTTTTGTTATTTGATATTAATGATAATCTTTTTTTTTGCCATGCAGAAAATCTGCATTGTATGTAGTAAAATTTATTAGCCTTATTATTAATATTTTGTTTTATGGCTTCTGTGTTTTAAGAAAACTTAGAAGCAGGGCACCCAAAGCCAGTGCTCTGTGACAACCTGGAGGGATATGATGGGAAGGGAGGTGGCGGGGGGTTCAGGAGGGATGGGACACATATATACCTATGACTGATTCATACTGATGTATGGCAGAAACCATCACAGTATTGTAAAGTGATTATCCTCCAATTAAAATAAATAAATTTAATTAAAAAAAAGAAAACTTAGGAAGGTTTAAGTTCTCCCCAATTCTTCAGGTACTCAGTTTTATTTCTTGATGCTTACACCTTTGCTCCATTTAGAATTTATATTTGAGTAATGTTGCTAGTTGGTACTTGTATTAGTTACAAATTGCATTCTAATACATGTAACAGATTTAACTACAAAACAGTTTCTAAGGGGCTTTTGGATTCTGCTTAGGACAGAGGGAAGCTGGAGATAGCACTGCTTCCACTATTACAACAACAACCAAAAAAAAAAATCACAAGACAATCTGTAAATCCACAATTTTTTGGAATTTGTTGGAGAGCTGATGTTTCAGAGCAATCTAATTAATCTTAATCTTAGGAAAGCCAGGTGCCTCCAAGGAGATATAGCACAGGTACACTTGCTTATTTGAGACTGACTCCATATCTGGACACCATCAATCTGGTAAGAATTCAGTTCTAGGTTTTAAGGAATTGCTCAAGGCCAAATGTAGGCCAGTATGAGAATTCAAAATGCTTCTGGGAGTCACAAGTACATGGGAAATCCACACTCACTTGTAGGTTCTTCTCCAAGGACCTTACCATGTGTTCTTATGAAAGACTGGGACAACATGAAAATCCTGAGAAAGTTTCTCTTGTGGTACAGGTCTGTAGGAAAGGAAGAACAGCCACTGCAGGGAAAGGCATCAAGCCCTACCCAGATCCTTCTCCCTTGTCTTCCCTATGGTGAAGGGCAGTAAATCCTGTGATCAGGCAGAAAATCTTGTATTGGTGAAGACCAGCTGTAGCTGGAGAAAGAGGAAGAAAATCCCTGCCCTGTAGGGGACCCAGATCATTAGAGATTTTCCAGCAGAAGGTGGGGAAGGATCATAAGGAAGGCCTTAACACTAAGACCTGGTGGGGTGTAGGGTGGGTACAGTGTTTATCTAAAACTGACACTGAATCAGAAAAAGAGAGAACACCTCCCTTGCCCTGTCAAGGAGACTTGTAAGCATCAAGTAATAGGTAAAAGCAATCCACTGCTAAAATAGCATCAGGAAGATGTGAAGCTTGAGGGTGGGGCAGACATTGATAAAATCTGTGGACGACCAGCCTCAACAATAAACACAGGTAATGTTAGATAAATCTGAAACTTGCAATACACTGACAGTATCTATAGCACAAACAAAACCCCAAAGCAAGTCAGCTCTTGAGTACACTGACTCAATCTCTTACACTAAAGTCCTAGTAGAAGGAAAGGTGTGTCCATTTCCAGGAATAAAAACTATTTACCTCAGTCTTTATTGCCTTGCAATAGATGCCCAGCTTTCAACAAAAATTATTACAAGGCATACAAAGAAGGAAGAAAAAAAACTCACACACTATTAAGAGACAAAGCAATTAATAGAACTAGACTAGATATGATACAGATACTGGATTTATCAGACAAGGAAATTAAAGGAACTATGATTAATAAAGTTAAAGGACCTAGTAGAAAAAGTGGAAAGCCTTTAAAATTAGGTGGGTCAATTTCAGCAGAGAGATGAGAACTCTAGGACTAAAGAATCAACTGGAAATACTAGAAACAGAAAACATGGTAACACAAAGATTTCTTTTGTCTGGCTTCAGTAGTTTTGACACAGAGAAGGAAAGGATCGGTGAACCTGAAGATAATTCAGTAGAACTATCCAAATTAAAATGCAAAGAAAAAAGTGGAAAAAGAAACCCCCAACAGAACAGAGCATCCTAGAGCTGTGGGACAATACCAAAGAGTCTGATATATGTGCAACTGGCATCACAGGAGAGAGAGGAAGGGAGGGAGGAGAAGAGAGAGAGAGAAAGTGAGAGGAAGAGAAAGCAAAAGAGACAGAAAGTGAGGAGGGGAGAAGGGGAGAGGGAGACAGAGGAAATGGGACAGAAGAAATATTTGAAGAAATAATGGCCAAGAAATGATTTTCAAATTAATGACATATAAAACCACAAATACAAGAAGATTAGAGAATATTAAACAGAATAAACAACTAAAATACAGCTAGACATATCATACTTGAACTGCTGAAAACTAAAGAAAAAGGGAAGATCTTGAAGGCAGCTTGAGAAAAAAAGAAACATTACATAAAGAAGAGGAGATTACAAATATAGCAGACTTTTCATAAAAAACTGTATAAGAAGGAAGACAGTGGAGTGACACTTTCAAAGTGCTGGAAGGGAAAAAAAAGGTTAACCTAAAATTCTATATTAAGCAAAAAAAGTTTCAAAAATTAAAGAGAAAGCCTTTTTCAGACCAATAAGCTTTCTCCTCTTTATAAAAATAGGAAATTGGCTGCCAGCCAGTGATTCTCCCATTTCTTATCTAACAGAACCCCAATTTAAAAAAATTGAGATAAATTTAATCATTTCAAAAATAAGCTCTATACTCATTAAGCAGTCGATCCCCATTCACTCACCTCCCCAGTCCCTGTCAAGCACTCATCTGCTTTCTATATCTATGGAATTTCCTATTCTGAACATTTAATGGAGTCATACAACATGTGGCCTTTTGTGTCTGGCCTCTTTCACCTAGCAGTGTTTTCAAGGCTTGCTCCTGTTGTAGAATGTATCAGTACTTCATTTTTATAGCTGAAGACATTCTATTTTACGGATATACAACATTTTGTTTATCCATTCCTTAGCTGATGGATATCTGGATTGTTTCTGCCTTTTGGCTATTATGAGTAATGCTGCTATGAACAGAAATGTTGGGTCATATAGTAATTCTTGCCTTTGTGGATCACAGCCTTGTCATGGTGAAGGGGCTTGCATAACTCACTGAAGCTATAAGCTATGCTGTGCAGGGCCATCCAAGATGGACAGGTTACAGTAAAGAGTTCTGACATAATGTGGCCCACTGGAGGAGGAAATGGCAACTCACACCAGTATTCTTGCATGGAATATTCCATGGGCAGAGGAGCCTGGTGGGCTATAGTCCATGGGACCACAGAAAATCAGACATGCCCGAGCAACTAAGCAGCAGCAGCAGCAGCAGCAGCAGAAAGGCTACTGTCAATGACAAAAGCAAAGAGGCTAAAAAGCTGAGCAGAAACTTTAATGGATTCATAGAATAGAGGAAAGAAGAATTAGATTTATGAATAAAGTTACTATAAATGTCTGTGTGCATCTGTGTGGGCCTGATAGGAAGGGCTCCAGTAAACACCATGGACTTTTGTTTGGGACCCTGAGAGGCCCATGGCAATAACTGGAATCAGACAAGCCTTTACAGGGACTGAATCCTCTATGTCCCTGACTGAACTACGGTAATCTGGAATTAATGGTTGGATGGCATCACCGACTCAATGGACATGAGTTTGAGTGAACTCGGGGAGTTGGTGATGGACAGGGAGGCCTGGCGTGCTGTAGTCCATGGGGTCACAAACAGATGGACACGACTGAGCGACTGAACTGAACTGAACTGAATCTGGAATTGCCAGTGCCTCTAGCTTAGCTTCCAGCTATAAGAACCCAAACAAAGCCTGATTAGGATAGTGTGAGAAAGAGAAATTACAGGCTAATCTCATTTGTGAACATAGATTTTACAAGCCTAAACAAAATATTATCAAACCAAATCCATAAATAATAAAAACAATAACACACTATGACTGAGTTGGCTTTATTTCAGGAATTCAAGGGAAGTTTAGGATTGAAAAAGCAATCACTACAATTTCTTTCTTATTCTTTCTAATAGTATAAGAAAGAAGAATTATACAATTATTAATTATATTAATTAATAAAAATAAAAAGTAACAAATAAAAAGTAACAAATGTCAAAGAATTTGGTAAAATTAAACATCCATTCAAGAGATAAAAAGTTTTCTTAAACAAGGAATAAAAGAAATCTGATACAGACTACTGCTAAGTAAACCTATATAAAGAAGAAATGTTGAAAGCTTTTCCCTGAGATAAGGAGTGAGACAGGTATGCTTGCTATCATTCTTTATATTCAATATTGTCCATGTAATAAGGCACGAAAAAGAAGGAAGAAAGTAAGGACTGGATAGGTGGAAATAAAGTAGCTATAATTCAAAGATGATTTATATGTTGAAAATAAGTGAATTTAGCAAGGTTACCAGATAGAAGTATACTTATCTATCATATATATATAGATGCATCCATATATAGATATATGCTATGCTATGCTAAGTCACTTCAGTTGTGTCCGACTCTGTGCAACCCCATAGACGGCAGCCCACCAGGCTCCACCATCCCTGGGATTCTCCAGGCAAGAACACTGGAGTGGGCATATAGATATATAGTATATATAAAAATCAATAGAATTTTATGCATTAGCAACAAATTCCATTTTATTTCCTAATGAAAATAAAAATAATACAATTTAAAAAAATCATCAAAAATAATCAAACAGCCAGGAATAAATCTAACAAAAGGTGTGCAAGAGCTTCATGCATAATTTATAAAATGTTATTCAGAGAAATTAAGAGAAAACAAATAAATGAGGAATATACCATTTTCATGTATTATCAATATTATAAAGATGTCATTTTTCTCCTGACTTGATCTATGATTTCAAGAAAATATCAATCTAAATATCAGTGATAATCTTTTGTGTGTGTCTGAAAATTGACAACCTGGGTCTAAAATGTATATAGAAATGTAAAGAACCAAGAACAGTGGAGACAATCATGAAGAACAAAGATCATTTACCAGGTATCAAAACTTGACTTATTATAAAGATACAGTAATTAGAAAATCTGGACATCAGCAGATGGTCGACACCGAAATCAGATTGATTATATTCTTTGCAGCCAAAGATGGAGAAGCTCTATACAGTCAGCAAAAACAAGACCGGGAGCTGACTGTGGCTCAGATCATGAACTCCTTATTGCCAAATTCAGACTGAAATTGAAGAAAGTGGAGAAAACCACTAGACCATTCAGGTATGAAGGAAATCAAAGCCCTTAGGATTATACAGTGGAAGTGAGAAATAGATTTAAGAGACTAGATCTGATAGAATGCTTGATGAAGTATGGACGGAGGTTCGTGACATTGTATAGGAGACAGGAATCAAGACCATCCCCAAGAAAAAGACATGCAAAAAAGCAAAATGGCTGTCTGAGGAGGCTTTACAAATAGCTGTGAAAAGAAGGGTAGCGAAAAGCAAAGGAGAAAAGGAAAGATATACCCATTTGAATGCAGAATTCCAAAGAATAGCAAGGAGAGATAAGAAAGCCTTCCTCAGCGATCAATGCAAAGAAATAGAGGAAAACAATAGAATGGGAAAGACTAGAGATCTCTTCAAGAAAATTAAGAGATATCAAGGGAACATTTCATGCAAAGATGGGCTCAATAAAGGAGAGAAATGGTATGGACCTAACAGAAATAGAAGATATTAAGAAGAGGTGGCAAGAATACACAGAAGAACTGTACAAAAAAGATCTTCATGACCCAGAGAATCACGATGGTGTGATCACTCACCTAGAGCCAGACATCCTGGAATGTGAAGTCAAGTGGGCCTTAGGAAGCATCACTATGAACAAGGCTAAGGGAGGTGATGGAATTCCAGTTGAGCTATTTTAAATCCTGAAAGATGATGCTGTGAAAGTGCTGCATTCAATACTCCAGCAAATTTGGAAAACTCAGCAGTGGCCACAGGACTGGAAAAGGTCAGTTTTCATTCCAATCCCAAAGAAAGGCAATGCCAGAGAATGCTCAAACTACCGCACAATTTCACTCATCTCACACACTAGTAAAGTAATGCTTAAAATTCTCTAAGCCAGACTTCAGCAATGCGTGAACTGTGAACTTCCAGATGTTCAAGCTGGTTTCAGAAAAGGCAGAGGAACCAGAGATCAAATTGCCAACATCCGCTGGATCATGGAAAAAGCAAGAGAGTTCCAGCAAAACATCTATTTCTGCTTTATTGACTATGCCAAAGCCTTTGACTCTGTGGATCACAATAAACTGTGGAAAATTCTGAAAGAAATGGGAATACCAGACCACCTGACCTGCCTCTTGAGAAACCTGTATACAGGTCAGGAAGCAACAGTTAGAGCTGGACATGGAACAACAGACTAGTCAAGGCTGTATATTGTCACCCTGCTTATTTAACTTCTATGCAGAGTACATCATGAGAAACACTGGGCTGGATGAAGCACAAGCTGGAATCAAGATTGCTGGGAGAAATATCAATAACCTTAGATATGCAGATGACACCACACTTATGGCAGAAAGTGAAGAAGAACTAAAGAGCCTCTTGATGAAAGTGAAAGAGGAGACTGAAAAAGTTGGCTTAAAGCTTAACGTTCAGAAAACTAAGATCATGGCATCCAGTCCCATCTCTTCATGGCAAATAGATGGGTAAACAATGGAAACAGTGGCTGACTTTATTTTTTGGGGCTACAAAATCAATGCAGATGGTGACTGCATTCATGAAATTAAAAGACGCTTACTCCTTGGAAGGAAAGTTATGACCAACTTAGACAGTATATTGAAAAGCAGAGACATTACTTTGTCAACAAAGGTCCGTCTAGTCAAGGCTATGGTTTTTCCAGTGGTCATGTTTGGATGTGAGAGTTGGACTGTGAAGAAGGCTGAGTGCCAAAGAATTTATGCTTTGAACTGTGGTGTTGGAGAAGACTTTTGAGAGTCCCTTGGACTGCAAGGAGATCCAACCAGTCCATTCTGAAGGAGATCGGTCCTGGGTGTTCATTGGTAGGACTGATGTTGAAGCTGAAACTCCAATACTTTGGCCACCTGATGTGAAGAGCTGACTCATTTGAAAAGACCCTGATGCTGGGAAAGATTGAGGGCAGGAGGAGAAGGGGATGACAGAGGATGAGATGGTTGGATGGCATCACCGACTCAATGGACATGGGTTTGGGTGAACTCTGGGAATAGGTGATGGACAGGGAGGCCTGGTGTGCTGTGGTTCATGGGGTTGCAAAGAGTCGGACACAACTGAGTGAACTGAAGTGAATTAGAAAATGTGATACTGGTGCAAGAATAGACAAAGTCATACAACAAAAGAGAGAATACAGAAATAGGTCTATAAATATACAGATGTTTGATTTATGACAATGTGGCACTGCAGAAAAGTGGATAAAGGAAGACTCTTTTAAGTAAATGCAGCTAGGTCATTTGGATATCCGGCTTCCCTGGTGGCTCCAGAATTTAAAGCGTCTGCCTCCAATGCGGGAGACCCGGGTTTGATCCCTGAGTCGGGAAGATCCCCTGGAGAAGGAAATAGTAACCCACTCCAGTATTCTTGCCTGGAGAATCCGATGGACGGAGAAGCATGTTAGGCTACACCCCACAAAGGTGTCACAAAGAGCTGGACACAACTGAGCGACTTCACTTTCTTTCTTTTCTTTCTTAAGTTAAAATAAATTAAGCAACCTCTACCTCAAACTATGCATAAGATTCAACTCCAGATGTACAGTATATCTAAACATGAAAGTAAAACCACATGATAAAGAGTCTGACTCATTTTTTATGTTTGACTGCCAATAGCTTTTTATAGCCTCAGCCCTCTCTCTTCCCCTTGTGCCCTCTATTGGGTGGAACTGGTAAGAAAGCTTGGTTTCTGTCCTTTGGTACTGGTGGAAGATTCACATAAGGCCCTTCCTCATGAATGGGAACACTTACCCCACCCCCAATACCAAATTTACAATAAAAAGTCCAACAGTCTCTTTGCTTGCTCAGGATCTGCTTTTGAGGGTCTGTCCTGCTCTCCCCAGAGATCTCAACTATGTAAGCAATAAAACTTCTCATAACTTCTTGACATGTGCCTCTGACATAATCAGTCTTGACATTTGAGTCAAATTGTGGGTGGAGGCCTATCTTGTTGCTTTAGGGTAGTCACAACATATCAGAAAGCTTCTAGAATATAACACAGAGGAATATCTTCATGACCTTAAGGATAGGAAATTTTTCTTTAAAGGGACACATAAAGCACTAACCATAAAGAAAGGTTGATGTATCAGACTACATTATAATCAAGATCTTTTGTTTATCAAAAGATGTTTAATAGCAAATGAAGCAACTGACAAACAACTAATCTCAAAAATATACAAGCAACTCCTACAGCTCAACTCCAGAAAAATAAATGACCCATTCAAAAAATAGGCCAAAGAACTAAATAGGCATTTCACCAAAGAAGACATACAGATGGCTAACAAACACATGAAAAGATGCTCAACATCACTCATTATCAGAGAAATGCAAATCAAAACCACTATGAGGTACCATTTCACACCAGTCAGAATGGCTGCGATCCAAAAGTCTACAAGTAATAAATGCTGGAGAGGGTGTGGAGAAAACGGAACCCTCTTACACTGTTGGTGGGAATGCAAACTAGTACAGCCACTATGGAGAACAGTGTGGAGATTCCTTAAAAAACTGGGAATAGAACTGCCTTATGATCCAGCAATCCCACTGCTGGGCATACACACTGAGGAAATCAGAAGGGAAAGAGACACATGTACCCCAATGTTCATCGCAGCACTGTTTATAATAGCCAGGACATGGAAGCAACCTGGATGTCCATCAGCAGATGAATGGATAAGAAAGCTATGGTACATATACACAATGGAGTATTACTCAGCCATTAAAAAGAATACATTTGAATCAGTTCTAATGAGGTGGATGAAACTGGAGCCTATTATACAGAGTGAAGTAAGCCAGAAAGAAAAACACCAATATAGTATACTAACACATATATACGGAATTTAGAAAGATGGTAACAATAACCCTGTGTACGAGACAGCAAAAGAGACACTGATGTATAGAACAGTCTTATGGACTCTGTGGGAGAGGGAGAGGGTGGGAAGATTTGGGAGAATGGCATTGAAACATGTAAAATATCATGTATGAAACGAGTTGCCAGTCCAGGTTCGATGCACGATACTGGATGCTTGGGGCTAGTGCACTGGGACGACCCAGAGGGATGGTATGGGGAGGGAGGAGGTAGGAGGGTTCAGGATGGGGAACACATGTATACCTGTGGCGGATTCATTTTGATATTTGGCAAAACTAATACAATTTTGTAAAGTTTAAAAAAAAAAAAAGATACCATTAATAGAGTAGAAAGAAAGCCACAGAAGGGTAAAAGATTATGTGTGTGTGTATGTGTGTATGTGTATAGTCAATGATAGTGTATACATATATATGACATTTAGTCTATAAATTGGGTTGCATCCAGAGTTCTAAAGAAAAAAAATCTAAATCAATAGAAAAAGGCAGACAACCCAGTAGATGAATGGGCAAGAGACTTGAACAGCACTTCACAGAAAAAGATATCTATCTGGCCAGTAAACAAATGAAAAGGTTCACAATTTCATTAGAAGTCACAGAAATATAAAGTATTCAATTAAGAAGACTGACAATGCCAAAAGATGACAAAGTTCTGGAGCAACTGAAATGTCCATACAGACCTGGCAGGAGTGTAAACTGGTACAATCACAATGGTAAACTGTTTGGTCAGATCAGATCAGATCAGTCACTCAGTCATGTCCGACTCTTTGTGACCCCATGAATCGCAGCACGCCAGGCCTTCCTGTCTATCACCAACCCCCGGAGTTCACTCAGACTCATGTCCATCGAGTCAGTGATGCCATCCAGCCATCCCATCCTCTGTCGTCCCCTTCTCCTCCTGCCCCCAATCCCTCCCAACACCAGAGTCTTTTCCAATGAGTCAACTCTTCACATGAGGTGGCCAAAGTACTGGAGTTTCAGCTTTAGCATCAGTCCTTCCAAAGAAATCCCAGGGCTGATCTCCTTCAGAGTGGACTGGTTGGATCTCCTTGCAGTCCAAGGGACTCTCAAGAGTCTTCTCCAACACCACAGTTCAAAAGCATCAATTCTTCGGCACTTAGCCTTCTTCACAGTCCAACTCTCACATCCATACATGACCACAGGAAAAACCATAGCCTTGACTAGACGAACCTTTGTTGGCAAAGTAATGTCTCTGCTTTTGAATATGCTATCTAGGTTGGTCATAACTTTCCTTCCAAGGAGTAAGCGTCTTTTAATTTCATGGCTGCAGTCACCATCTGTAGTGATTTTGGAGCCCAGAAAAATAAAGTCTGACACTGTTTCCCCATCTATTTCCCATGAAGTGGTGGGACCGGATGCCATGATCTTCGTTTTCTGAATGTTGAGCTTTAAGCCAACTTTTTCACTCTCCACTTTCACTTTCATCAAGAGGCTTTTTAGTTCCTCTTCACTTTCTACCAACCCATATTTTACTCTAGGCATATACCCAGAGAAATGAAAACATGTCCATGCAAAAACTTGTCCATGAGTGTTCAGAGCAGTATTTCTAATAATAACCAAAAGGCAGAAACTACCCAAATGCCCATCAGCTGATAATTGGATAAATGAATGTGGTATATATCCATATATGGGATATTACTCAGTCATAAAAAAATGAAATACTGATATGTGCTACAACATAGGTGAAACTTTCAAACATTCTGCTTAGTGAAAGAAGTCCATCTCAAAAGACCAAACTGTATGATTCTACTTACATTAAATGTCCAAAACAGGCAAATCTATATATAAAGAAAGTAGATTAAGTGAATTTCTAGGGTTGGGGAATGGGAAGGTTGAGAGGTGATGATTAAAGGATATGGGGTTTCTTTTAAGGTGGTGAAATGTTCTTAAATTGAAGGTGGTGATGATTGCCTAACTCTGTGAATATACCAAGAATCACTGATTTTAATCTTTAATTGGGTGAATTATATGGTATGTGAATTATATTTGAATTAAAACCATTCCCAAAAACACTATTAGCATGAGGGTTTTGTTCCCCGGCCCAGGCCTAAGTAAGAATATTTAGAAAATGGTTTAAGACAAAGAAACTATTACTTCATGTAATTAAAAAAAATCCTTATTATCTATGCAAAACCAAAATAGATCCTTACATTTAAGATAATTTAGGAATATACAAAGTAGTTTTTATTACTTCCCTACATGTATAATAAAGCCTAAAATTTCATGTGCTGCCTTGACATTCTAAGCCTTACATTAAGGGTCTCAAAGGACTAACCATGAGTTCTACCCTCGCAGCTTTGCCCCTCACCCAGCAGGAAAGGTCCCCTACTCACTAGTTTCCCTATTGGCTGCACCAGCTGCACACGACCCATCCTCAACCCAATGGGCTTCAGCTCCCCACAGCCTGTGGAATTATTCAAACAAACAAATCAGATCTTTTGTGGGAACCAAGGGTCACCTCACCCTCTTGTTACTACAAAGCCTGCCTTCTGCAGCCCCCGTTTGTTCATACATCTGAGAGCAGCCCAGTATGGCACTGCACGGTGTTTTGTGTCCTCCTCCCCTGGGATGTGAATATGTGTGATTAAAAAATTGCTGTCAATCGCAGAGATCCAGTGTCAGATGTTGTGTGTTTGGCTATTCCCAGAATCCTAGGGCGGGTCTCTCCCGGTGGGATGAAGAGAAGGTGAACAGGATACTTTATTTCCTACCCAATCGGTTCCTGCTTCCTGAAGCTGCTGCCATCGTTTTGTTGCTGCAGCATTTCTCACTCTCCCATTAGCCTGACCCCTTGCCCCAGGAAAAAACCATCAAATTCAGCAAACCTGGCACCATCTCCAACCCGTATACTGTTTACCTTACAGACAACCCACAGTCACTGTCATCCCACTAAGCCATTAAAACCTGTGCTGCAAACTCCTCTACAGCACCTTACACAGTCCTTGCTCCTCTGTCTCAGAGCTGAGGAGTCAGAGCCAAAGACAGTCTTACGCCTTTTCACAGAGTAGGTCTTTAGTACAGGTTTATTTATTGATTCCGTACACACTGACAGAGGGTGCTTGTGTGGACAGGGCAATGGGATCAGTGCCTTCCTAAACAGGGGCACATTCATGTAATGAACACATGAGTGTGTTCATTTAAAATGATGTGGGCATGGGCCTTCACATTTACCCTTCCTGCTTCATGGTTTATAGAGAACTCTGAAGGGCTATAAGCTGTAAAGGATTCAGACTCATCTGTTTCTAGAAAACTTGCTAAAGTCAGATTCTGCTTCCATGATAATGCTTTGTGTTAGTTGCTCAGTCATGTCTGATTCTTTTGCGACCCCATGGACTGTAGTCCATCAGGCTCCTCTGTCCATGGGATCTTCCAGACAAGAATACTGGAGTGGGTTACCATTTCCTTCTTCCATGATAATACTGCTGCTGCTGCTGCTAAGTCACTTCAGTCGTGTCTGACTCTGTGTGACCCCATAGACAGCAGCCCACCAGGCTCCCCTGTCCCTGGGATTCTCCAGGCAAGAACACTGGAGTGGGTTGTCATTTCCTTCTCCAATGCATGAAAGTGAAAAGTGAAAGTGAAGTCACTCAGTCGTGTCCGACTCTTAGCGACCCCATGGACTGCAGCCCACCAGGTTCCCCCGTCCATGGGATTTTCCAGGCAAGAGTACTGGAGTGGGGTGCCATTGCCTTCTCCAATAATGCTACAGCACCTCAATTATTGCTATAATAGAATTTCTTTAGGAAACTTCAAGGTTACTGATTAACACGTACCGTGGGTCATATCATAGCCTCATAAGAAAAATCCTCACAGAGAGGCCACTGCTGTGATTTTTGTCCCTCAACATGAGCCTTCCAAAGGAGTTACACTGTGTTTTGTCCCAGGTTCTGGGGACAGAGAGGCATAGTTGCTGCCACTCAGAAGCAATGTTTTTATACAAAAGTATTTTTATTAGTGACAAAGAGCTAAGATTTCTAGGGAGTTGGACAGGAATCCTCAGAGTAGTGTCAGGCAGCAAGACTACCAGCACACACACAGCAGGTTGCTACACTACGCAGCAGTGCAGCAGCTACCAGTAAATGACAGCCAGAGATGTTCCCTGATGGCTCAGTGGGTAAAGAATCCACCGGTGATGCAGGAGACACAGGAGATGCAGGTTCAGTCCCTGGGTTGGGAAGACCCCCTCCCTAGAGAAGGGCATGGAAACCCACTCCAGTATTCTCCCCTGAAAAAATCCCATGGATAGAGCAGCCCAGGGTTGCAAAGAGTCATACACAACTGAGCACACAAGCACTAGAGGGAAGCATCTGCCCAATCAATGAGTCCTCAGTGACAGGAACTTTAAAAGGTCATCTATTTTGCAAAGGAAACCATCAATGAAATGAAAAGAAAATCTACTGAGTGAGAGAAAATATTTCCAAATGATATAACTGATAAGAGGTTAATATATAAAATATATGAATAGTGCATACAACTCAATATCAAAACAAACAAACCACCTGATTAAAAAATGGGCAGAAGACCTGAAAAATGTCTTGCTTTAAAGAAAGCAACTATTATATCTCTCCAACGTTAAGGTTGGCTGAGGTGCTAGTCAAGTAGATCAATAATTTGTCCATGTCCTCATTCTCATTCTGAGATTGGCTAAGACATGGTAGGATCTGAGATAAAAAGCTATACTTTATTATAAAAACTTATAAAGAAAATTTCCATTAAATAACAACAGGGGCTAAATACCAAGGAAGCTCTTTTCATAGGTGATCTTCAATTCTGAACATTAAATCAGCCTTAACTTGCTAGATTTCAGCTCAAATTCCAGTATTTATATAAGAGCCAGCTATGTAAAGGAAGCTAAACTCTATGAGACTGATACCTAGGATCAGTCAACAACACATAAAGCTTTGCTGGTAGGAATGTAAACTGCGACAACTCCTTAAGAAGGGGAAGTGGCTATGGATATCAAAGGCTTATAAATGTGCCAACTTTTGGACTTAATAATACCACTTCTAGGAATTTATCTTAAGGAAATAATTAAGTGTATATAAAAATCCCATGGACAGAGGAGCCTGGGTGGGCTACAGTCCATAGGGTTGCAAACAGTCCCACAGGACTGAAGTGATTTAGCACACATGCACACAGAAAACCTTATTACCTAGTATGATCATCAAAAGAAATCATTAAATTTTACACTAGAATTGTAACAGGAGGGAAATGGACAGGGCACAACTTTTGAAAGCATGACATAGATAAAACATAAACTTATTAGAATCAAATGGGTCCAAGATGGAAGACAAGTTGACTTCAACTCGACCTTGATCCTCAATCAGCAAGCTAAATGACACACTCAGAGGTGCCATGACAGTTCCAAGGCACTGTCAAAAGACCAAGCAGTGGGCAGTGGCCCAATTCCTGGAAATCCCCATCCTTTCCCCAAAATAGTTGGAATAATCCTCCCACTCATTAGCATATGAAATTACCCAGCCCATAAAAACTAACCATGCCACTGTTCGCCACTACATTTACCTTCTGTGACGGCCCACACTCTGTCTGTGGAGTGTGTTTCTCTCTAAATCCACTTCTTACCTATCACTTTGTCTCTCACTGAATTCTTTCTGCGGTGAGACATCAAGACATCTTGTTGTCTGTTTTTCAAGACAAGAACCTGAGCTTCGTTAGGTCCTGAAACCAGGTACTATGGGTTTTGGCTGGGTTTGAGTCCCAGCCATGTGGATTAGAGTCCCAAGCAGGGTTTTGGCTGGGTTTCATTCCCATACACGTGTGTTCAAGTTCCAGTTTAAGGTAAACAATTTCAGAATATATTCACTTAATGCAAAAGGCAGTAAGGAGGAAAGAGCAAAAAAGATATGAAACAGAGAAAACAAACTCAGAATGCCAGACATAAATCTAACCATATCAATAATAACATTAAATGTGAATGGTATCATAGATGGTAAGAAAGCTGATTCTTTAGCTCCTGTGTTTGATCTGGCTGCCCACTATAAAATTTCAAAACTTGCCTCAAAAAATAAACTTATAGTCCTGAGAGCGAGATAGCTTTTCTGTTTCACTTTGACCTTTACTGACTTCATCCAAAAATCCTCCTCAAATGACCTATCTGCAGACTTTCTGCCATCAGAATTCTAATAGGTCTCTGATTCAACATGAACAAACCTTTGTTTTCTCATCCACCCATCACATTCTCTCAGTATGCTTCACACTGCATCTCAGGGGACATGCATATTCCATGCCTTAGCAGTGAGCCATCTGAAAATATAACCTATTTTTCAAATATAAACCAGGTTACAAAAGTGGCCCCTGGGGAACCTGGAGTATGTTCAGGTTGCCAATCAAGAACTATTCCAAATATTTTCTCCCATTCTGAGAGGTGTCTTTTTGCCTTGTTTATGGTTTCCTTTCTTGTGAAAAATCCTTTAAGTTTAATTGGGTCCCAGTGGTTTATTTTTGCTTTCCTTTTCATTATTCTAGGAGGTGGGTCAAAAAAGAAGCAACAGATAAACACAAAAAGAAGCAACAGACAAAAAGGAAGCAACAGACAAAAAAGAAGCAACAGACAAAAGGTCCAAAATAAACAGCTCATGGAGCTCAATATAAAAATAAAATCCAATCAAAAAATGGGTGGAAGACCTAAATAGACATCTCTCTAAAGAAGTCACACAGAACATACAGATGGCCAAGAGATATGTGAAAAGATGTGCCACATCACTAATTATTATCTAAATGCAAAAGAAAACAATGAGGTATCACCTCACACTGCCAGAAAGGCAATTATCAAAAAACCTACAAACAATAAATGCTGGAGAGGGTGTGCACAAGAGGGAACCCTCTCAAACTGTTGGTGGAAATGTAAATTGATACAGCCACTATGAAGAACATTATCAGTTCAGTTCAGTTCAGTCGATCAGTCGTGTCTGACTCTTTGTGACCCCATGAATCGCAGCACGCCAGGCCTCGCTGTCCATCACCAACTCCCGGAGTTCACTCAGACTCACGTCCATCGCGTCAGTGATGGAGGTTCCTTAAAAAACTAAACACAGAACTACCATATGACCTGAGGCCCGAGTGGGCAGCTGGCTTTGACAGGAGAGGCAGACCCCGGCCCAGGCCGCTGGGTGAATCATTCCGACCTCCCCAGGAAGGTGGCGGAACTGGGAGCGGCCGCAACCCCCGAGGAGGCCCCTCTCAGACTGTCTCCTCCAGGCAGGCACTAACCTTGCTGGGGCGCTGATGGGGAGTGCCCACAGGGCCCCTTACTCGCAGCTCATAGGAGCGGGCCACCAAGCCCGGGCCGAGCCACCGCCCTCCAGCGGTCCCTCGGCGCCTCATTCGCACGCGCCGTGGCTAGATGCCGCGCGAGGGCCGAGCGTCGAGGCTCAGGAGGCAGGGCAGGGCGCGCACCTCCCTGCCCGCGGAGGCCGTTGCGCGCGTGCGCACGCGCTGCAGGCGCGCGGCCAGAGGGTGGTGTGCTCGGGGCGCGCGGGCACCCTGAGGCCCCCTCCATCGGCTGCTGCGCCTCAGCGTGCTTCTCTGCCTGTTCCGCCTGCTCGCGGCACTTGGCCAGCCCCGGCAGGCGGGAGACCTGCAGCCCCGGGCTAGCGTCCCGCAGCCTGACCTTCCGGTAAGCGGGGACGGGGGCGGCGGGGAATGGGCAAGCACCATGAGGGGCTGGTCTGCGGGCAGCGGACAGCCCTCCGTGGACTCTGAGGTGTGGTATTGCGGCCGCCCCGGAGTGGTCCCTTTGTGAGTGGATGAACCTCAGGTGTCCCTACTTCTACCCTCTGGGAGCGTGCCAGAAGCGGAGCTGCCACACGGGGAAGACCTCGTGTGAATGGAGACTCCGGGGCGCTCTCTGAATTTGCTGCCACGGGGAGGCCCTGTGCGGAGGACGCTAGATCGAGACCTGTGAGAAGGCAGGGGTGGTCTCTGCTGTTGTTTCAGTGGAAGACGATTCGGGAACAGAAGGGAGCCTCAGGAGCCTGCACCGTGGGGATGGACCCCGCAGAGGACTGGTATACGGGAGGACCTGAGTTCTGCCCCAGAACTGCCTGGAAGGAATCTAAGTGGTGGGAGGGATTCAGGAATATCTTCCGTTATGCCCAAAGATCTCTGGCCTTGACCTCCTTCAGGGTTTAATGTGCCCTAGGTTGTGTCCCTCCAACATGGTCGAGAGGCAGGAGCCCTGTGGGGCTGGACTTTTGTCCATTCCTCCCCCAAACCCTGTTAGAATGAGTATGCTCTGTGGTAGCTCAGTTGGCTCCAAGCCGGATGTTAGTGTGGAGGCATTAACTTCTATAAGAGAACAAGGTTAGGGGAGTTGGGGAGGACCAGCGAGTCCTCTGAAATAAAGAAAGGAGATTTGAGACCCTAGACTTGACCCTCAGGAAGAAAATGGTAAAATCAGGTAGAATAACTGACTCTGGCAGGTCCTGTAAAGAAAGTACTTTGAAGGAAAAAAGAAAGGAAATGAAGGGTTATTGAGCACCGGTGTGCTAGGCACTACACTAGCAATGTTGAAACCTATGACTCTTAAAATAACCTTGTGAAATTATCCCTTGAGGTATAATTAAACTGAGACAGATTAAGCAATTTGAGAAAGGTTATAAGGATTAGAATCATGAAATATGGTTTTCAGATTTTATTTGGAAAGTAATATCAGAGACTGCAACGAGAATGTATGTTTGTCTAAGATCTAGAACTATAAAACTCTTAAGTGAAAGAAGGAGAAAATCTTCATAGTCTTGGATTTGGGAATGGTTTCTTAAGTATGACATCAAAAGCACAGACAACAAAAGAAAAAATAGAAAAATTGGGCTTTATCAAAATTTAAAACTTTTGTTTATCAAAGGACACTGTCATGAAAGTGAAAAGACAACCGTGGAATGGGAGAAAATATTTTCAGATCTACAGCTGATAAGGGGTTAATATCCAGTTAAAAACAGAACTTTTACATCTCAACAAGAGCAAAAAATCCAACCTAATTCAAGAATGAGGAGAGGACATGACATGAATATACATTTCTTCAAACAGAAGATATACAAATGGTCAACTAGCACATGAAAAGATGCTCAACATCATTAGTCATTAGGGAAATGCAATGAGATATTAAAAAAAGTCAAACTGTAATGAGATATTCACATCCACAGAAGGCTGTTCTTGAGAGAAAAAAGGAATATAATGTGTCTGCAAGGATATGGAAAAATTCGAATCCTATTGCATTGCTGGTGGAAGTGTGAAATGGTGCAGCTACTGTGGAAAATATTTTGTGGTTCTTCAAAATATTAAAAAGAACTTCCATATGACCTAGCAATTCTACTCTAGGATAAATATCCAAAAGAAATGTGATTGGTTATGGAAACTGACTAAATTCCAAAATTTAGTAGCTTTCTCCCATGAGCAGAGAAATCATATCTGTTGTATTGGTTACCTAACATCATCCCTGCTAACCTTGGCTCACCATTTAGCCTCCACCTCTAGGAAACACAATGGATATGATGAGCTTGTGATTGCATAGTTTCTAGAAATGAGTTCTGAAGAATTGGTCTTCTCATCCCCCTTTAGCCCACATTGAACTAGAGAGAGGGTCTGACACTGATAAAAAAAAAAAAAAACCTTTTAGTTTTCCTTACTCATCTTTTCAACATTTCTTCAAGAAAAATTTATTGAATACCTACTCTGTGTAAAGCTGTGGGAACTATCTCGATTGTTCCTCCTTCCTGAACTGAAAAATCTGGGGCTCCTTTTTCTGTCTGTAAAACCCTTTGTTTTGGGTTGCTTCCCGACTTTTCAAAAGTTTCTTTTGTGTTTTCATTTCTTGGAGAATACCCCTGTGCAGGTGTGCTAAGTCACTTCATTCATGTCCGACTCTGTGCAACCCTATGGGCTGTAGCCTGCCAGGTTCCTCTGTCCATGGGATTCTCCAGGCAAGAATATTGGAGTGGGTTGCCATGCCCTCCTCCAGGGGATCTTCCCAACCTAGGATTGAACCCAAGTCTATTATATCTCCTGCATTGGCAGGCAGGTTCTTTACCAGTAGCACCACCTGGGAAGCCCTGGGGAATACCCTTCCACATGTTCTGAAGATCACTGTTAATTATATTTTTGAGCCTTTTAGGAATGTCTGCATGAAGGCACAAAAGGATAACTTAACATTTAATATGCAGGATGAGATGTTTCCAGCCCTATCAGGAGGGCTGCAGGCTCTCCCTAGCTACATGTCTTTATAGAATAAGCTGAGGGAGAGGAGTTCCCTAGATGCCTTCTCCTCTATTTCTTCCCTGGCTCATACTGTGGAATTAGGGTGTGCCTTGCTTATGCACAAATTCCATACTGCAGACATATGCCTTACTGCCTTACAGATGCTTCTCTTTCATGGTTCAGATCATATCAGTCGCTCAGTCGTCTCCGACTCTTTGCGACCCCATGAATCACAGCATGCCAGGCCTCCCTGTCCATCACCAACTCCTGGAGTTCACTGAGACTCACGTCCGTAGAGTCAGTGATGCCATCCAGCCATCTCATCCTCTGTCGTCCCCTTCTCCTCCTGCCCCCAATCCCTCCCAGCATCAGAGTCTTTTCCAATGAGTCAACTCTTCACATGAGGTGGCCAAAGTACTGGAGTTTCAGCTTTAGCATCATTCCTTCCAAAGAAATCCCAGGGCTGATCTCCTTCAGAATGGACTGGTTGGATCTCCTTGCAGTCCAAGGGACTCTCAAGAGTCTTCTCCAACACCACAGTTCAAAAGCATCAATTCTTCAGCGCTCAGCCTTCTTCACAGTCCAACTCTCACATCCATACATGACCACTGGAAAAACTATAGCCTTGACTAGACGGACCTTTGTTGGCAAAGTAATGTGTCTGCTTTTGAATATGCTATCTAGGTTGGACATAACTTTCCTTCCAAGGAGTAAGCGTCTTTTAATTTCATGGCTGCAGTCAGCATCTGCAGTGATTTCGGAGCCCAGAAAAATAAAGTCTGACACTGTTTCCACTGTTTCCCCATTTATTTCCCATGAAGTGATGGGACCGGATGCCATGATCTTCGTTTTCTGAATGTTGAGCTTTAAGCCAACTTTTTCACTCTCCACTTTCACCTTCATCAAGAGGCTTTTTAGTTTCTCTTCACTTTCTGCCATAAGGGTGGTGTCATCTGCATATCTGAGGTTATTGATATTTCTCCCAGCAATCTTGATTCCAGCTTGTGTTCCTTCCAGTCCAGCGTTTCTCATGATGTACTCTGCATATAAGTTAAATAAACAGGGTGACAATATACAGCCTTGACGAACTCCTTTTCCTATTTGGAACCAGTCTGTTGTTCCATGTCCAGTTCTAACTGTTGCTTCCTGACCTGCATATAAATTTCTCAAGAGGCAGATCAGGTGGTCTGGTATTCCCATCTCTTGAAGAATTTTCCACAGTTGATTGTGATCCACACAGTCAAAGGCTTTGACATAGTCAATAAAGCAGAAATATATGCTTTTCTGGAACTCTCTTGCTTTTTCCATGATCCAGCAGATGTTGGCCATTTGATCTCTGGTTCCTCTGCCTTTTCTAAAACCAGCTTGAACATCAGGAAGTTCATGGTTCACATATTGCCGAAGCCTGGCTTGGAGAATTTTGAGCATTACTTTACTAGCGTGTGAGATGAGTGCAGTTGTGCGGTAGTTTGAGCATTCTTTGGCATTGCCTTTCTTTGGGATTGGAATGAAAACTGACCTTTTCCAGTCCTGTGGCCACTGCTGAGTTTTCCAAATTTGCTGGCATATTGAGTGCAGCACTTTCACAGCATCATCTTTCAGGATTTGGAATAGCTCAACTGGAATTCCATCACCTCCACTAGCTTTGTTCGTAGTGATGCTTTCTAAGGCCCACTTGACTTCACATTCCAGGATGTCTGGCTCTAGGTCAGTGATCACACCATCGTGATCATCTGGGTTGTGAAGATCTTTTTTCTACAGTTCTTCTGTGTATTCTTGCCATCTCTTCTTAATATCTTCTGCTTCTGTTAGGTCCATACCATTTCTGTCCTTTATCGAGCCCATCTTTGCATGAAATGTTCCTTTGGTATCTCTGATTTTCTTGACGAGATCCCTAGTCTTTCCCAGTCTGTTGTTTTCCTCTATTTCTTTGCATTGATCGCTGAAGAAGGCTTTCTTATCTCTTCTTGCTATTCTTTGGAACTCTGCATTCAGATGTTTATATCTTTCCTTTTCTCCTTTGCTTTTCGCTTCTTTTCTTTTCACAGCTATTTGTAAGGCCTCCCCAGGCAGCCATTTTGCTTTTTTGCCTTTCTTTTCCATGGGGATGGTCTTGATCCCTGTCTCCTGTACAATGTCACGAACCTCATTCCATAGTTCATCAGGCACTCTATCTATCAGATCTAGGCCCTTAAATCTATTTCTCACTTCCACTGTATAATCATAAGGGATTTGATTTAGGTCATACCTGAATGGTCTAGTGGTTTTCCCTACTTTCTTCAGTTTAAGTCTGGATTTGGCAATAAGGAGTTCATGGTCTGAGCCACAGTCAGCTCCTGGTCTTGTTTTTGCTGACTGTATAGAGCTTCTCCATCTTTGGCTGCAAAGAATATAATCAATCTGATTTCGGTGTTGACCATCTGGTGATGTCCATGTGTAGAGTCTGCTCTTGTGTTATTGGAAGAGGGTGTTTGTTATGACCAGGGCATTTTCTGGGCAAAACTCTATTAGTCTTTGCCCTGCTTCATTCCGTATTCCAAGGCCAAATTTGCCTGTTACTCCAGGTGTTTCTTGACTTCCTACTTTTGCATTCCAGTCCCCTATAATGAAAAGGACAGCAGTGTATTTTCTATTACTGGGTAAGAGATTAGTGTAGATATAGTTTAAAACAGCCTACAATTTATTGTCTCATAGTCTCTGTGGCCTCAGAGGATAAGATGGTTAGATATCATCATTGACTCAATGGATATGAATCTGAGCCAACTCCAGGAGGTAGTAGAGTACAGAGGAGCCTGACATGCTGCAGTCCATGGGATTGCAAAGAGTCAGACATGATTTAGTGACTCAACAACAACAATTTCTGTGGGTCAAGAGACCAGCTTGGTCCCCTGCTTAGGGTCTTACAAGGCTGCAGTCAGTGCAGTGTTGTCTGGGCTGTGCTCTCATCTCGAGGCTTGACTGGGGAAGAATCTTCCAGGGTCACTCAGCTTGTTAGCAGAATTCATTTCTTTGCAGTTGTGGTACTGAGAGCCTAGCTTCTTGCTTGCTTTCAACTGAAGACCACTCTCAACAACAACTAAAGGCCACACACAGTTCCTAGAGGCCACCTGCAGTTCTCTGCCACATGGGCTTTCCCAGCATGGCCACTTCATCAAGGCAGGAGGTAGTTTGTAGAGTGAGTATGCTAGAAGACTGTCTTATGTAATATAATCATGCAGTGGCATCCCATCACCTTTGCCGTGTTCTGTGGATTAGAATCAAATCACATGTCCACCCATACTCAGGAGGATGAGATTACACACAAAGCATGAACACCAGGTGGGAATCATGAGGAGAAGCCACTTCAGAGACTTGCTTCTAACATGGAAAGGTTTAGGTTGTCATTGGCTCTCATTTTTTCCATTTCATTCTGCCAAATGGACCTATTCAGCTTTCAGGTTCCACTGTTATTTGCCACCACCTTCCCTTGTCCCTTGAAGATTTTTCCAAACTATTCTCAAGTTACCAGTTTTTTCAGTATTCACATTGTCCATATGATAGTATCTTCTCTCTTTCTTGGTAAGGACCAAGAAAGCCTCAGTTGCACCTGTCAGTTAAATAAGTAATAAATAAGCATACTTTGTTGAGGCTTTGTTAATTGATTTCCTTTTTAACTGGAGTGTCTCCCCTGGGACTTCTGGTACAGCTAAAGCTGGTTGGTTTTGTTTCCTTATTTTTTTTTTTTCCTTCACCAGCCATTTATTTTTACCCATTGCTAATCACTGTTGAGAGGCAAACCACCTTAGGCCTTTAGGATTCCTGAATGTTCTTACTAGGTATGCCAAGACTGCAAAACCCTGTTTCCCAGACCATTTCTCACAATTGAATTTGCAACACGCTACCTTGACAGATAAAGCAACATCTCCCCTGGACAAAGATTAGGCCTGCTTCTTCTTACTATAAAAGCAGTGAATCACCGAACTTCATTGCCACACACATTTGCCTCACTGCCTTACAGATATTCCTCTTGTAACACAGCCCACTGTATGTGCAGGCATCTACCATATATCCTGTGCCAATCCCTTGGTACTTGGTAGGCATGGGAAACTGATGCAAAAACCTATGCTAAAGCTCTTGCTATGCCTGTGCTATGAGTAATAAAATCCTTTACGTCAGACCTAGGAGTCTTACGTCTTCTACCAGCATTCATGGAAGAGTAACATGATACTTAGTTAACTTACAAATAGAGTAAAATCTCACTCTTTGTGCAGTACTTGACAATCATGTTTATCTAGATGGTAAGCTGATTTTGTTAATTTCTCAAGCACCTCATGTGCATATCATGGAGCTTGCAGCCCTGAACCAACCCCTCTCTTGGTCCTGCAACCAACCTGGGTGTAGACATTAAGGAAGGGGACACAGAGATTCGAATGGCTGCACATATGACATGTGAGTAGCCACCTAAGTGTTCCAGTCTGTTGGGTAAGATTTGGGCTTGATGAACTCTTGATGGAGCCTAGGTGGTATTGGACAGTCTCTGCAGTGGCTGATGTACAGAGGTGTGTTACACCAGACGTCCTGTGCTGAGGGTGAGGGTGAGGGTGAGGGTGAGGGAGGTGCATGTGACTCCCTTTAGCTTTACTTGCTGATGAGCACAGAGTGAACACACTCTGTGACCAGATCGAGACCTAGAGGAGAGGTGGGAGATGTGCTGTCCACCCCTACTCCCCCAGTGTCGGCAGCCACCTCTTTAGGACAGGCACACGGGCCAGGCTCTGGGGTAGCGGTCCTAGTTGTGGGTTCACCAGTCTGGAAACCCCCACATTGGGAAGAGCCCGCATTCCCTTCAACCCCAGGCCCATTCATTCCTGCTTGACGGGGGTTCCAGGGCAACAGATGCTCCCAGCTTGGCAGGCAGGAGCCAGGAGGGGTATGGCAGGAATTTTAGCCCAGAAGCTGAGCTAGTCCCGGAACAGGGCTGGGGGTGAGCTGGGCCCCTGAGGGCTCATACATCTAACAAGGGTCAAAGGACCTGGGTGCACTGGTGGTCCTGGGCTCCCAGCTGAGTACTGAGGCCACCAGGGATTGGGTGCCCTGATGACTGTGCAGATGTTATTGAGGGAACTGTAGGGTCCCTGGACTGCAGATGACCCTTTCCTTCCTCAGTGTGTGAGGTTTCTGTGCTCAGTGTAGTTGCAGACATTACCCGATGTGTGGCTGCCTAGGGTCAGGGTTAGCGTTAGGACTATGCATGGAATCGCACTGACATAGTCGTTACAGATTGCAAGTAAAGAGTGGTAAGCATAAGGTAATGTAAAGATTTTTTTGGTAAAACCTACTAGTATTACCTTGATGGAGTAGGTCTGTTTGGTTGACTCTTCCTTTAGATTCTTTTTCTGTTGCATCGGAGAGACTGACTTAGAGTCAGGGCCTTGCAGCAAACTGGGGACGCTCCTGGGGGTGGGAATGGGTGTGTAAGTGAAGGATGGGGCTGCTGAAGAGTACTAGGGACTCACTTGCTGACTGTGACATTTCTTCAAAGCACACAGCCAAGTTGTTGAAGGCAGAGGTATGCACGTGGATCCAAGACTGTCCTTATTAAAGGATAGGCAATGGGACAGAAATTCCAAATTGGAGTTTAGAGGTGGATGAACAGGCCTGGGCTGAGGTGGCCTAAGAGGATTTATGGAGGAGAAAGACTTTACAGGCTGGATTTGGAATGCATTTGTGTTTGTGGCCTGGAGGATGGGGGCTGTGCCTGTTCCATGTGTGTGGTGCCAGGGTCTGTGGAGCATGTCTGACGCTGGGTGTCTATGAGTCTATGGAGGTGTGTTTTCTGAACTTGTCTCTGGCTACTCCGAGTTAGTCTCTGAGTGGCATCACTGAAATTATGTCCTCTTGTGTCTGTAACCATGTGTCTTTGACTGCAGTGAGGCTCTGCTCTGGCCTCTCACTTTCCCCTGCCTCTCTCCTCTAATGCACCCCAGCTGCCAGCGCTGTTTACCGCAAGAGATGGTTTCCTTTCCCTTCCCGCTGTCTGGATTCCCATGTGTCCGGCTGCCTGCCCGGGGCCCTGCCCCTGGGGCCTCAGTGTGGGGCTTGACCTTGGGAATGATACACTCTGGAAAGCCCCCAGTATGCTCTCTGCCTGGCTGTGGACCCAGAGACGTTCCAGTGGAGGAGGGGGACAGGGTGGGAAAGGGGGGCAGTTGGCAGCAGGCATCCCTCCTTCTGGAAACAGAGATCACCTTCTGGCCCCTTCTCAGGCCCCCTCTCTCCTCCCGTGCTCCCATCAGAGCAAGTACGCAGGGTCCTGGCCTCACTGTGTCTGTGCCTGGGAAGGGACAGTCCTCTCCAAGCCCCGTTAGGCACGGGTCCTCGGTCTCCCCCAGCACCTTGCGTGCCTGCACTGTTCTCACTCCTCATGTCCCCGCCTGCACTCGGGGCTGTCCTCCCTTCTTTCCTCTCCCTGCAGTGGACTCTGTGCTTCCTTCTCCGACAGCCCAGGCCTCTGCCCTGAAGCAGGTGCAACAGGCTTGGCTGACTGGGGAAGAGCAGAGACTCAGCTCCTGTCACATGGCACAGGAAGCAGCATCTTCAGTGGTGTTTATTCCTGTGCCCACCCCGTGTTTGTTGAGATGGTACAGAAACGAAGCAGCCACGGTCCCTGTTTGCTGAGACTCAGTGTTTTACAGGAGAAGTGATTCTGTGGAGAAGCCATCCCCCCACTGCAGGAAGTTGGTTGCCTGAAATCCTCTCTTTAGAATTCTGAAAGGCTCTCTGCAGAGATCAGGCTAAGGGCTCCATGTCAGGACTGGGTGGTACCTCAGAGCAGAGAGGCAAACTCCAAAGTTCCCAAGCAAGCACCACTGTATTCCTAGCATCTGCCAGCAGTTCTGGAGTTTGTGCTCTGCCACGACTGTTTTCATTCTGATTTTAGCTCTTGAGCCAAGGGGGAGCTGGATGGTGGGGCTTGTGCTAGGGTTATAGGATGGGATGAGTGAGACTTCATCCCACTACACCACCCTGCGTGAATCCTAGGCTCTGAGCCTGTCTTCTCTCAGCTCTTGATTTTGCTGAGAAATTGAGAATCCTGAAGGTCTTGGTTCCAGCTCATCTCTCTGCCCCCAGCCCTTTGTTGAAGGACTTGGTCAGCAGCAGATGCCAGGGCTGGCATCCAGCAAGTAGGATACATCGGAAGGACCTGCTCCACCTAAGCCAGGATGTTTGCACACTAACCTCAGCTTCCCACTTGATGCTTAGTCAGTTCCCTTCATTTGGGCCTCCCTCTCCTCTCCTCTGTGGCTCTCTTTTCAACTCCCAGCAGGCTGGCAGGATGTGCCTGCCAGAAGACCTCCTCTGATCTTTGGGGATGCTTTAGGGAAACAATGGAGGGTGTGACTCAGCAGGCTGGAGCCTTGTGCCTCCTCCCCTTGGGGGGCACAGTATCACCATCCAGAGGGACACTCATGCTTCTTCCCATCCTGGCCTTTCTGCATCCTGCTCACAGGACACAGTGTGCTACATGCTGGGTCCTCACAGAGGAAGAGTCCTGCCTCCACCTCCTGGTCTGATGTATGTTGAGCCATCCTGGATTTCCTTAGGAATCAGTGAGGCAGGGGCACCCCACAGAGCCCCACACCATATCGCAAGGAAGCTGCAGCACTTCC